>NC_081159.1:40215047-40817547 GCF_012432095.1 Onychostoma macrolepis | reverse complement strand
ATATGTAGATGTATTTACAGTTTGTTTGTTTGTTTGTTGACTCATTCAGTCATACTTTTGTGAGCAGAGGGGCATTGTGGGAACTCTCAGCTGGGTTATTTTATGGGTGATTGAACAGGGCAGAAATTCTCTCTCTGTCACACACCAGCACACACAAAAATACAAACACACTCACACAAAAACACACTCAGAGACGTACAGCCACTATCACAGAGAGAGAGACGGACATGACAGGAAGATTGAACAAGATGATAGATTATCTGACTGATTCACCGCCGAACACAAATTTAGTGCCCAAATAAATTTGTGTGAGTTTCTGACACGCAAACGCTGTCCTGCATGTGTGTGTGTGTGTGGAGGTGATGGGTTCATATGGATCACCACTACAACAATTTTTTGAAGGTTTTTTGGATTGTGATAGATGCTATAGGTTGCTGTGAGCACAGGTCTGTGTGGGAATGTCTATGACATTTTTGCATTATAGAGAGAATGTTATTCATATGTTATATTTAAGAATTACAAGACAAGCCAATTTCTATGGCAACTGTACAGCTTACAGTTACTGCAATTTTTAGTTGTTATATTTGATTAGTGACTAAATATTTTATATTATTAATTTATATTATATTTTGTATAATATTATTTTTTGTAATATAATATATAAATAAACTTCAAATAATTTTATGTAATATCATTTATTTTATATATTTTATAATATATTTATAATTATTTCATATATTATTAGGTTTTATTTGATTAGTGACTAAATTCTATTATATTTTATTAGTTTTAAGTCTGTATATAGTGATAAGTGTTATATTTGATTAGTGTAGTGATATGAACAATATTATATTTGATATGGTATTAGTTTAGTAGCTGAATATAATTTTAATTGTTTTTATTTTATTTTATATATTATTGGTTTAGAAACTGTATATACTGATATGCTATATTTGATTAGTTAGTGACTTAAATGTTGAATACTTGATATATTATTAGTTTAGGCACTGTGTGTACTTAAATACATGCAAATAAATGTTATTTGATTATTTCGTAACACTTTAGAATTAATGAATAACTACACAGGAACAAATGACTAATGCACTATTAACATTGTAGCAACTACTATTAACTAACAAGAAACTCTGATTAACGATTTATTAAGTAATAGCGCTAAGTTAAAACTGGTAGTTCACTATTAGCTAACCAATAACTACTATTTTTTTCATATATCCTGAGAACTCCAAAGAACTACTTTATACAGGTTCATAATTAATGTGAATTATGCATAAGAAATAATTTATTCTAAAATGAAGATTATGGTAACCCACTAGTAATGACTCAAGTATTACCAAATGCTTCTAAATGAGCTACTAATTACTTGGATCAGTATTCTAAAGTGAAAATCATCAGAACTTCCTAATATTGAGTGACGTAATTGTGAGCTTTTGAGATATATGTAAGGTTTTGGATAGTAATGACGCAAGTGTTACTACATCCTTCTGAAGAAACTACGAATTATTTGGATCAGTATTCTAAAGTGAAGATTGCGGTAACCCACTAGTAATGATTTAAGTGTTACCAAATCTAGCAAAATTAATTATTAACCAGGACCTTACAAAAACCTCAAAAGTTTACAATACTTCAGTAATTACTAGGGAGTTATCACGATCTTCACTTTAGAATACTGATCCAAATAATGACTAATCCCTTTAGAAAGATGTAGTAACACCTGAATAATTACTATTCAATACTTTACAAAAACCTCAAAAGCTTACAATGATTTCAGTCATTACTAGGGAGTTATCATGATCTTCACTTTAGAATACTGATCCAAATAATTAGTAATTCCTTCTGAAGAATTTGGTAATACTTGAGTCATTACTAGTGGGTTACCATGACCTTTACTTGAGAATGAATTATACATTATGTATTATTCATATTAATTATCAACCTGTATACAGTAGTTCTTGGGGAGGTATGAAAAAAAATAGTTACTGATTAGCTAATAGTGAACTACTACATTCAACTAAGCACTATGACTTACTAATTCATTAATCAGAGTTGCTTGTTAGTTACTAGTAGTTACTAGAGAGATAATATTGCATTACTCATGTGTTCTTGTGTAATTATTCATCAATGATGGAACAGTATTCTAAAGTGTTACCGATTATTTTAGTAACCTAAGAGACTGGGTATATAGGAATAGATGTTATATTTGATTAGTGTCTAAATATTTTATATTATATGTTATATTAGTGACTTATTGTCATGTGTGTGTGTTCCTGTTTAGTTCCGTTTTGCCCTTATTTGGTTATTTTCCTGTTCTTGTTAATTTGATTGATTATTCCACACACCTGTTTTGTTTATCAGCCTGTATTTATTAGTTCCTATTTGTTACTTGGTTCTTGGTCCTGTCTCACGTCGTTTTATGTGGTTGTATTTCTTGATTTTCCCATGTGGATTTATTAAAGACTTTATTTGTTTGAGATCTGCCTCCTTCGCACTCCTTTGAGCTCCCTGCTCCAGCAACCCGTGACAGAAGACACGACCGTAAAGACGGATAATGGAGATCACGGCGCTTTGCCGTCCTGGCTCGCCAAAATCTCCCGCTGTTGGAGTTTGCGGGAGAGTTCAGCGGGCTCGCCATGTGGACAGGGCTCAACGACGCGACGCTCAACTCTCTGTTCTGGATCAGGGCCAACTACCATCGCCTCGTGGACCTCCCAGACACCACCGGACTCAGCTGGAGGGAAGGGATCCTCCGGTGTCTGGAGAGTGTCCAGCGCCGATCCAGAACCAGCCCGCCATCCAGACCGTCAGCTGTTCCCCAGTCAACCCTGTCAGCAGCCACTGACTCAAGCCCGCCGCCGTCCACGGCTCACTCAAGCCCGCCGTCCACCACACATGTGCCCCTAGGAATACTGGTGGAGTATGAGGGGATGTCATCAGATCCAGCCCCAGAGCTCGCTCCAGTGTCAGCTCCAGCCCCCGTTCCTCCAGAGCCTGTTCCTCCAGAGCCCGTTCCACCAGAGCACCCTCAAGTGCCCACTCCTCCAGAGCGCCCCCCAGAATTTCTAATTAATCCCAAGAAAATTGGGCCAAGGCCCAAGGCCACGGAGGAGGATCCGCCATGGCCTCCCGAGTCTCTTGATCCACCATGGCCGCCCGAGTCTCCTGATCCACCCTGGAGGCCTCCTCTGTGTCCCTGTCCTGCAAGGGCCTACAGGGCGCCCACCCCCGGTGGTACGGTTACGGCGCGGGACGCGCCGACTGGGAGGGAGACGATCTGTCACATGTGTGTGTTCCTGTTCTTGTTAAGTTGATTGATTATTCCACGCACCTGTTTTGTTAATCAGCCTGTGTTTATTAGTTCCTATTAGTTCCTATTTGTTCCTTGGTTCTTGGTCCTGTCTCACGTCGTTTTACGTGGTTGACTTTGATTGTATTAGATTAGTGACTAACCTTAAATATGTTATATATTATTAATTTAGGCATTGTGTTTAGTGCATCAGCGTGTATAGTGATATATGTTATATTTGATTAGTTTAGTGACTTTAAATAGCACTTGACATTATATGTGATGAGTTGAGGGACTGTGGTCAGTTCGTTGCTGAAGTCCAGACATTATAATTATGAATGAAATAGGAGTGCTGTTATATAGGTGTGTGTGTGTGTGGCTTCAGCTCTGTTTGGGATATTAATGCTGTTTAAGATTTGTTGCTGTAGCAATGTAGAGCACTAAAACTATGAGTTGAATGCATTACACACTCACACACTCGGACACACACCTCCTCTGAGACGTGATTTATTTGCCTATTACCTCCATCAGTAATGTGAAGGAGAACAGACACGCACGATGTGTGTGTGTGTGTGTGTGTGAATGAGCAGAGCAGTAAAAAGCTTGACAGGCTGAAGATATTTTCCTTATGCGTGTGTGTTTGTGTGTGTGTGTTTTATGTCCAGTTGAATGGAGAAATCACAACGCAGACAATTGAAGGTTCAGAGTGAGCAGCAGCTCTGGGTGAAATAGATAAAAAAATATGTTTCTTGATCTCAATATTTTTACAGTGTTTTGACGAGTGAAAGCGCTCAGGGGAATCCTCCATTCCACTGCAGGCACATCAGCTATTGTTGAGAAGTAGATGTTATATGTAAGAAGTAAAGTCTAGTTATTACGTATTATTCACACAATGGCAGAAAATCATTCATAATTTATTGATTCCCTCTAATTCTTATTTTTTCTCTTTTAAATTTTCTTTTCTAAAATCCTAGTGTGTCATATCATTTAGCTTTGACTATATTCAAAATATCGCATCATGTAAATGCCATTGTAAATAAATTTGCAAACCATGCTTTTGAATTTGGATGAAAAAAGCACCTCTCAAGCAATTAGATCATGTATGAAACAAAGAATTATGCAAGTTACTAAACACTGGTGATGTATAACGGTGAGATAGTATGTTCTCATCATAACCAGTATCATTCAGTACTGATTCTGGACGAAATATTTAAAACCTGGAAGACTTTGGGCATGCAATGCTGTTGTTATTTTCATGTTTATTAATGTTTGTTCATGTAATGCAGAGATTCCCAAATGATTTGTCTGCCAAACCCATCTGAGATGAAATATTTACTTGAAATATCTCTGAGGAAGTTAATATTTCAATAATTTAACAACACATTCGCATGTTTAAAGTTCTCTGATGTCTGTTAATGGTCACACTGATATGCAGGTAAACAAAATAAATATTTTTATTTTAAGTGTTCAAATGTTTAAATAATTTATTTTTCATTCTATGATTTAATTAATTATTAGCTTTTTATGAACTCGCAAACAGTTCTTACACTAAGCCCAGTTTGGGAAACCCTTGTTTAATGTAATATTTAATGTATTTTATGATGTTTTGTGATATCAAAATGGTACGTTTAATGGCAAGTGTAACACAAGTTAGATAAAAAGTAATCTAAAAGTAATGTAAAAAGTGTTCAGAATACATTACCTGTAATGAGTAACCCAGATTACATTACTAACTACAGTTTTCCTTATGTAATCTGTAATCAGTAATGGACTACAATTTGTAAGTATTGTACCCAGCTCTCTCTATCCGTCCGTCCGTCTGTAATAATTTTATTATAAAATGTTCTTTTATGTTTGTTTGTTTGTTTGTTTGTTTATTTATAAATTCTTTAGGCCTATATTTTATAAATAATGTATCATTATCAGTATGTATTGCTAAGTTTTTATTTGTCATATTATGAAATATTATACACACACACACACACACACACATATATATATATATATATATATATATATATATATATATATATATATATATATATATTTACTGTAAAATGTTATTATGTTACGGAAATATCAAATTATTGTAATAGGAAATATTATAGATACATACAGTATGTCATAAATTATCAATGTATGTGTCGCCCGTCAGTAGCCTCATAAACCTCACAAAGCAGCAGAGAGAAAGAGGATTGGTATTCACATATTCACCCCCTCCACAACTATTCACACACATCTCTGCATTTACAATTCACAGGTTCACACATGAGGTGTGAGAAGGATGTGTTGAAGACGAGATGAGTTTGGCCTTCTGTCCGTTAGACCTCAAGTGTTAGACACCCACTCACACACACACACACACACACACACACAGAGAGAAACCAACAGGGAAAAATAGATATTTACACCCACACGTAAACATTATGAGATAATAAAGCGAACGAATAGCACAAATGTTTGCTTTGACCTGAGAATATGGCAGATATGAGCGTCATTCACACGTCCTGTGAGCTGTATTCTTCACCTGTGTGAAGAAACCAATCACACACACTGTCAACTGCACACAAAACATCACAAAGAGATGAAATCCAGTGCTATAATGAATTCTGCGTTACTTATTATTATGTGGAGTGCAAAAGTCTGAGAGAACATCTGTTTTTCCATTTAAACCTAGAAATAAACTGTTTTTTTAAATGTTAGATATATTCTGTGCTATTTCTAGGTGACTAATGAAGTGTAAGTAAATGAGCCGCCTCTTTGTCTCCTTTCTCCACAGTCTTGAGGAAGACGTTTGAGCAGGAACCCTTGGGGAAGGAGGTGTCACTCGAACAGGAAGTGCTGCTGCAGTGCCGCCCACCTGAGGGCATACCGCCTGCTGAGGTACTCACTCACACACACACACACACACACACACACTCACTCACTCGCTTGCGTGTGTCAATACCGTACAGATCAGCTTTGCCTATAGGGATGAATGTCAAGCTCTATCCTGTGTCGCCAGCTGTCAAACTATTTTTTTATAATTAAATGCACTAATTAACATGTTAAATTGACAGCTCTTATTCATATTAGTAGGGTACAACAGGGCTGAAGGTATACTTTAAGAAAAATGTGCTTTTCTCTACTCCTAGAAAATATATATATGTTTTTATTAAACACTGATGGAGCAACAGATTTTGTGTGAAAACAAATGATAAAAGTGGTTTGTTTTGTTTAAAAATTAGTGCTGGGCAACGATTAATTGCGATTCAAAATAAAAGATGTGTTTGTACTGTGTATATTTATTATGTATACATAAATAAACACACACATGCATATACATATTTAAGACAAACATTATGTTATGTTTATATAATAAATATATTTATATATAGTATAAATTATATGAATATAAATATATACATGTAAATACAAAAAAATATCCTCAAAATATATACTGTGTGTGTGTTTGTGTGTGTCTTTATACAGTGGGGGAAAAAATGATTTGATCCCCTGCTGGTTTTGTACGTTTGCCCACTGACAAAGAAATGATCAGTCTATAATTTTAATGGTAGGTTTATTTGAACAGTGAGAGACAGAATAACAACAAAAAAATCCAGAAAAAGCATTTCAAAAAAGTTATAAATTGATTTGCATTTTACATTTACATTTACATTTACATTTAGTCATTTAGCAGACGCTTTTATCCAAAGCGACTTACAATTGGGGAATACATCGAGCGATTAATCTTGAAGAGGCACTCAGACATATGATGTGCTTGCAACATCAAGTCTCAGACATTGTTCAAATAAATACAAACTACCAAAGGAAGGAATAAGTAAAGATAATTTTTTTTTTTTTTTTTTTTTTTTAAGTTTAGGATGAAGTCAAGTGCTGTCGAAAGAGATGAGTTTTCAGTTGTTGCTTGAAGATTGACAGGGATCCAGCATTCCGGATAGAGGTGGGAAGATCGTTCCACCAGCCAGGAATGGTGAATGAGAATGATCTAGAGAGTGATTTTGCGCCTCTGTGATGGTATCACGAGGCGCCGCTCACTAGCAGATCTCAGATTTCTGGAGGGATGTAGTTTGTTAATAGAGAGTGCAAGTAAACGGGTGCTGAGCCAGTGGTTGTTCTATATGCAAGCATCAGTGTCTTGAACTTGATGCGAGCCGTGATTGGTAGCCAGTGCAGGAGATAAAGAGAGGTGTAACATGGGCTCTTTTGGGCTCGTTGAAGACCAGTCGTGCCGCTGCATTCTGAATCATTTGTAGAGGTTTGACTGTATTAGACGGAAGTCCAGCCAGAAGAGCATTGCAATAGTCCAGCCTAGAAATGACAAGGGCCTGGACAAGAAGTTGTGCAGCATGCTCTGTCAGAAAGGGCCTGATCTTTCTGATGTTATATAGTGCAAACCTGCAAGATCGAGCAGTTTTGTAATGTGGTCTTTGAAGGTCAGCTGATCATCAAAGATTACACCAAGATTTCTGACCGAAGTTGATGGGGTTATTGTTGATGAACCTAACTGGATCGTGAAGTCATGCTGTAGAGTCGGAGTGGCAGGGAGGACAAGAAGCTCAGTCTTTGCCAGGTTGAGCTGCAGGTGATGTTCTTTCATCCATGCCGAGATGTCCGCCAGGCAACCTGAGATCCTTGCAGTTACCGTTGGATCATCTGGTTGAAAAGAGAGGTAGAGCTGTGTGTCATCAGCGTAGCAATGGTATGAGAATCCATGTGCCTGTATGATGGGACCCAGTGATGTAGTGTATGTGGAGAAGAGGAGGGGTCCAAGAACTGATCCCTGAGGAACCCCAGTGACCAGTGTATGTGCTTTGGATACCTCACCTCCCAGGCCACCCTGAAAGACCTACCAGTGAGATAGGATTCAAACCAGCGAAGTGGAATGCCAGAGATGCCCAGTGATGAGAGGGTGGACAGGAGTATCTGATGATTGACAGTGTCAAAAGCGGCAGATAGGTCCAGCAGAATGAGGACTGATGATTTGGAATGGGCTTTTGCAATTCGCAGGGCTTCAGTGACCGAGAGAAGCGCAGTCTCAGTTGAATGGCCCCTCCTGAAACCTGACTGTTTAGCATCCAGTTTGTCGCTCTGTGAAAGAAACAGTGAGACTTGGTTGAAGACAACTCGCTCAAGTGTTTTCGCTATGAACGGAAGGAGAGAGACAGGTCTGTAGTTTTCTATAAGAGAAGTGTTTAATGTAGGTTTTTTGAGCAGTGGGGTTACCCGAGCCTGCTTGAACGCAATGGGGAAGTTACCTGTGAGTAGGGATGTGTTGATGATGTGTGTGAGTGCAGGTAAGAGTGTGGGTGAGATTGCTTGGAGAAGGTGTGAGGGGATTGGGTCAAGAGGACATGTTGTAGGATGGTTGGAGAGGAGAAGCTTGGATACTTCAGCTTCAGTGAGTGGACAGAAAGAAAAGATGGGAGTTTTAGCAGTGGATGTGGTAGGGTGAGGGTCCTGTGTGCGTGGAGGTGAAAACTGACCACTGATTGATCTAGTTTTGTCTGTAAAGAAAGTGGCAAAGTCATCAGCTGTAATAGAGGTGGAGGGAGGAGGTGGAGGGGACAGAGGAGGGAATTAAATGTTCTGAAGAGATTACGCATGTCTGGAGCGCTGTCGATCTTGTTATGGAAATGTGAGGATTTGGCAGTGTGGACTTTAGCAGAGAAGGATGTGAGCATAGACTGGTACCTACTGAGGTCCGACAGATCGTTTGATTTGGCGCCATTTTCTCTCTGCCGCTCTGAGTGTAGTCCGATGTTCACGAAGAACCTCGGATAACCAGGGGTTGGAAGGAGCAGCCCGTGCGGGCCTAGAGGAGAGAGGACAAATGTCGTCTAGACAAGAGGTTAAGGTAGAGCATAAAGTCTCAGTAGCTGCGTTTACATCCAGAGATGAGAAATGGGTGGGTGAAGGAAGAGAGGAGGATACCACAGAGGAAAGATGGGAAGGAGAAAGGGAGCGCAGGTTTCGTCTAAAAGTAACTGGTAGGGGGGTTGGTGGCACAGGAGAAGCAAAGTGTAATGTAAATGTAATGAAGAAATGGTCCAGTATGTAGCGGTTGTACCAGAATGTTATCTGCAGTACAATTGCGTGTGTAAATTAAGTCAAGTTGGTTGCCTGATTTGTGCGTGCTAGTAGTGGTAAGGCGTTTGAGATCAAACGAAGCTAGGAGTGCATGGAAGTCTGTAGCATAAGGCTTGTCTAGGTGAATGTTGAAATCACCAAAGACTAGGAGTGGAGTGCCATCCTCCACGAAGAGGACAGCAGCCCGTCCAGCTCCTCTAGGAAGGTGGCTAGAATTTGGCTAGGGGGACGGTAAATGACCACGATCTGGAGTTTTATCGGAGCTGATACAGTAATGGCATGAGATTCAAATGAGTTGTAATTGCATAGGGAAGAGCGGGTTGAGTATTTCCAATTGTTAGAAATGAGCAGACCAGTGCCTCCACCCCGCCAACTTGCCGGGGGTGTGAGAGAAAGAGAGATTAGTAGAGAGAGCAGCTGGGGTTGCTGAGTCTTCTGGACGAATCCAGGTCTCAGTCAAGCCCAAGATGCTGAGCGTGGATTTTAAAGAAAAAGCAGAAATGAAGTCAGCTTTGTTGACAGCTGACTGACAATTCCAGAGACCCACAGAGAAGGAAAGAGGTGTAGTGAAGGAGGTAGAGATAAGGCGCAGGTTAGCAGGATTACGTTGCCGTCTGCGTGGGACGTTAGAGCGTGGTTGAGAGAGAACCGGAATAGTTTGGAAACACATGATAGAGGTGGCAGGAAAGAGGATGGAAACGGAGAGTGTGTAAGGGAAGGGGGAAAAAAGAAAAGATACTTAAGTGTGTCGCCGGAGTCGTTGCTCGGTTAAAGTCGCGCAGGAAAAGTCGATGGTCTTTACCCTCGCCTGTCTTCACACGAGGAGGCTGAACGCTTCCGCTGATGCTTATTTGACTTAATGAGTCAAATAAGTATTTGATCCCCTATCAATCAGCAAGATTTCTGGCTCCCAGGTGTCTTTTATCCAGGTAATGAGCTGAGATTAGGAGCACTCTCTTAAAGGGACTGCTCCTAATCTCAGCTTGTTACCTGTATAAAAGTCAACCTGTCCACAGAAGCAATCAATCAATCAGATTCCAAACTCTCCACCATGGCCAAGACCAAAGAGCTGTCCAAGGACGTCAGGGACAAGATCTTAGACCTACACAAAGCTGGAATGGGCTACAAGACCATCGCCAAGCAGCTTGGTGAGAAGGTGACAGCAGTTGGTGCGATTATTCGCAAATGGAAGAAACACAAAATAACTGTCAGTCTCCCTCGGACTGGGGCTCCATGCAAGATCTCACCTCGTGGAGTTTCAATGATCATGAGAACGGTGAGGAATCAGCCCAGAACTACACGGGAGGATCTTGTCAATGATCTCAAGGCAGCTGGGACCATAGTCACCAAGAAAACAATTGATAACACACTACGCCGTGAAGGACTGAAATCCTGCAGCGCCCGCAAGGTCCCCTGCTCAAGAAAGCACATGTACAGCCCGTCTGAAGTTTGCCAATGATTCAGAGGAGAACTGGGTGAAAGTGTTGTGGTCAGATGAGACCAAAGTCCAGCTCTTTGGCATCAACTCAACTCGCCGTGTTTGGAGGAGGAGGAATGCTGCCTATGACCCCAAGAACACCATCCCCACCGTCAAACATGCAGGTGGAAACATTATGCTTTGGGGGTGTTTTTCTGCTGAGGGGACAGAACAACTGCACCGCATCAAAGGGACGATGGACGGGGTCATGTACAATCAGGGCCAGGGTATTGAAAATGGGTCATGGATGGGTATTCCAGCATGACAATGACCCAAAACACACGGCCAAGGCAACAAAGGAGTGGCTCAAGAAGCACATTAAGGTCCTGGAGTGGCGTAGCCAGTGTCCAGACCTTAATCCCATAGAAAATCTGTGGAGGGAGCTGAAGGTTCGAGTTGCAAAACGTCAGCCTCGAAACCTTAATAACTTGGAGAGGATCTGCAAAGAGGAGTGGGACAAAATCCCTCGAGATGTGTGCAAACCTGGTGGCCAACTACAAGAAACGTCTGACCTCTGTGATTGCCAACAAGGGTTTTGCCACCAAGTCATGTTTTGTGAAGGGGTCAAATACTTATTTCACTCATTAAAATGCAAATCAATTTATAACTTTTTTGTTGTTGTTATTCTGTCTCTCACTGTTCAAATAAACCTACCATTAAAATTCTAGACAAAATCAGCAGGGGATCAAATAATTTTCTCCCCCCTATGTATATACATAATAAATATACATAGTACACACACAAATATTATATAAACAAAAACCTTTATTTTGGATGTTATTAATAGTGATTAATCGTTACCCAGCACTATTAAAAATGTTATTAATGTATGAGGTGAGACACGTCCCACACATGCAGTATTTATACAAGCACTTTAGCTAAAGTAACATGTTTTGAATAACATCTAAGTTACTTGTTCAAAACAATCACTCTACTTTCAAAATATAAAACTATAAATGCATTATTCAAAATGAAAACAAAAAGTCTTAGACACTTGTTGTTGTCAGACTTTGTGGACCATGTTCATATGTTAATATGATGAAGTAGGCCGCTGGTTATTCTGCAAGGACACCTGTGTGAACTTGAGCAGAACTGACTTCATACATCCATGAAAAATGACCTTGAGAGCAGCTGGTTAAATCTCACTCGGAAATGTGAAGTCTGTTGTGAGAAAATCTTGCACATCATTTGAATGCAGATTCCACTTTTTAAAATAATGCATTAATGTCCAAATGTTTTTTTGTGATACTGTATGTGTGTGTACAGAGCTTGTTTATGTCTTTCCACTGAACTCTAAGGTCTCCTGAACTGTGTGAAAGTACACTGTAAATGGAGGGAAGAAAAACACACTAACCTGACTGACTGATTTACTGTATAACAGTTTGGACACATGTTGTGTGATCTTAAAAACGTTTCAATATAAAGGTTTCCACTTAATTTTTTAAAATACATTTTGTAGACAAATATTAATTTAAGTGCCTATAAACATATAATTTTATATTTTAAAATATATAATTTTATTTTTGTAACTATTTAAAAAAAATTATGAGAAGGATGAGTTAAACAAGATAATACAGGAAAAGGAGTATTAAATTAATTAATTAATTAAAAGATTAATTTTATAATTAATTTTATCATTTATAATATTTTAATAATTTTTGTAGTTTTAATCATTCAGAAAACAGTAGAATATTGATTTGTACCGTATAGTACAGGAAAATCAATAATTAAATCAATAAATGTATTAATTTTCTTACTTTTAATTATTTTAATAATGCATTTTTTTTTAAATGTATTAATTAAAAAACAGAATAGGATGATTAGAACAAGACAGTGCAGAAAAATCAGCCGTCAAGTATATAAAATTATTATATTTATAATTCATTTTAATCTTTTTCAGAATATTTTTTAGAATATTTATATTATAAAATTTTTTTTTTTACTAATTTCTTATAAAAATAATAATGATTAAAACAGAAAAGAATGAGTTGAACTAGAGAGAACAGGAAAATTAGTCATTAAATAAAATTATAACAATTAATGTTGTATTTACCTTTTTTTTTTTTAGTTTGTTTTTATATTTCTAATCATTTTAAAAACGGAAGATGAGTTGAACCAAATAATACAGGAAATTATTAATTGTTAATTAAAAATTATTAATTAAAAAGAATATATTTATGTATTAAACATATTTTTATAATTCATTTTATAAATTTTTTTATATATAACTTTTTTTATATAATAGAATAGGATGATTTGAACCAGATAACACAGGAAAAGCTGTCGAGTTAATAAAATAATTATTTTTATAATTCATTTCAATCTTTTTTTTCAATCTTTTTTATAACTATAATAATGATTAAAACAGAAAAGGATGAGTTGAACTGGAGAGTGCAGGAAAATCTGTCATTAAATAAAATTATAACATGATTAATTTTGTTTTTATTAATTATTTTTATTTTAATAATTAAAACCAGAACAGAAAAGGATGAGTTGAACTGGAAAATCAGTATCCAGTATACATGATCCTCTTTCATTAGTGTTGAAAAGGCATCTTAGGATGCACCTCATGAAGGTGGAGTGTTGAAAAGCTTAAATATCAGAGAGTTTTCTATCAGTTATTCCAATCAGTGTTATTTCAGAGTTTTGAAGACTTTCCTGTTTCTCCACAATGTGGACAGTGTGTCTGCTGCAGTATGCTGTAGTTGTGTGTATGTGGTGTATGCTCTTGTGCGCATGTGAAGTTTGTCTGTCATCATACAGTACGTGTGTTCAGAGTCGTTTGTGCTCCTGGCTTTGACCCGGAGGTCGAGGGTTCCCAGAAGACCCGTAAACGACAGCTGCGGCTCCCAGAGGACACTTCACACACACACACACACACTCATTCGGGGCCGAGTAAGTTGAGATGTGAAGAAGAGCCATGTGAATTCCACCAAGTGCTGCAATATCTCTCTGTTCCGCTCGCTGACTCCGTCTAGACTGAAAAACCTCTGTCCCGTCCCTGCATGTTCCCGGAGGACGCTGGGAACACTGTGACCCGGTCAGGATATACATTTTCATGTAAATATCACTTGCTTTTTCTGACCAATGCGAGTGAGTGACCTCTGTGTTCACCGGACGTATTTTCTGAACACCCACAGCGTGAGCCGTGGCCATTAGGGAGCCGGAACGGTCTGAAATAACAGTGCAGAAAGACGAGACCCGGCCAATCACAGAGCCCTCATTAAAATCACACTGTTTCCATGGTGATAGGATATAATATACATACAGGTTAACCGGGACACACCGGCGGGCCATAGTTAGAGACCAAAGACCACTACTTTATACAGTCACAATTATATTCTTGCCCTCTGACACACACACACGTGTAAAGCGTAATACAGTGGCAGGAGTTTATATACTGAGGGAGCTGTATTTGTACGATGAATGGTGTGCTATTCATAACATCCGTAAAATCTGCAGAAACCATCAGGACGCGGTGGGAAACACACATGCAGATACACTTAAAGCACTCTAGAGACGCACATAAAACACACACACACACACACACACACTATTGAGACTCCAACTGTATTTCATACTAATGCTGTTAAAGCTGCTCTATAACTGTGGCTTTCTAAGCTCCCAGATACTCATAATTTAAAGTAGTTTAAGTAATTTAGCTGCACTTTTCATAAATATATGGTTCATTCTCAGGAACGCTGCCATTTTTTGTCCCTGTAATTACCAGGAAAAATTATAGATACTTAGTCACTAGTCTGTTCAAAGATTTTTTAAATTGTTTTTTTTATGAAAGCCTCTTCTGCTCACCAAGGCTGCATTTATTTGGTCAAAATACAGTGAAATCAGTATTATTGTGAAATAGTATTACAAGTTAAAATAGCTGTTTTCTATTTTAATATATTTTAAAATGTAATTTATTCCTGTGATGCAGTACTGAATTTTCAGCATCATTACTGGTGTCCTCAGTGTCACATGATCCTTCAGAAATCATTCTAATATGCTGATTTGCTGCTTTTTTTCAGGATTCTTTGAAAAAAGTTCAAGCAGCATTTATTATTAATAGAAAGGAGCAGCATTTATTAGAAATATAAATATTTCACATTATGTGTGTCTTTACTATCACTTTTGATAAATTTAATATGTCCTTACTGAATAAAAGTATTCATTTCCATAAAAAAAAATCTTACTGACCCCAAACTTTTGAACGATAGTGTGTATTAAATGATTTTTATGTATTTGTTTTTGCTTTTAATTAAGTTCAAATTTCATTCTTTCACTGTCTTTTTTTCATCTAAAATGCTTTATGCATTTTCTTAGTTGAAGAGACCAGAGCTAGTTGTCACACTTTTTTTTTTTTTCTTCTGTGAATATTTTTCATAGTAAGTGCATATTTGAAAGTCAATTTCAGTTTTCTTATTAAAGTCTGGGCTGCAAAAAACTATTGAACATTTCCACTGTTATTGCCTAGGACAAAAAGATACAGTTCATTGAACATATGCTTTATTTATGGCATGCCATAGAAATTTCAATTCTAATGTAACAGTTTAATTAGTCAGTATATCATGTAATTAATTCAATCCATTTGATTAATTCACTGACATCATTAATAGAATAGAACAGAACAGAATAGAATAGAATAGAATAGAATAGAATAGAATAGAATAGAATAGAATAGAATAGAATAGAATAGAATAGAATAGAATAGAATAGAATAGAATAGAATAGAATAGAATAGAATAGAATAGAGTAACACAAAACTGTAACATACAAAAACTAGGACCATTGTTTTGGCCATCATAAATTCAGTCATAAACTGCATGAAATTACTATATAAAACACATGTGACAACCTTAGTTTGGAGGGCAAAATTCACACACACACACACACACACACACACAAAAGAAATAATATTAATTTAACTATAATTTATATTATTTATAATTGATATACACTGTTTAGATAAAACAACGAGATTGGTGTTTTAAAGTAACACACAAAAGCACTGCTATAGAAAAACCTCACATTTGTGTAATTGGACAATTGACAATTTCTCCTTAAGACAACTAGCCCCAGTCTCCCGTTTCCAAACGTACTGTGTCAGGGTTAAAATAATGGTGTTTTAGGGTCAGGATTTGGGTTAGTAATTGCTTTTCCAGTGTCGATGGTGGTTAGGATTTACTTTGGGCGTGTGGTGGGAGAATATAATTTAACTGCGTGCTTTACACCGCTACTTGTTGGGAAAAATAGCTTGTTAGTAGAAAAGCGGCACTGGAAACAGCTAAGCTGCTGTCATGCTACTGACAAATGTAGTTAAGTTAGAAACACTGCTTGTTTTAGCTTCTTCTCAGCGCTGCTCCAAACACAAGTTCAACAGAAAGCTGCAAAACAGCTTCCAGCAGCATGTTTGGTGCTCCTGCAGCCTCACAGTTACAGGAATTAATATCTCCTTCATTAGCTCAGAGCAAAAGCACTTTACTGTGTTTTATGCTAATGAAGATGGAGATTGTTTACGGTAACAGACTTTTATGGCGTGCCATTAATTAAATGCGCTGATGTTCTGTATGTTGGTAATGTGTCAGCGCGTGTGTAAATTTCAGAAATGCATTTGCAGATGGAGTGAGTTATTGTGTCCGAGCCGAGTTAATGCAGTACACATGCTGACATGCACATTTTGACATGCACACGCGAGGTCAAAATCATAAATTCATATTTGTAAGTATGTGTCCATTGAATAATAGCATTTGAATATGGCTTGAAGTATATATAAAATATATATATATATATATATATATATATATATATATATATAATAAAATTAATTAATAAAGAAATAAATTTGGGATCTGTAACTCTCTTATGCTTAAAAAGGCTGCATTTATTTGATCAAAAATACAGTAATATTATGTAATAATTTTTTTAAATTTATTGTATTAAATTTTAAAATGTAATTTATTCCTGTGATGCAAAGCTGAATTTTCAGCATCATTACTCCAGTCTTCAGTGTCACATGATCCTTCAGAAATCATTCTAATATGCTGATTTGCCTCTCAGGAAACATTTATTATTAATTGTATTATTAATTGTATTTTATATTAATTGTAAATTATAAACAGATTTGTGGGAAAAAAAGTTTTTATCTAAACAATCTGTAATCTAGAATTTATAATTAATATAAATTATTATTTGGGATTTTTTCCCCCCTTCCAAACTAAGGCTGTTTTTGATATTATTATATATTGTGCTGAAATGCTAATTAGCCTGTTTAATAGCAGATTTCTATTGTAAAAACAAAACAAAAAACTCCTTACAATGTGACGACATGCCCAGGTTTAACTTGCTGAATAATAGTATTTATTTATTTTATCTTTGGTTTGATTCATAGTGTATCTTTAATGCAAGTATGCTGTACAATGGTTAAGTAAAATGTTTTTAACTTGTTTAATTACAATAATAATAATAACAACAATAAATAAAAAATATACTTGTAATAATACAATCTCTGAAAACAATTCTTAATATCATATGCATTGTTGATTCTTAGGTAAATTTATTTTGTTTCAAGGATTTCTTGATTATGTTAAAATGTATTGCATTGCACTGCTATAATCTAAAGAATAAACCAATGACAGACAACTTTACAACTGAAATAACACACATTTTACATGGAAGAAATAATATAAACACTAAAACTGGAACATTTATTTAATTGTTTGACCATATAACCAATATTAATAAAGCCAGAAATGGTTCCTGATAAGATATTTATAATATTTATTTTGTTTTAAGGATTTTGTCATTAGTTCAAACTTAGATCACACACTGCTATCATCAAACAATAAGCTGTTTATAAACAATACGTTTAGACAGCTTTACACATCAAATAACACACATTTTATCATTTAGCAGAAATAACATCAACTAGAACAGCTTGCGAATCAATTTTGATAGAGGCAAAAATGTTTCTCGACAAGAACAGCATTCTTTGCTGAACCTAAACTGCTTCAAAGAAGCATTATAGACACTTTATTTTAAAGGAAAAGTTGGCAAGGTGAAGCTGAGTGTGTGTGAGGAAGCTCTCAAGCGAGCGCAGAGGTCAGGAGGAAGTGTTTCAGTGTGTGTGTGTGTGTGAGCGCTGTACTACTTTAACATGTGGTGTTCGTGGGGAATTGTGTGTTCATTATGCAGGACTCAAGGGACGAATCGCACACGCTAAACACACCTGATCTCCATGATGACCCGTAACCGCAAAACTGGCCCTGCTGTCTGCAGCTGTCATTTATCTCAACACACTTTCATTCTCCTGCCCTTGCGTTTTTTCACTTCCCTTTCTGTTTTTTTTTATCCCCCTATCCAGTCATGAACACAACCGGACCATAAGATCAGGCTACTTGAGGACATTTCTCTGTTAATATTAAAATATATAATATAAAATAGTGCTGTCAATTAATTAATCAAACCGAATTAATTACACGCTGTACTTACTGATTAAGTATCTCGATAAATTTTGATAACTGCTGAGAAAAGCTTTATTAGGAATGATTATTGCTAAAATTACACACGTCAGAGAGCATGAATTATTCATTTAATTTTCAAATTTTGCATTAATTTGTCTAACTTTTTATCATTTTCATAATTAATTTGACTATATTGATGTGTTGAACTGAGACTTAATAATATATATTTATTTTAATTTTATAATTCTAATTTTATTTATTTATAATTATATTACATATTAAATACAAAATATGTATATACTTATATATAAAATATATATATATATATATATATATATATTAAAAAATTTATGAACTTGTACACGCTTTCTCTGACTCTCACAATTCAACGCTATTGTACTTTTAAGAGTGTAAACGGCCTCTTTGAATGTAAAATGAATAATAGGCTGCAATATAGTTTTACAAATCCATTATGTCGTAACAGATTCATGAAACAATCCGGTATTTTAGCTTTATTGTGTTCTTTTTGGAATTTTGAGTTCTGAAAGTTACAGTATGTTCATACACGGCGAATTCTTTCATTTCAAGAGATGAAGGGAAAATAATATGAGGCCTTTAAGGGATTCCTTCTGTAAAACAGTAAATAGATCCTGTGACCTTTTTTCTTCATGTTCATTTTATTGTTTTAACGGATGCTCTCTTAAAGCGACTGCCTGCAGACAATTAATATAGCAAATAAGAGTGATGATATCAAAGGTTACACGCAGAGCTGCAGTGTGTGTGTGTGTGTCTCTGTGGAGTTTGTGATCTCTGGAGGTTCTCGGTGCATCTGTGTTGTGATTAATGACCGTCTCTCTCCTCAGAGAGCGAGACACAGCACAACAACAGCTCAATACAGCTCTCATCTCATTTCTCCTCTCTTCTCCTCTCATCTTAGCTCTCCTCTCCTCTCTTATTGCTCAAAAGTTGCTCTTTCATAACTCAGCGGAGACCTCATTATACTCCATTTAAGTATCGTCTTTGTTTCAAGCATTTATTGTAGACAGAAATAATTATAGCTACAAATAAGACCTTTCCCCCTGTTGAATCGATTAAAAATAATAATAGAGAGCGAGAGATGAAAACTTATTTGTGATTTGATGTCATCGAATGAAACTGAAACATCAAATGAAGCAGACTTTAATGTTCTCAGTTTCATATACAGATAGATAGATAGACAGACAGACAGACAATTATTCATCTGTTATTCTATTTCTCAGCTCCATCAATGTGCATCTGTAGGATTTTTTCATCCAGCAGTTGAAAATCGTGTGTCTAATAATTTCGAAAAATAATTTGTGATTTGAGGAATTGTTCTTGTCTGAGAAGAAAAACTAATAGTGATGCTTGTCTAAGCAAACACCAGTAATTAATAGCAGATTTAATGCACTTATCACATGAGACAACAGTGTCCAGTGTGTGTGTGTGTGTGTGTGTGTGTGTGTGAAAGGTATATATAGCTTTGGGCCTCAGTGACATGCTCCGATGGCCCAGTTCTGTCTGTTCTCCAGCCCCCAACCCTCCCTCAGTCTGTGTGTGTGTGTGTGTGTGTGTGTGTGTGTGTGTAAGAAAGATAAATTTCCCATCCGCCCAACTGCGCGGAGGAATGTTTCCGCTCTTGCGTCTTTATTTAAGTCGGCAGCAGAACTTTGATGGCAATACAAAAGAAACAGACAGAACGACTTTATCTGCTGAAATATTCACGCAGCCATTTGCTCTTCAGAAACACACGCTCAGATCTCACACACTCTTCTCCGACCTGAGTAGGAACAGGAAGCTGATCAGAGATCAGAGTGTCGGGATCAGAATATAAGGAGCTTTATGACAAAAAAGGAGATTTGAGGGCTGTTCTCTCAATGGAAGACTTGCATACTGCACAGTATACACTGAAAAATATCTACGTTGTTGTCACATGACATTACATAAAATTTTATTTAAAAACCTTTTTCTTTATTATTTTGATAACATTTTGCTGAATTAGTTGTTGTTCACAATCTACTACATGCTTTTTGTCGTCTGATATAATACTTTATACTTTTTTTAGCAAATAAAAGGCGTTTTAGTGTAATTGTACAAACGTCCACCTTTAGCTTGTGGTTAACGTGTTTTTTTTTGTGCTGTGAAATCTTTCTTGATCTTTAAAGTAAACAGAAGAATAACTTTTATATTATTAGTAATATTTCAGGATGAAAACGTATTAAACAGGATTATCCATACATCATTTCTTATAAAAACCATGCTAAAATGTAAGTATCAATTATGATCAGACTTTTGAGAAACGTTTATTTGTTTATTTATCTCTCAATCATCACTTTATTGTTTTGCATTATATGTTTTGAAACTACAGAACTAAATATTTGAATATCATCTTACTAACACATTATTGGCAGATATAGAGTGATGACTTATATTTCTATGCATTTTATGTAAGTAGTCTGCTATACTGTTATAGAGATCTCATTGAATTATTACAAGCATTACATCAGAATTTCATCTTACTTTTTGGCCATATAAATATCAGCAGCTGCACCAAATTACATATTTTTGCTTGGTTTGAGCCTCTGAATAAAATTGAGGTGTTTTTTTCCTCATATAGTATGAGCTCCATATTCTCACTATATCATACTATATGAGCCATAAAAGCCTGATATATCAAATATGATATGCAACAAAACACACTAATAGATTTTCTTTTATATTTTGTCTAAAGGTTCAATAAACTGTTCCAGTTTTTATGAATTTTCTTCTTATTATTTCATATGTCAGGTTGGTTAAGTACCTTTACAGGGCTATTTTCATGTCAGAAATAAAACTGATAGTTTAATCTAATTGCAAATTAAATAATGAATGTAATATAGGAAAATTTGTGATTTTTTTTTCTGGTTTATCCGTCACACTAGAAACAGTAGGTCAAGTCAAGCACACTGCATTGTGGGATACAGATATGGATACAAAGCGTTTGTGTGTGTGTGTGTGTGTGTAGGCTTGTCAACTGGTAGTTTCACTGACTTAATTAACAACAGCAATTGTGCCAATTATGTTAATGAGACTGCTAATGCCAAGCAGTCAATAACACAGACTTACTGTGTGTGTGTGTGTGTGTGTGTGTGTGTGTGTGTGTGTGTGTGTGTGGTGTTTGTATAATGTTGTTATCATGTCAGTTTAGTGTGTTTGAGAGTGCTGAGTGGTTGTTACACTAGTAATCTACTGACACAGATGATTATAGAAACACAATAAATACAGAAACACAAATATATTACACAAATGTTGGGACGGTTTTTAAAATTTGAATTAAATGAAAACTAAAAGACTTTCAAATCACATGAGCCAATATTTTATTCACAGTAGAACATAGATAACATAACAAATGTTTAAACTGAGAAATTTTACAATTTTATGCACAAATGGTTAATTTCAAATTTGATGCCTGCTACAGGCATGTTTACCATGGTGTAGCATCTCCTCTTCTTTTCAAAACAGTTTGAAGACATCTGGGCATCAAGGTTATGAGTTTCTGGAGTTTTGATGTTGGAATTTGGTCCCATTCTTGCCTGATATAGGTTTCCAGCTGCTGAAGAGTTCGTGGTCATCTTTGACATATTCTTCGTTTAATGATTTGCCAAATGTTCTGTATAGGTGAAAGATCTGGACTGCAGGCAGGTCAGCACCCGGACTCTTCTACTACGAAGTCATGCTGTTGTAATAGCTGCAGTATTACTCCCTTTCCACCAAGGCAGTTCCAGTGCTAGTTCGGAGCCAGAGCCTAGTTTCAAACTGGTTCTTTGTCTTTCGACACCCAAAGCACCAGCTCTGAACCAGGAAAAGCGGTTCGTAAGTAGCACCAAAACATTGCTGGGCTAGAAGGAAGAACCGCTTGCGTCAGGGGCTGGGGACGGGGTTACCGTGACCAACAAGACGAACAGAAACTTTGGACCGCCATATTTGAAATAGCAGCTAAACACGAACACGTTGGATTCGACGTGTTTGGATGCCGATGTAGGTTCGCAAAGCCATGAACATCAATAGCAACGCAATGTCCGCCATTGTTGATAGTTTGTTTAGGCTTGTTCGGGATGGATCGGCGCTGCGTGGACCGGTCAGTGCGAGGCATCGGGGTGCTGGGGTAACGACTGGAAAGCAGACGGCTCTTTATGCTTCTGGATCGCTCTCGCGGTGCTTTAGTGTGTTGTGTGTCGATCGATCGATCGATTTGTCTGCGTGGCGCCGATGCACCTTGAACAAATCTGTTGTGTTTGGCACTGCCGTGGCCGCGCTAGTGAAATGAAACATGAAACGTATTGTGACGTAAGACCTGGCTCTGTATTGGCTCTCTAGCCTGTGGAAAAGCAACCAGTTCTTAAAGGGCTTGCCAGTTGAACCAACTAAGAACCGGCAATAGCACTGGCTCTGAACTAGCACCTGGTTCCTGCTGGTGGAAAGGGGGTATATGTGGTTTTGCATTATCCTGCTGAAATACACGTTGTCTGGAGGGCATATGTTGCTCTAAAACCTTTATATACCTTTCAGCATTCATAGTGCCTTCCAAAACATGCAAGCTGCCCATACTGTATGCACTTATGCACCCCCATACCATCAGAGATGTTGGCTTTTGAACTGAACGCTGATAACACGCTGGAAGGTCTCCTTCCTCTTTAGCCCGGAGGACACGGCGTCCATGATTTCCAACAAGAATGTCAAATTTGGACTCATCTGACCATAGAATACTTTTCCACTTTGAAACAGTCCATCTTAAATGAGCCTTGGCCCACAGGACACGACGGCGCTTCTGGACCATGTTCACATATGGCTTCCTTTTTGCATGATAGAGCTTTAGTTGGCATCTGCAGATGGCACGGCGGATTGTGTTTACCAACAGTGGTTTCTGGAAGTATTCCTGGGCCCATTTAGTAATGTCAATGACAGAATCATGCAGATGAGTGATGCAGTGTCGTCTGAGGGCCTGAAGACCACGGGCATCCAACAAAGGTCTTCAGCCTTGTCCCTTACGCAAAGAGATTTCTCCAGTTTCTCTGAATCTTTTGATGATGTCATGCACTGTAGATGATGAGATTTGCAAAGCCTTTGCAATTTGATGTTAAGGAACGTTGTTTTTAAAGTATTCCACAATCTTTTTACGAACTCTTTCACAGATTGGAGAGCCTCTGCCCATCTTTACTTCTTAGAGACTCTGCCTCTCTAAGACATCGCTTTTATGTTGCAGACCTGATGTCAATTAACTTAATTAGTTGCTAGATGTTCTCCCAGCTGAATCTTTTCAAAATTTCTTACTTTTTCAGGCCTTTGTTGCCCCCGTGCCAACTTTTTTGAGACCTGCAGCAGGCATCAAATTTGAGCTCATTTAGTGGATAAAAGTGTAAAATATCTCAGTTTAAACATTTGTTATGTTCTCTATGTTCTATTGTGAATAAAATATTGGCTCATGTGATTTGAAAGTCTTTTAGTTTTCATTTGATTCAAATTTAAAACGTCCCAACATTTCCGGAATTCGGGTTGTACCATAATAAAACAGAAATTAAATACATTTGTTAAACACATAGTCACTGTTGGATTTTGTATACATTCAAATAGTTGGTTTTTCAAGAGTCCTGGCTTTAGGTTTAGGTAGACCGTTTGCTGGTCTACAAGTTATACAAATTAAAGTTGACCTGGTAGCCAGTTGAGCTGTTTTCAACATTGATGATACTAAGAGCAGCAAATCAGCATATTAGAATGATTTCTGCAGGATCATGTGACACTGAAGACTGGAGCAATGATGCTGAAAATTCAGCTTTGATCACAGGAATAAATTACATTTTAAAATATATTACATTAGAAAACTTAGTAAAATTAGTTATTTTACATTGTAATAATATTCCATAATATTAATATTCCAGGGTTATGGGAAAAAATGCTTCTGGATTTAAATAATTTTCCTTTCATATATTTCTGCATGTCATTTTTGGTAATAGTAGGATTCATTTCCCAGTGATGTTTGAATGAATGTTTTGTTTCTCTAAGAAGTTCATGAAAAGAGTTCATCCAGCTGAGAGAATTCCAGGGCGGATCTCTCTGTCTGTTCTCTGTGAAAATAGAAAAATCTTTTCACAGCGTTCCTCAAATATCTGTGTGACACACACACACACACACACACACACCTCGGCCTGCAGACGACACTGCTGGAGGAGGCTGTCAGCCGGGGCGTCTGATCACAAAAAGATGAAAGAGACATAAACTGATTCTACTTTTACTATCTTTCTTTCTGTAGATACAAAAGAAATCAGCTCAATGTGGCCTGGCATGAAAACACATTATTTCCAGATGATCCAATATGATTTATCACGATTAATTCAGAAGAGATACTGTAGCAGATCAAACTAAGAAAAGCATAAAGGCATAGTTCACAAATAAAAGAGTGAAATTTTCACTAAAATGAAAAATCTGTCATAATTTATTCACCCTCTTGTCATTCCCAGCTTGTATGACTTTCTTTCTTCCATGAAACACAGGCTGTGTGTGTGTGTGTGTGTGTGTGTGTGTGTGTGTGCGTGTGCGTGTGCGCGTTTCATCTACTGTGCTTGTTTGAGCTCAAGGTGAGAGTAAATTCCAGGTGTACGTAATAACAGCATTGGCTTGTGCTTCATATCCTCCACTGCTAGAGTTTTATTAGATGTCAAAATACAGTCTGAATATTGACACCTGCAGGATGAACACTGATGTGGCTATGTTTATTCTATAGAGAGATAGAAAGGTTTGCTGTGAACTCAGATGTCAAATTGGACACAAGTCTGCAGATAATATACACAACAATTCAAAGGTTTGGGGTCAGTAGGATTTTTTCTTTTATTTATCATACATCAAGATTTCAGTTAATTGCTGTTATTTGTATTCTTTCCTTTCATCAAAGAATCCAGAAAAAAAATGTATCACAATTTCCTCAACTGTTTTCAACATTGCTAATAATAAGAAATATTTCTTGAGCAGCAAATCAGCATATTAGAATGATTTCTGAACAAACGTGACACTGAAGGCTAGAGTGATGCTGAAAATTCAGCTTTGCATCATAAATAAATTACATTTTAAAATACATTACAAAAGAAAACAGTAATTTAAAATTGTGATAATATTTCGTAATATTTCAGTTCAGTTTAATGTATTTTTGATCAAATAAATACAGTCTTGGTGATAGGGCTGGGCGATATGACCTAAAATCAAAACCTCGATTAACTGAACACTTTACCTTGATTACGATTATTGAAGGTTTATATATATATATATATATATATATATATATATATATAATTGTGTAAAATTTGTAAAAAAAAATTGCCCTCATAGTTCATTAAAGGTTTGCACTGTAAATATACTCAACTATTAAAGGTGTATTTCTGTTCAGCACACTGTATTTTTGATCAAATCTTGCCAACCCTAAATAATAATAATAATATGCATATATGTAAATATGCATTTTTTATTTATTTAGTTTTTGCTTAAAATTCTTCATTGTAATATTCATTTATTTATTTATGCCTTTTTGGCTTGATACTAATATAAATATCTATTTTAAATGTGATATAAAATATGATATAAATTAGTAAATATGTTTTTTTCACTACACCTATGCTACCACTACTGTGTTCAGTTATGATTGGCTAGTTCTGTCATTCGGATTGGCAAGCTTAGATGCAGATGAAAGCTTGCATTTTCCATCCTTGTGTTGTGCTTAATATTTCATCTTCTATACTAGCACTTCTATACTGAGTGCAAGGCAAATATCATGCATTTTACATAATCTAGGTGGAAGTCGTAGCCGAGGTGGATTATTCCTCTCATTACACCCAAACTCTCCATCAGTTTCTTCAGTCTTCTGCATGAAGACTTCCACAGCATTGCTGAATGAAGCGGTTCAGGTGTGTGAGATTACAGTAGCTGCGCTGCACACGCTGATCATCAGCACGATCGCTGAATGCGCTGCATAATTCACGATAGCCCACTTTGCACAGATGTAGAGCTCTTCAGTGGCGTTGGTGAGTTCTTACAGGCCTCTGCTGGGAGCTCAGCTTCATGTACCTTCACTGAAGCCTATATATCACAGCCACCCACTTCATTTCCCCTATGGAGTGTTCCTTGATTGCGAGGGCTCGACGCCGCTTACTTGAATCCACAACAAGACTGTGTGCAATCTTCAGAGCTCATGAAAGGACGCAGCTTTCCTTTCTGAAGAGATGTGGGTTTAAAAAGGTTTAGGACACTTCCGAATTAGAGGTGTTATTGTGTTTTTGGGCCTCGCACACCTGGAGTTCTGCGGAGAAGATCTTCAGCAAATATTTAAATGAGATTTCTGTGGTATTGCTGGCAGCGTGTGTGTTTATATGGGAGAATAAAACAACCTCAGATTTCACTGATAGTCTTCAAATACCTTCATTCCAGGATGCAAAATTCAGAATTGAAGAATCGTCTCCCTTTCAATTCATGAGAGTGAATTTGAATTGAATTGGCCGTGACACACAGGACAGTAATTGGAATCTGAAATGGAATGACAGAAAGAGAAATAGCTTACTGAATTGCTTAATTTGTTACATCTTATGACATCTATATGTCTGTCTAGCTTTCTGTGCACCCATCCTTGTATAAATCCTTTCTGTTTCACAAAAGGTTCTTTGTGGCGAAAGAAGGTTCTTCAGATTATAAAAAGGTAAGAAAGAGATGGTTCTTTAAAGAACCTTTGACTGAATGGTTCTTTGTAGAACCAAAAATGGTTCTTATATGGCATCGCTGTGATGACCCTTTTAAGCACTTTTATTTTTAAGAGTGAACTCCTGAAAAACAGCCCTAATCACCATTATGCCATTATCACTCCTCCATCAAGCTTTACAGTTGGCACAATGCAGTCAGGCAGGTAATGTGATTCGACCCTCGACCGAACAGGTTTCCACTGCTCCAGAGTCCAGTGGCCGCTGCTTTACACTACTTTATCCAACGTTTGGCATTGTATTTGGTGATGTGTGGCTTACATGCAACTGGAAACTCATTCATAAAGCTCCCTCCTCACAGTTTTTGTTAATGCCAGTGGAAGTTTGCCAACAGCGTTGGTGGCACCATGGGCCAGATTTACTAACACACTGAAAAAAATGGTACAACATTTTTTTAAGTCAAGTGATTGCAAACTATTTATTTTAGCTACATTTAAATAAAAAAAAAAAATTGAAAGTTAGTCAACTAAATTTGTTTATTTAAATGTAGCAAAAATAAATTATAAAATAAATTGAGTAAATTCAATTAATCATTTTTTTCAGTGCTGCAAACCATCTTTTGGCGTTAAAATAGTACTGTCAAGATTTGCTAAAGACGCGCATGAAGAATTAGCGCTGAAAAGGCATGGACACAGTTATTTTTGTGCCTGACCTTATTCATATGCATTTGTATTAGTTTCCCTTTCAGATGGAAAATTTATGGGAGGGGAGTGTTAAAATAAATCGAGCAATGCGATTTACTAACGTTTGCAGTCATCAAATGACTGGTATTTGCGCCAATATTTAACGCCCAAAAAAGCATGTCTTAAACTATTTTGCGCCTGTGTCATAAGTAGATCACCCTCACCTGATGAGCATCGGCTCTGTTTATTGGCGATTACACTAATTTGTGCTGCACTCGGGTTATTGCATTTGTTTGAGATGTTGCATCTGTGTTCTTTAATTTGCACAGTGTCAGTAAATCACCCGCAGAAATTTCTGCGCTATTTTGGAATTGCGCTTTCGTGCTAATTCAGCACACAGTAACCTGCTCTGTGACTTTACATGATCTTCTGCTGCTGCTGTTCCTAAACGCTTCCACTTTCCAATAACACCACAGGTGACCGTTGAATATTTAACAGGGATGAAATTTCACGAACTGAATGACCCATTTTTTCACAAATGTTTGTAAATGTAAATCTAGTAATAGCAGTGAACATATCTTCTAAAATACAAGTCGCGTTTTTTATCATCTGAAACATGCTGCGACTTATATTCCAAAGCGACTCATACAATACATTTAACATCAAGCAAGCAAAATATGTGTGCCCACATTCGTATTGGTGCAGAATGAGAGATGCGTATAGCCTAGCACATTTCACACAGGCTACTAGTTCACTTTTTTGTTTATTTTATATTTACAATGTAGTTTTAATCCAAAATGATGCATGCGCTAATGGAGTGAACAGGAATCAAGATCATGCAACAGAGCTGCACGCACTCTCCCTCGCTCTCTCTCACTGCATCAAGTAACTTTAGTAACCTGTGCATTGTTTTACTTACTTGCTTTTGACACATCCGATCTAACGACACACTTTCCAGTTGTGTCTGAGAAAGGGATATTTTTTTCAGACAAGCTTAATATACTCTGCGTGCTCTGCTTATCAGCTCTCGCACATCAACTATACAGGCGTGAATATTGAACATTTAACATTATTAATTATACACATGTACTTCACAGACATCCTTAATCTCTAATAACTCCATTCTGCTCTTTGTTTGTTCTGGTATTGATGTTTCTTTGTCTGGACATCGAGTACAGGACCGCAGTATTGGGCATGATACCAGTATCAGTGCATCCCTACTTCAAAGTAACGCCATTAATGTTGTTTAAAGCTTCAGAAAAGCACACGTGCACATTTACACATTCACCAGTTTCCCAACCTTCAGATCAATATATTCCGTCCTAAATAAAAACTTCTTCTTGATGGAGGAGAGTGTTTATTTTAAAAATCAAATATCCATCACCTACACACACGGACGCATAAACACACACATCTATTCTGGCATGAAGAAAAAGCAATTATCTGAGAGATATTTAAATATTTCACAAAACTTCCCGATTGGTTTTGCTTTCAACCTGTGTGTTTGTTTGTGTGTGTTTGGTTGTTGATTCTGCGTTTGCCCAGTGGGCACAGGAACTCTGTTCTGGCGGTAAACACCAAGAGGAGAAAATGAGCAGGTGCGTGAAGAGCGTCTCTCTGCCTCTTTCATCCTGATCAGCAGACGAGTCCCTGCAGAGAGAAATCAGGCCGTCCAGAAACAGCCGTGATTGGGCCGAATGTGAGCTTAACAGAGACACGGCTGGACGAGATAAGGACCAAATGTCAGTCACGCTCATAGAGAGAGCACTACAAACATGCGGTTTACACACGGGTGAGCGTGCACTACTCGTCCAAAGTTTGGACACACTTTTATTCAGTGAGTTTTTTAGAATAAGTCATCAAAACGACATTCTTATGTCTCCTGAAGAAAATATGAGTGGTCTGGCCTCTCCTTGAATTCAAGTCATTTTTAGCCTATTTTCTCATCCGTCAGACATCAAATTGCCTGTCTGATCACTAATGTAACAGCACAACTCTCCACAGCAGCACACATGATTTGAGTAATCATTGATGTCTGGAACACAAATGATATGGAATGAGTAACCACAACAAAGTTTACATTTTATGGTTAGGGGTGTGTATTACTTTTTCAGCCTTAATTCTGATGCTGCTTAACAAGCATTAGCCTGCTATGAAATAACACAGATAGAATTTATGGTTTAGATGCTTAGCAGTATTGAAGTAGTCCTCATACGTACAGGCATCTTTTCTTTCATTATCTGCTCTAACTCATCCTTAATTCAGCTTGGTAAAGTAATTCATACTGAAGCACAGCTTATTTAGACACAATTTATGATTATTATCCTGAACTAAAACTAATACTAAAACCATTAAAAATATTACTTGAAATAAACATTAACTGAAATAAAATCATGCTAACATGTTTATAAACTTATGAACTTAACTATAAACTTATTTCAGCTAGCTGCCAAGGCAAGTTTACGTACTAAAATGACTAAATAAATCATTAAACTAAAACTTAATAAAATATATATATATACTGTATATATATATATATATATATATAAAAACTATAATAATATATCTAAAATATACTAAAGTAACACTGGGTTACAAACTAATTTCATGCAAAACCTGCATGCAAACTTTTTACTAGTAGTCCATGTGTTGTGGGGTCCAAATGTCTGAGGCCACTAGTAAAAATGCATCTATTTACATTATTGTCTAATTTAATATATACATTTAATTTATTTATTTTTAATTTTTTTTTATCAGCATTGCAAATTGAGTGATAATTTGGATTGAAAAATGAACAAGCTTTTGTGAATTTCTCAATATTTGGTATATATTTACAGTATTTATTATTATAGTTTTGGTTCATATCTTGAATTGGATTTTATTTTTAAATTTCCTCTTTTCATTTTTATTTTAGTTGAAGCTTTTGTCATTTTTATTATTATTATTATCATTTTATTAAAAAAATAATGTCTATATATATAGTTTTTTTTGTTATTTTAGTACTTGATAAATGTTGCCTTGGCAACTAGCTGGAGTAATATTTTATTTTATTTCAGTTAATGTTTATTTTATAAGTACTTAAGCAATGAAAATAAAATATTAAAAATTTATGGAATTTATTAAGTTTTAGTTTGAATCTATAGTTAACGATAAAAACTCTGGCCATTAAAAGGGGTCACATGAACAATATTGCTCATTTACTTATAGTACAGTTGTTTAGTGATCTATAAGTAGTGCAGAATCTGAAACACGTATCCTTCATTTTACATTCAGCAGTTTTTCTCCTTTTTTCCCACTGTTGTACGTGTGCACTCATGTTTTACATCTACAGAACCGTGTACGCTGTTTTCCGAGCTCGAAACAGGCGGAGTTGTAGATGAATATTTGAAACAGGTTCTCTAACAAGCACAGCGGGATGACAATACAAGCATATTGAGAACAACTATCACATTCAAGTTTAATGACATGGGTATGGCAGAGGTATTACAATTTGAAGGTGGTTTATGAGGACACTGCCTATGTTTCCTGTAAGGGGTAGGTTTAAGTGTAGGGTTGGTGTAGGGCAATAGCACATACAGTTTGTACAGTATAAAAACCATTACGCCTATGGAGAGTCCCCGTAAACCACAAATACCAACGTGTGTGTGTGTGTGTGTGTGTGTGTGTGTGTGAAACCGTGGGACCCTGAAGGTACGGAAGCATATGTGTAGAAAAATTCAATTTGAAATGTAATATGCAAAATGGCAATGTACTGTATTTCTGTATTTAAATTTGCATTTTCCCATTCATATGTTCAACATTTAGTGCAAAATAAAAATTTAATTATATAATTCAAACGTCATATATGTAAGTGTCAATGCATTTAAGAAAAATAAAAGACATTTAAATCACCATTTTGCTACACTTTTGCTGCACCTTTGGCTCAGAATGCATTTTGAAACTCTCATTGCATTTTGCTACAATTATCACGCGGTATCACGATGAAAATGCAATCCCAAGTGTCCTACCCCTAAGTCTAAATGCATTTAGGAAAAACAGCATTTAAATGATCATTTTGCTACAGTTTTTGCTTGGACATGTTAAACATATCTAATCAATTTGGGTAATACATTTTCATTTTAATTTTGCAACTTATGAAGCTTTAAAATATTTTTTTAATTTGCATATTAAAACTAGTGTAGAAAATGGCAAATTCAAATTATATAAGTGAATTTTCATTTTGCACTAAATGTTGCACATATGAATGGGAAAATGTAAATTTAAGTACAGAAATATATTGCCATTTTACATGTTGCATTGCCATTTTGCATAATACATTTCAAATTGAATTTAGCTACACATATGCTTCCATATGAAGGAGCTCATTTTCTGATAATGCTATTGCAGAAAGATGTGTGCGTGTGTGGAGGTGACAATAGCACCGAATTCAGTAATCTGAGGGTTTAGTTTGACAACTGGGAGTTGGGTTACCTTTGCCAGATGTAATGAGGTAAAATTCATAGGGAAGTGTGCATGCATGCGCGAGTGCTAATGTGTGCGGTGCGTTTGTCACAGCTGGAGTGCGTGAGCAGCTGATTGGGTGAGTTTCCCTCCTGCTGAGCCAATGAGAGGGTGATATTTTTACCCTATTCCCTCCAGACGAGCTCTCAGCATCCTCCAGGTACACCGCTGTGACACATTTACACACGCAAACACAAACGTCTGCGTCTCGCTCGCCTGATTGACATGCTGTAGTGTTAATGCATCAGATGTATATGTGAAGAGCTTGTAATGTGAAGGCTACTTTCCTGTTGAGCGGCAGGGCTAATGACTTTTCAACTGTTTCTGCATTTGGAGAAATATGTGTGGAGAATCTCTGTTGTAAAAGCTAGTGAGCTGCCTAACTAGGCAGCATTTAAAGGCATCATTGACTTGGCTGTTCCAAACTTTAGGCAGCATAATGACACCGCCCTGTAAGAAACCTCATTTCGGACCAATTTTGAGGCAGCAATGCGTATTATTGTGAAATATTATTACAATTTGAAATCGCTGATTTTTATTTGAATATTTATTCAAATATTTATTAATATTTATTATTACTGTGATCAAAGCTGAATTTTCAGCATCATTACTCCAGCCTTCAGTGTCACACGATCCTTCAGAAATCATTGGAATATGATGATTTGCTGCTCAAGAAACATTTCTTATTATTGTCAATACTGAAAACAGTTGTGCTACTTCAGATTTTTGTGGAATTGATCGATTTAATTAATAACAGTATTAATTTGAACTATTTTGAATGGTGGTAGTGTGTCTGTGTATAAACATACACACACACACACTCACATACAGGTACGTAACATATAAACATATACATACATGTTTCATTCAGTATTTCATTGCATTGTTAAAAAATTATCCACTTAAAATTGACTATTTTATCCAATATTTATGTGCTTAGAGTTTTTTTTGACTAATTTGATTAAAAACTGTTATTCTGAATGAAGGCAAATCATTTTTTATTTTATTTATTTATTGTAGTATATCTTATAATTTATGTAAAATTCAAAATATGCAGATCCTCTTTAGACTTGCATTAAAAATTTGTAAGAAAAAGACAGCCAGCAACAGTTGATTGGTCGAGATGTGATTGGTCATTAATGTATTTAGGGCGGGGCTTAGTGAAGGGTCAGATGTGTATTGAACTGTCTGCCGTTCAAATTCCTTTGATTTTGTGACGTCCTCGAGATGCTCTTTAAGCTAAACCAGCAGCCACTTCCTGTTTCTGCCTCAAAGTTTTATGAAGATATTGGCAGGCCACTTTTGTGATTAAACTCTGTCTAAAAATATCCTCACAAGTCTTTTGCCTGCATGCAATTTCCTTTTAATGTCTCCACAATGTTCTTTTTCTAAAATGTGTGCTATCGTTTTACAAAATTGCTCAAGCTCTGAGTCAGTGCTGCCCTGAGGAGTTAGCTTTGAAGCTAATTAAAACGTTTGATAATTTCAGACGCATAGGCGGATGAATGCGTGTACGGAGCAGATATTGCATGAGGACGTCCTGATATTACGTGTCCCAGAACGGCCCATCAGGTGCAGCCATATGGATTTCACTAATGTCATCTCGTCTCTCTGTCTCTGTGCAGGTGGAATGGCTGAAGAACGAAGAGATTATTGATCCTGCAGATGATCGGAATTTCTACATCACCATCGATCATAACCTGATCATCAAACAGGCGCGGCTTTCTGACACCGCTAACTACACCTGCGTCGCTAAGAACATCGTTGCTAAGAGACGAAGCACTACGGCTACAGTGATCGTCTATGGTGAGTTTGGTGTTACTTGTGTTGTTTAATCTAACAATTAATTAGTATAAAATGTAAAATGAATGATAAAATATTACTTAAAAATAAAAACAATGAAATCACAAACCATGTCTAAAAAAGTCCAAAAAGTATAGCCATAATAGTACAAATAGACGGAAAGTTACAAAGAAGGTCGCAGACTGTGAAGGTGAAAAAGACAACAAAAAAGCAAATGTGAGATAAAAACAATTAGGAGATAAAAATAACTTCTTTTTTTCTCATTTGCTTCATAGTTTTACATTAAAATTAAAGTTAATATTAAATTGAATTAACATATAATAATAATAATAATATTAATTATATAATACAATATAATGATTATATAATATAATACATAATATTAATTTAAAGTAAAAATATTCAAATAAACACATGTAATATTAAATCAATATTTTATTTTAACATTTGTCAAATTAAAATGAACAAATTTTACGATAAAAATTGACAATACATTTTAAAAATATATATTTTAATTACTTTACCTGCATGTAACTGACACCAGACAACCGTGAACATGTGAATGTGTTAAATTATTGAAATATTAACTAGAGTATATACAGTACATGCATATATATATATATAATATATTAAATATTAAATTATATTATATTAAATTATATTATATTAAAAATTTCAACATACACTTCACACACTAGTTTCAACCAGACTAATTGACTGATTTTTGAGGTTTCATTTGTTGTGTGATTTCTGAATAAATTTAAAGAATATATATACATAGAATTTTTATATTGTTATTTTTGTGACATATACAGTGAGGAAAATAAGTATTTGAACACCCTGCTATTTTGCAAGTTCTCCCACTTAGAAATCATGGAGGGTCTGAAATTGTCATCGTGGGTGCATGTCCACTGTGAGAGACATAATCTAAAAAAAATCCAGAAATCACAATGTATGATTTTTAACTATTTATTTGTATGATACAGCTGCAAATAAGTATTTGAACACCTGAGAAAATCAATGTTAATATTTGGTACAGTAGCCTTTGTTTGCAATTACAGAGGTCAAACGTTTCCTGTAGTTTTCACCAGGTTTGCACACACTGCAGGAGGGATTTTGGCCCTCCTCCACACAGATCTTCTCTAGATCAGTCAGGTTTCTGGCTTTGAGCTCCCTCAAAGATTCTCTATTGGGTTTAGGTCTGGAGACTGGCTAGGCCATGCCAGAACCTTGATATGCTTCTTACAGAGCCACTCCTTGGTTATCCTGGCTGTGTGCTTGGTCATTGTCATGTTGGAAGACCCAGCCTCGACCCATCTTCAATGCTCTAACTGAGGGAAGGAGGTTGTTCCCAAAATCTGCAATACATGGCCCCGGTCATCCTCTCCTTAATACAGTGCAGTCGCCCTGTCCCATGTGCAGAAAAACACCCCAAAGCATGATGCTACCACCCCATGCTTCACAGTAGGGATGGTGTTCTTGGGATGGTACTCATCATTCTTCTTCCTCCAAACACGTTTAGTGGAATTATGACCAAAAGTTCTATTTTGGTCTCATCTGACCACATGACTTTCTCCCATGACTCCTCTGGATCATCCAAATGGTCATTGGCAAACTTAAGTCGGGCCTGGACATGTGCTGGTTTAAGCAGGGGAACCTTCCGTGCCATGCATGATTTCAAACCATGGCGTCTTAGTGTATTACCAACAGTAACCTTGGAAGCGGTGGTCCCAGCTCTTTTCAGGTCATTGACCAGCTCCTCCCGTGTAGTTCTGGGCTGATTTCTCACCTTTCTTAGGATCATTGAGACCCCACGAGGTGAGATCTTGCATGGAGCCCCAGTTCGAGGGAGATTGACAGTCATGTTTAGCTTCTTCCATTTTCTAATGATTGCTCCAACAGTGGACCTTTTTCACCAAGCTGCTTGGCAATTTCCCGTAGCCCTTTCCAGCCTTGTGGAGGTGTACAATTTTGTCTCTAGTGTCTTTGGACAGCTCTTTGGTCTTGGCCATGTTAGTAGTTGGATTCTTACTGATTGTATGGGGTGGACAGGTGTCTTTATGCAGCTAACGACCTCAAACAGGTGCATCTAATTTAGGATAATAAATGGAGTGGAGGTGGACATTTTAAAGGCAGACTAACAGGTCTTTGAGGGTCAGAATTCTAGCTGATAGACAGGTGTTCAAATACTTATTTGCAGCTGTATCATACAAATAAATAGTTAAAAAATCATACATTGTGATTTCTGGATTTTTTTTTTTTAGATTATGTCTCTCACAGTGGACATGCACCTACGATGATAATTTCAGACCCCTCCATGATTTCTAAGTGGGAGAACTTGCAAAATAGCAGGGTGTTCAAATATTTATTTTCCTCACTGTATGTGTGTTTTAATACTATGATGAATATGGTTTTGAACGTTTGTTTGACTATTTTGATTTGTCTGACCGTTTTGATTTGTGCTTATTCAGTGATTTACATTTACATTTACATTTAATCATTTAGCAGACGCTTTTATCCAAAGCGACGTACAAATGAGAACAATAGAAGCAGTCAGACCATCGAGAGTGCAGCAGTATACAAGTGCCATGACAAGTCTCAGTTAGTCCAGCACAATAGACGTAGCTAGTTTTTTTTTTTTTTTTTAATAATAGATAGACATAATAGGTAAGTGTTAGTATTAGTATTAGTTGGTGAGGTGCAGGCGAAAAAGATGTGTCTTTAGATGGTTTTTGAAAATGGCTAAAGACTCAGCTGTTCGAATTGAGATCGGGAGGTCATTCCACCAGATGGGCACAGTCCAGGAAAAGGTCCGTGAGAGAGATTTGGTACCTCTTTGTGAACGCAAGCTTCTGCAGTGATAAATTCAATGATAAATTAGTCAATAGTTAATAAAAGTATTAAATTATTTGTTTAAAATATAGCGGATTATCAAAGCAGGGGTGGAGCTTAAAGCAGACTGAATGATTGGAGGATTCATTTTTATTAACCATTAAAATAAAAAATTAAACATATGCACATACGAATTGTTCACAATAAGATCTATAATATGCATTTAGAAAGTAGATACAGTGAGTTTTCTTTTCATGCCCATTTAAAAAGAACCAATAAACACTTGTGTAACCAGCGGCTTGTGAGCTTCAGTTTCTGGGAAGGTTTTTTTTTTTTTTTTGGCAAGCTTGACCACGGTCAAGTGGGAGAAGAGCTTTCATAAAATTCATTAAAAAGTTTCCAGCTTGTAATTATAAGTTTGACGAAGACATGAATGAACCTTTTTTTACTAACTGGAAACTCATAATTACTGTAATTTCGACAGGGTGTGAATGCATCATTACAGCACTTGCAACTTCTTTTTCTTCTTCTTTTCAACACCTTGAAGCAATTAATTTAACAAAAACAGCTTGTACAAACTCCATTCAAAAGTTGTTTTGTAGATCATTTCAGTCTTATGTGTATTGTGTGTTTTGTTTTGAATTTTTTTTAAGCTATACTGGAACTTAAAATAGAAATGTAGCATTACATTTGGAAAATTTCCATTTGACTTATTTTGTTACGGTGCTTGCCTATATTTGCATACTGAAATATGATTGTTTATTAATTTTCTATATTATATATTGTATATATTTTTTTCTCTCAGTTTCTTTCACTGTCATTTTACATAAAAATAGGGTACAAATTGGTAATCGCAACAAAACTCTTATTCTTTGGGGAGAAGATGATTACATATGTTAGTTAAACTGGTTAAACCAGAGTTATAATATAGATAACTATAAACTGTTACATAAAATAAACATGAACTAAAATAGAATAAAATATAAAAAGAACTTTTATTTCAGCTTGCTTCCAAAGCAACATTTCTAATTTGTAACTTGATGTACTAAAATAATTCAAACTAAAATTAAAACAGAAATAAAAATAAATAGAACTGTATAGACCTGTTTAAAAAAAACAAAATAATTCAATCAAAAATTCAGATTATTAATAATAATAATAATAGAATCTACTAAAATTATTCTTTGTCAAATATAAAATGAATGTCATAAAATGCTGCTTTTATTCCAAAAAATTGTGACACACAGCAATCAACATAATTCTGACACTTTCTACAGCTTGTCAGGAAGTGAATAATCTCTTTCAATTTCCACGGACTTTGCATGATTTTTGCTGTGGAGTATATTATTACAGCACATGTAAAATTACAGCTTGACCTCCTGAGGTGGACGAATACCATTTTCTGAAGGCAAAGCACCTCCTTTCACTAACCCTTAGTTTAGAAAAGAACCAAAGCTGACTTTTTCAAAGATTTGAGCTGTAATTTGTACCCAATTTACCCAAGTGCTTTCACCTCTTTTCTTTGGAAGCATTTCCCTCAATCCTCTCCATTGTACTTAATATCCCTCATAATACCAGGTCCAGCTGTGATAAATTGCTGCATGGTCTGTTCAGATGTGTTTTAGCGGTGACTCATAGTCTGTCTCATGCACACAACTTTGCAAAAAGCCCTTCAGATTTTCACCCGTCCTTCACATTAACAATGCACACTTCCCAGCCTCCTCAATGATTTTATTTGTATTAAAGTATTTTAAGTCTTCTGCAAAATACTGCAGATATATATATATATTTTTTTTATTAAAACCAAAAGCCTTTAGTTTATGGTACAGCCTTAAAGCATGATTTGCTAAAAGCTATTTTAATATTGTATAATATATTAGAAGTTATATAATTTTTATTTATGAATTATAATTACACAATATATACTGTATTATATAAAATTGATAATACTAATTTAATCATTTTGAATCATATTTTTCTTATTTGTGTATAGACATATTATATTATATATTAGTACATATATTAGTGTATATAATATTATATATCATATTATATTTTAATACATTGTATATATAATTTTAGTTTTATATAATTTTGAGACTATAAAATACTATATTTGTTTATATATATCTGCTAAAAATTTGTGTAGTCAGGGCACACTATCATACATTAAATTATGTTCATTTTTATCAGTTTCACCCTGAAAAATTCTAAAGATCTCAGGATGTTGTTTGTGCTGAAGTTTGTCTTAATGACACTTTAACAGTTTACATCTCACCTCGCTAATTAATGCACACGTACTATCTGTCAGTCTCATCAAGGAGTTTCACAAAGTATCTCAAACACAGCAAGCACAATCACACAGACACACGTGCAAACAACTTCTGCGTGTGAATAGTGTTCACCGCCTCCTGCTGATGATCAGCCTGACAGGAGCTCTGTGAGTGTGTGTGTGTGTGTGTTTAGCGTCTGTCACTGCACTCACACACATATCAATTACTCCTGCATCTGTAAAACACTCAGTCAGAGCCCAGAGTCGAGCACGTTTCTCGCACCGCTGAACCTTTAATAGCTTGTCATCATTTTGAAAGATAGAAAATGGTCTGTTTTTGCATCTGAAAAGCAAAGCCACTCTATTTCTTGACCTAGATTCTCAAGGCATGAAATCTGTTGTACTCCAAAGTTTTGCAGTTGTGAAGTTGGTCTTCAGTGAAGCACTCGGTGGTTGTAATATTCCTGTATTGTGGGAGCTTCGGTGAATTTGAGTGAATGTTGCTTTCTGAATGAGTATCTGATGTGCTCTGGACTAGTTCTGCTTAGGCAAACACGGCCTGATGTTTTCTGAATGAACATCTCTGAATCTATCTATCTATCTATCTATCTATCTATCTATCTATCTATCTATCTATCTATCTATCGATCTATCTATCTATCTATCTATCTATCTATCTATCTATCTATCTATCTATTGTTCTGTCGTTCAATCCTTCTATCATTCTATCATTCTATCATTCTATCATTCTATCTATCTATCATTCTATTGTTCTGTCGTTCAATCCTTCTATCTATCTATCTATCTATCTATCTATCTATCTATCTATCTATCTATCTATCTATCTATCTATCTATCTATCTATCTATCTATCTATCTATCGTTCAATCCTTCTATCCATCCATCTATCCATCTACCCATCTGTCTATCTATCCATCCATCCATCCATCTATCGTTCTATATATCATTCTATCAGGCCTGTAAACCTATAAGTTTTTTTTTGTCTGTTTGTTTAAAAAAACTTTTTAACTTTTCAGGCTATCATTCAAAGACTCTGTCAGCAGCCTTTGCTTTTCTAGATAAAAATTCAGTTGAATTTCTTGGAATTTGAAATAATTTGAAGTGCCCCTATTATTGGTTATGAAAGGTTCATATTTTGGTTTTGGGAGTCCCCAACAACAGGTTGACATGCATGCAAGGTCAAAAAACACTTTCATTGTCTTATAATAAGCATTTATTTTTACCTTACTTGCTCAACGACTCCCAAGCAATTCGCTCAACGATTCATTTTTCCAAACCCCTCCTTTGCGTGACGCAAAAAGATAGATAGATAATTTGTGGTGATTGGTCGATTGGTCTCATTTTCAGTGCATCATGCCTGCAATGCCAAATAAAGCAGTGTTTGTGAGCGCAGTGTTGTTTTGTGTACAGCGTCAACATGAAACGGCTTGGGATTCTTTTTAAAAACGACTCGTTTCAATGATTCAGAACTTCATACACGGTGCACTTTCAGATTTAAAACTTTACAGGATGTTTTCATTTACTTAGAGCTGTGTTACACACTGCATGAAAGGTCATTTTCAAAATTCCATAATAGGGGCACTTTAAATTCTACTTACATTAAAGGTGCCATAGAATGGAAAACTGTATTTACCTTGGCATAGTTAAATAATAACAGTTCTGTACATGGGAATGACATACCATGAGTCTCAAACACCAATGTTTCCTCCTTCTTATGTAAATCTCCTGCATGAAAAAGACCTCTGAAAAACCGGCGAATCAAAACATAACACCGACTGTGACATCACAGTCGGGATCACTACGCCCCCAACATTTGCATAACGTATACCCGCTCATGTTCTATGCCAGCCGTCAGCCGAAACATCAGAAGTTCTGCAGGTATTGTGAATAAACAAGCGAGGACAACAGTGAAAATGGCAGATCATGGAAATAAACTTTATGTTCCAGGCTGTGCAGGGGATGTGAAGTGCAGGGACGGGTTGGTGTCTGTATTCACAAAGGCATGGAAAGCAAATAACGCGTTCTAATAAAATAACGCGAGCCACTAAAGGGACATGGTTAGCTTGCTAGTGGTAGCCTGTTACATTACAGTACATAAGATTTCACTTACTACATAAACAGAGTAAGGAGAGATGACTGAGGATGATGGCGAATGATTTACAGATCCTGAGCACCACTGACAAGCATCTGTATATAGTACATAGTATAAACAGAGTATGTGCGATCGCGAATCTTGAAAGTGAAAGTGAAACTAAAATGCGATCGTGCATTCAAAAGCAGTTTCAATGACATAATGAATTATATACATATATTAATAGTGGCTCCCTGATGCCCGCATTTTATATACAGTATAATTACTCAACGATATAACTGCGTGAGAAAGTATTGAAATATATATTTTCCTCCCTGTGTTTCCTTCCTGCTGTGTGAGCTACTGAAATGAGCCGCACTGTGAAATAGCCAATCAGAGCAGAACTCAACATTGAGCCGCACTGTGAAACAGCCAATCAGAGCAGAGCTCAACATTATTATTCACGACCCTTTCAAATAAGGTAATAACAGACCATTTCATTGTAGAGATAAATCCTAGGGTTGTAAATGGACATGTAAAACCGTTTCTGGAGATGTTTTGTCCTTACCTAAGCCACATACCTTCTATGTAGATATCAGAGAACAATTTAAAATACTGTATCAATGCATTCTATGGCACCTTTCAATTTTTAATTCAATTCTGTGTCCTGTTTTGTACCTCCATTCAAATTTGAGAATTGATTTGGCATTTAACATGTATTCTCAATGGGATACACTGGGATAAAATAAAATTGACTTGCTTTTACCTTTACAAATCAGTCTAAGTGTACACAGATCCCTAGTTAGGGTGCATTAATCAGAGGAAGAGCTGCGACTGTTGTGAAGACAAGCATTCTCACCTCTCATGGGGTTTTGGTTGCTTTGGTGTCCTGCCTGTTTTCATTGGTAATCTTCACTGATTAAAGGTCTGTGAAAGCGGGACTGTGTGTGTGTGTGTGGGCTTGTCTTAGATGGTATCTGATGCTTAAGAAATGATTTTTCTCCAGTGCTTGTTCCTGTCATCCTCTCCTCCTCATCAAAGTGGATTTAGTGACTCAGTGTTTTGGGGTTTGGTCTTTCCTGAGCGATGTCACGCTTGAGATCAGCTCTCTAATGCTGGGCGTTTAGTTAGCTTTGGCGCAAAACGCAAGTGTGTCAGAGTGTGTTTTTGTGTGTGCGTGTATGTGTGTGTGTGAGTGAGTTTACTGTGGGTTTTAAGTGGTGTGATATTTAGTGGTGTTTGTTAAAACATTGTTGCTCCTACTAAGTGCTTAAGAGATAGTTGAGCCAAAAATGATAATTCTGTCATCATTTACTCGTTTACATTTACATTTATGCATTTTGCATTTGCTAACCCTCTCATGTCGTTCCAAAATTGACTTTCTTTCTTCCCTGAAACACAAAAGAAGATATACATATATATTAATTTTCATTTTATGGTGAACCTTTTAAGGATTTGAACAAACCCCAAACAACTTTGGCAAGTAATTGTCTTGCACATAGCAATGTCTTACAATCTCTTGTTATTTTAGTATTTATACTATTTAAGTATTTATTATAATTTTGAATTAGATTGTAGTTTTATATTTTTATTTATTTTAGTTTTTATTGTTAGTAATTAATGTTTTAGTAACTAATGTATTTGTCATTTTTAGTATTTTTTATTCTATTTATCTTCTTTTTTTTTTTTTTTTTTTTTTAGTACTAATTTTATTTCAGTTACTTGCCAGGCAACATTTATAATTTTCATTTCAAGTTTTATTCCAGATCCGTTTGAATCAAACTGATTTGTAATAGTTTTGGGTTCAGTTTTCGTGAACAATAACAACACTGTCAACAGTTTTCATTCAAATTTTTGTTGAAGTTTTTTAATTTTGTCATGGTTACTAGTTTTTTGTTTTGCATTTGTTTTGCAGTAATTGTATCACTTTGGTAGTTATTTCAGTTAGTTGCCAGAAATTTCTAATTTCTGTTTTTTCACCTTTTTTACAATTAATGAAAACTCATTTTAATAGTTTTTGTTTTATTTTTATCTAACAATAACAACAACCATCCAAATTTGCCATACTTAGGTATGCCCTAGCAACCTCTCAAAGCACCTTAGCAACCATTTAGAACGCCATAGCATCGTGCTGGTGGTGAGTTTTGCAAATTGATTCAGAAAATGTAAAAATCTAGTTTGTGGTTGAAACCTTTTTAATGGTGAGAGACAGAAAGAGAGAGACAGAGCTCTGGAATGAGTCTCGTTCTTTTGGATGTATGGCCTCATAACTCTGAAATGAGAAAGATGGGAAGGAAAAGGAGGAATCTACTTACAGCTAATCTACTCCCTCACAAGAAACCAAAGACACACACACACACAGAGCTGTGGAAAGTGTGTGAGGGGAGTGTGGTAAGTTAATAGCAGCAGAGGGAGTGACACAGTTTAAGAGTTTAAGAGCTTCTGTGTCTTTCTCCGGAAAACTCAGATGGGAAGAGCATCACCTCTCCTCAACACGAGAGTGAAACACTCCTGTGTGTGTGTGTGTGTGTGTGTGTGTGTGTACCTGTTTTTCTATTCAGGTGGGGACTTAAACCTGAATACACACAGATTCATGGGGACTCGTGTCACGGTGGGGGTCTAAATTGAGGTCCCCACGGGTAAACAAGCTAATAAATCACACAGAATTAAGTTTTTTGAAAATCTAAAAATGCCTGTAGTTTCCTGTAAGGGGTAGGTTTAGGTGTAGGGTTGGTGTAGGACAATAGAATATACGGTCTGTACAGTAGAAAAACCATTACGCCTATGGAGAGTCCCCACAAGGATAGCAAACCAGACATGTGTGTGTGTGTGTGTGTGTGAGAGAGAGAGAGAGAGTGCGTGAAGGTAAAAGGATCCGTCAGCTGGAAGATAGACTCTCACATACCAAACACAGCTGCTCACAGCACAGTTCACTTCTGTCTGTTTTCTGCCTTTCACAATATTTGGTTTGTGTCTCTTTTACTCGAATGAGAGCAAAGCAGGAGATGCTTTGAACAAAACTTGATAATCATATTCTCCTGAATGATGTGAGATGTTACAAAGAGCATCAAATGATCGTTGACACTCATTTACTTACCTTGGATTAGACACTTCAATGCACAATCTGAAACATTTCTTTGTCTGAAATATTTTTTGTCAGAACTTTAAAATGCAAAAACTATTTTCTTTATGTATTTTCATGTCAGATTAACATTTTCTCTTGCCATGAGCCATAATTACATTAATTTACTTCCTCAAGAAAAATAGAAATATAATATATAATATAATATAATATAGTATAGTATAAAACTATAAATGTATTAAATACAACACTATCAAATAAACATTTAAATTTAATTTACAATAAAACATATTTAATTTATGAAAAAATATATAAATGAAAATAGAAAAGTTATTGTATTATTATATTATATTATATTATATTATATTATATTATATTATATTATATTATATTATATTATATTATATTATACATTAATATTACACTGCTGTTCAAAGTTTGAGGTCAGTAAGATTTTTTTAATGCAATTGATACTTTTATTCAACAAGAATACATTAGAGTGATCAAAAGTGACAATAAAGATATTTAAATTGTTACAAAAAAATACATTTTAAATAAATGCAGCTCTTTTAACTTTCTATTCATCAAAGAATCCAGTTTTTAAAAATATATTAAAATATAAAACTGTTATTTTAACTTATAATAATATTTCACAATATTGCTGTTTTACTGTATTTTTTGAACAAATAAATGCAGCCTTGGTGAGCATTAAAAAATCTTACCAACCCCAAACTTTCGAAAGGTATTGTTGCATAAATATAGCTGTTTTATTGTTTGTCATGTATTACCTCATAAATATTGTATTTTCAATGCTGAGTGTATGTTTAATTTCTGCACCTTTTCCAGGGGAACTGCTTTCTTCATCGCTCTGCAATGTGAAAGAAATGAAAAACCTTTCTTTGACTAGTAGTAGGAGTACGGAAAGTTTTTTAATACATTTATATTTATTCATTTAGCAGATGCTTTTCAAGGTGACCAAGAAAAGATGCAAAATTCAATGAAAACATATGCAATAAATCATATGGAGTCAACAATATTAACACTATCGCAATATCACAAAAAAGTGTAAAACAGTACAGAAAAACATTTTGAACAACAGAAAGTGGCTTTCAGATGAAAGAGTTTGTGTTCCAGCCATACCAGACAGATAAACCCTAGCTTTATTTGCAAAAATTAAATTAAACTCTTTGAAATCAGCAGTAAAAGGAATATTAGCTGCAGTGACTGACTGTATATGAGTAGAGGATCATGTACAGCCGGTCGTTCATTATCACAAAATAATGGGTTTATTTTGCAGTGTAATATTACAGCGCGTAAGACGGCTGCTTACCAAATAAAAAAGTAAATAGACATGAAATATTGATTTGGGCTGAAATCATTACGTGCGAAGAAAGCGAGTGTGGAGTGATATGAGAGACGTGATTGTGTGTTTCTGCAGTGAACGGCGGCTGGTCCACATGGACAGAGTGGTCGACCTGTAACAGTCGATGTGGGCGGGGCCTTCAGAAACGAACCCGCAGCTGCACCAATCCCGCGCCTCTGAACGGGGGCTCGCCGTGTGACGGACAGGCCATCCAAAAAATCGCCTGCACCTCCGTTTGCACAGGTATACCAATCTACTGAACTTAATTTGATGAGAATGAAAGTGAGGGCGGAGGAACGGAAGTGCATTTGTACACTGAAAAATGTCAAAAAAGGTAGTAGTGAAATTGTGAACAGGCTTTTTGCTTTTATAAAACGGTTATTCCATACCGTTTCCATACACGTAAACAAAGGTGTATGTTTGTAGAGTAATTTACAACATTTTTGAATGCGGCTCAACCAACTCAACCAAGGAACTGTCCGTTTTATAAATTAAATTAAATTATCTGCTATAAATCATATGGAGCATGACTTTACAGTGATCATTATTATATATTTTTATTAAATTATTAAAATTATTTTTATTTTCATATTTTCTCAGTTTAATTTCTGTTCAAGTTTTAGTAATTTTATTATGTGCTTTTGCTATTTTTATTAGTTTTATATATTTTTTTGCTTTATATGTATTATTTTTTCAGTTGTAGTTTTAGTAATTTTAATATTTCATCTTAAAGTTGAACTTCTCATTTACATTTTTCATCTTTAATAATTTAATCTTTTCATTACATTTTATTTCATTGCAATTAACAAGACTAATGTTATTATTTTATTTGCAGTTGTAGTTAACAATATCAAGACTGAATCACAAAAGGAAGTTTTCATGAAGATCTGAGTTTGTAATCATGATACTACTCTGGAACTAATTACGATATTTCCGACATGACGTAAATGCACAGTGAGGTCAGTTCTTAAGCCTGAATGAAACACGATGAAGAATTTGGTTTAGATTTTTTCCTCCATTGACATTTATTCATTTGGCAGTCGCTTTTATCCAAAGTGACTTCCAAATGAAGAATTCCTTCCATAAACAGAAGGATGGAAAATTCACTGTGAGACTACTGAATTACAAGTGAGGAATTCCTTTCATAAAAACTTGATTCTTTTCCAGTCCAGTTTGAGTTCTTCGCCTCTCGATAGCATCAGACAAATGCATCTTTTTCCAGGCCCATCAGTTCAGCTTTCAAGCCAGACACTTCCCCTATACTTTGGCCCCTAGGGGCCCCTAAGGCCCGAGCACATTTCCATTCCCTCCTGCCGGTGAGAGTGAGTTCGCTGTGAAGCAGGTGAGATTAAAGCATCTGCAGGCAGCAGGAGAGATGCCACAGTCACACGCTAATGACTGACCCACATACTGCAGCCGCTCTCCTGTGACACAATCCACAGACTACACCAGAGCAGAGGATGCATCATCTTTTCTTTTCTTTTCTTTTTTTTTTTTTCCAGTTTAATTTCTGTGTGCCATATGCACAAGGTGGTCATTGATAGGGGCTTTGCGTGTGAAATGTTACTGATTAAACTGGTTACTATCAGGCTGCATTATATGGCTCATTAACATTTTTTAAAACTACCCTTGACTACCATATTAATGGACAAGGAAAAAAATAAAATGCTACAATATGGCCTCTTTAGTAAAAATAATCAATCTGCCTCATATCACAGCAGAAGCACTTCTTATTTTTTTCTGCTAATCTTTGTTGTTTCTGGTGTGTGTGTGTGTGTTTAGTTGACGGCGAGTGGGCCGACTGGAGCAAGTGGTCGGCGTGTAACACCGAGTGCACGCAGTGGAGGAAGAGAGAGTGTAACGCTCCTGCGCCTCAGAACGGAGGGAAGGACTGTGACGGAGTCACACTACAGTCACAGAACTGCACTGATGGACTCTGTCTACAAAGTGAGTGCACTTACACACACACACACACACACACAGTCAAGTCGGGATGAATTCCTTACAGTCAACATGATGTCAAAATCAAGCCTATTTACTTATAAGACATGTTCCTAGTCTTATGTTTCTGGTATTATCTGTTATTTTAGTATTTTTTATATACTAGTATTATAGTTTTTGTATTTTTTAATTACTGTAGCTTTTATTTTTACAATTTTAGGTTTTATTTTAATTCTAGTCAAGTTTTAGTAACTTTACTAACTTTATGCGTTGTCATTTTTATTAGCTTTTTTTTTTTTTTTAATCTATTAAGATATTTCAGTTTAAGTTTTAGTAACTTTAGTACTTCAACTTATTTTTTTTATTTAGTTAAAGGGGTGGTTGACTGTTTTTTTTCTAGGCTTGATTGTCTAACGTGTTAATGCTTATGTTAATGCTTCGTTTAAAAAAAAAAAACGCATTATTTTTCACATAATTTACCTTTATTCTACACCGCTCTGTCCCTTCTGTGATAAATGCCCCGATTATTTCCTGGTTTTAATAAGCCGCTCCCTCAGAAATACACAATCGGCTGAGATTGGTTAGCTGGCCTAAACTGCCAGTGTGCGTCTAAACATCCCACCCCTCACCTCATCGGCATGCGCTCCGGTTGTATTGTAAATAATGGCGTCATCTATATTGCTTATCAATTTGAGCCCGATTGAGTTGAGTTGCTTTAATTAAGTACAGCAACTGCACACGCGTCCATGTTTAACACTTGTCATAGCTACAGTATGTGAAAATAAGTGTATTCACTGAGCTTATGATCTGAATGAGAGAGAGAGAGAGAGAGATGCAGAGGAACAGTATTAAGAACCGCTGCTTTAGAACATTGATTTTGAAACTTGTGAATCCATTAGAATCGTTAGAAGACAGAATCCTGATTCATATATGAATAGATTTTTACATGCACCCCTAGTTTTCTCTTCCTCTTCTCTAAAGCAGCACAGCAAGGCCTCATCCCCTTCCTTACATGTTCCCGAGGGCGGGGTTTATCTGGGTTCGTGACGTATCAGACCCGGGAAGTAGCTCGTTGTAGTCCCTTACCAGCCGTTTTTGTAGGCATTAAACCGCCAGATTTTAAAAGACAATATATCTGTTTGCATTGAACTTTCAGCTTCGTAACTTTGCAGATATTGTTTATGCTCAAACAGCAACATTACACACAAACTAACGTTAAAAAAGTGAAATCGCAATCAACCACCCCTTTAACAAGGCAACATTTCCAATTGTTTAATTATATGCTATCATAGTAATTATACATTTTTAAATGATCTTTTATTTTTTTGTATTTTCAGTTTTTATTTGATTTTAATTTCAGTTAACTTGTAGTAAATGTATGTTTTTGTGATTTTCTTTAATTTATGTTATTTCAGTTTTTGTTTTAGTAATTTTAGTACTTAGTACAGTTAGTTGACAAGGAATTACAATTTTCATTTAAGTTGTTTTAAGTTTAAGTTTTTAATCATATTTATTTTTGTTCATAATAATTTCATTTCAATTAAAAGATTTTTTAAATAGTTTTAGGTTTTTCAATAACAATATTGTCGTGAATTATTCAAATTTGCATGTAATCAATGAAAAGATGTTTTTAGATTTTTTTCAGCTGACGTCACCCAGGCTATTTTATTTTATTTTATTTATTTATTTATTTATTTATTTATTTTTAAATTAATTTTAGCTGATGTTACCCAGGCCATGTGGGATATTGGTTATTAGCTCTGTCACCCTTGTTTTATTTGTTGCAGCCAGTAGTTTAATACTAGATAACATGGCAGCTCTGAAATATGTCACATTACAAAAGCTAAATTGATTGCAAATATTGTTTCTTGTTTACTTTAAAGCTTTTAGTTGATTTGTTTATTGCTCCTGTATGTAATGAGGCACATAAATGTGGCCTTTCATTTGTTTCAATCACTGTCACAGTGGACACACTACAAACTGGCGGTGAGAATCTTTAAGAAACTGACAGGTGACGTGAATGTATGTAATCAGGAACTATCAGCGTGGCAGTTTAATTTGTTTGCAGGTGTTTGGAGCAGTGAGCAGTGAGCAGTGATAAAGAGAGAGACAGGACGCGGATGTGAATCTCCTCTGTTTGCTGTTGTGTAATGGATCTCATGTCTGTCTCTCTCTCTCCCCGCAGGCACTTCCTCACTAAAGTTTCAACTTTAAAAGTTCTTCCCCTTAAAAGTTGAGCAGGCACAATCCATTTAACCCCACTCAACTCAGCTCTCCCAGCTCTCTGTCTTATTCTGAAACAAAACCTAGTGAACTGCTGCTTAGACAGCAGGAAGATTTGAGCACGTCCTAGCCAGGGATGAACCAGATAGAAACCAGCGTTACAAGCCATCTATCCCATGTCGATTTGAGTGCATTTAACATGTTCCTTTCAGTAATTTTGTTTAGTAATTTGTGGTTTGTTGTATTGTGAATTCTCAAATAGAGTTTGGAAGTCCAGCTGGTTTTAGCTAATTGATTTGTTTGGATGGCTTCTGAGCAGAAAGTCCCCTTGTATTTCAGATCTGTATTTGTTTTCTTATTTGTGGTGAAACATTTAGTTTATAATTATTATTTTATTTATTTATTTAGTTAGTTAGTTAGTTAGTTAGTTAGTTATTTTGCCAGATACTCTACCATTCAAAAGTTTGGGGTTGGTAAGATTTTGTAAAATCTTTGAAAGAAATCTCTTCTACTCACCAAAGGCTGCATTTATTTGATCAAAAATACAATAAAAACAGAATTTTCAGCATCATTACTCCAGTCTTCAGTGTCACATGGTCCTTCAGAAATCATTCTAATATGCTGATTTGCTGCTCAAGACACATTTCTTATTGTTATCAATTTTGACAACAGTCGTGCTGTTTAACATTGTTGTGGAAACCATTATAGATTTGTTTTTCAGGATGTTTTGATTAATAGAACGGCACTTATTTGAAACAGGAATGTCTTTACTGTATTTTTAGATTAATTTAGTGCATCCCTCATAAATAAAAGCATTCATTTCTCCCAAAAAAAAAAAATCTTATTGACCCCAATCTTTTGTATAGTGGTGTACATGGCAAAAAATACATTTAAAATAAAACCTTATCTTTGATAGCCTGACTTAGGCTTCAGTTTCAAACTAGTTTCCACAACTAAATAAATGTCACAATGATAGCTAAATGTTTACCTGATTACCATCTCACCCGGGGAGCCAGTTTCTCCTGCTCTCTCTACATTATATCTTCTGTTCAGACGTTTGGGTCTCACATCACCAAATCACATCTCGCTCTTTGTTTTACATTCCCATTATTTTGTCTAATGCCCCCTTCCTCTCTCTGAAGGTTCAGTATATCAGCTATCCGTTCAGCCTAAAGGAACGGGAGAGAAGGGGTTTACATGTGAGTGTCTATTTTGTCTTTCATTTTCTTGCTTTAGTTTTTCGGGTCGGGATCTGTTGTCTCACAGTATCTTCAGCTTTATATTCTTCCGCTTGCGCTCTGTTCCTCGCCGTCTGCGGGAGTGAAAGCATGCTGTCTGTTTGTCAGAGTCCTTTGATTTGCTGTTTTGCTTCGTGTTTTGCAGCACTTTATGTTCTGTGTGTTATTTCTCGACTCGCATCCACACATACGCATATGCTTTTGTCCCTTTCTCGCACTCTTTTCCACACACTGAGACGCAGAGCTGAATGGAAACCTGAACGTCTCTGGAGTAAAGTCAGGCTCGGCTGAAGTCTGTGTGCTGTTTGAAACGACAGAACTCTCTCTGGCCTCGCTGTATGACCTGTAGCAACTCCGTAATTCTCTTTAAAGACAACATGAAATGAAAATTGATCCCATTTACTTTCTTTAGAAATTTCCAGGGCCTTATTTTTTCACATCAGTTCAGGCAGTGCAAAATAAAAGAGAAAGATAATCAAGATGTTATTTGGCAGATAAGGCAGATGTTATTTGAACCCCAGTGCTAATAGGATTTGCAATTATATATAAATATATGGTGTGTGTGTGTGTGTGTGTGTGGGTAAGTATATATATAGACAGACAGACAGACAGACAGATAGATAGATAGACAGATAGATAGATAGATAGATAGATAGATAGATAGATAGATAGATAGATAGATAGATAGATAGATAGATAGATAGATAGATAGATAGATAGATAGATAGATAGATAGATAGATAGATAGATAGAATGAATTACAGTTTTTCTCTGTCGCTTTGGTGCATTTCTCGAATCATCCTTACTATTTGCAAAACAGTAAGTGCATTTCTCAAAACAACTCGTACAAATAGCAAAACACCATGGATTACCTGCAAAAGCCAGTCTCTTGCTCAAAATACTTAGTTCATCTCTCAAAAATAAATATCTGTGTCAATGAACATGTCAGTGCCATCAGGATGACAAGTCCTTGTGTCATTGTGTACGGACAAGACAGTCAAATTGCTTAGTCATGTTGTCAATATAACAGTGTTCTCTGGAAGGATGTTCTGATGTAAACTATTGCAACAGTTTGGATGAAGGTTACTGTATTGAAATGCAGTATGCTGCACTTTTCATGTATGCCATATATCCATTTCAAACGTACAAATTTACACTACTGTATGTGGGATATTGATTGAAAGACTGGATTAGATACAGTTTACTAGTGATCTGACAAAAATAGAAATTCCTTTTCTATATCATCATTGTGATATAGAAAAGAGAAAGAAATATGGGCACAAAGGTGATTTTTTTTTTTTTTTTTTTTTTGAAAGTCCATTGTCAGAATTTGTAACTCTAGTGTTGTCCTCTGTCTATATATGCTTTCCAATTGAAAGTCAAGATTCACTTTCATAGTTCATGGCAAATTTACAAAAGTCTAATAGAAATGTGTAGAACATATGCTTGACCATTTATGACAACTAGATCAACCATTTTGCATTTAATGACTTATACGATGAACTAATGACTTGAGGTTTTGAGGGGTAAGACTATAGCACAGAGAACTATATAATACATTTTGAGCAACATGACAATAGCAACTGATAATGTAGGAAATCGCAGACAAATGTACATAATAAATTGCATAAATGTACCAAAGCAATCACAACTTGTTCAAAAGAATGAGAAACTGATTTTATGATGTGCACAAGTGACTAGATGATGTGGAGGTTGAACAAGTAGTTTTGAGAATTTCATTTCTGATTCGAGAAATGCACCAAAGCGACTGAGAAAAACTGTAATTAATGAATGAAAGAATGATAGATAGATAGATAGATAGATAGATAGATAGATAGATAGATAGATAGATAGATAGATAGATAGATAGATAGATGGATGGATGGATGGATGGATGGATGGATAGATAGATAGATAGATAGATAGATGGACGAAAGAATGATAGATAGATAGATAGATAGGTAGATAGGTAGATAGATGGACTAATAGAATGATTGATTGATTGATTGATTGATTGATCTGTTGATCTGTTGATATTATCCAGCAACAACAAGGACGTTTTGTGACCATCTAATCAAATCCCGATGGATGAAATCATGTCCGCTGCAACATTTTCAGCTCAATATTCTGCGTCACGCTGTGGAAGTGAAATGCGTTGTGAATGGCGTTTCATGTCGTGTTTAATGTGAAGCGGCAGCCGCTGGGCAGACGGTAATCCGCGTGTTCGTTACTTCCCTCGGCCGCTGCATAACTCTGTTCTGGAGATAATACACTGATGAAGACTGTGTTGGCGTCTCCTCACGGCGCTTGCCTTTTAAGAGCGTCTGTACGTTTGACTTCAGATGAGCTTTGGCTTATTCTAGAGATTCTTCAGACTGGATTATAAGCTAAATGTTTGTTATGAACATGAAACCCTGAGAGATGAACCGAGGCGGATATCAAACAACATGATTCAGGCTTTCATTACAGGCCACCGCAGTGCTCTGTTCTTCATGAAAACAACTCATCAGTCAGAACATCAGTCAGTCTGCTTCTTGTCTGTGATTTGACTATATTTTACCGTCCTTTTATCTGCTTTGTTTTTATGTTGTCTTTCTGCTCTTCATGATGTGCTCACTTTTGAGAAAATGAAAGGCACTTTTCGTTCCAATTTTGAAGATAAACAGAGTCGAGTCGGTGCTGGTGGCCCAATGGTTATTAACCTGGCTGCTAATATGACGGTTACAGGTTCATTTCTAAAGCAGAGAGTAAAGGTCACAATAATAACCCATCTGTGCAGTCAGGGGTGAGATCACATAAAGGTCATGGCACTGATTTGGTGGTAATAGGAAAAAGCAAAGCAAATATAATTCTATTGTAATATTTCTTTTTTATTTGCAAAAAGCAATCATAGCTCAAATACATGTCTTGCATCATGTTACTGTAACAATGTAAATGTAGTTTCAAAAAATGTTTTTTATTTTAAAATATGGTTATGTTAATAATTAGAATTGAAATGGGTCGTCAACAGATTAGATGTGGCTTATCTTATTACTTTTTTAGTAGCTCAGCTGTTTTCAAAAATAGTGTGATTTTTTTTTTATGTATTATTTAAATTTTTAATTATTTTATTTAATTTTTTCATCTTGCAGCCACGTAAGCTACAGCAAATAACTTGAATGTCCTTGCTCTTGAATAGCACTGGGAAATCTGAAACAATATACCAAATCAGTTCATTCAGGCAGTTTGCTTCAAAAAAACTCATTCACTGAACTATTTAATTTAAGTAATTTCTCAATATTAGTCCTTCCAATGCATTTTATAACTTTTTATAATATAATTTCTTGATTTTTTAATTGCTTTTTTAGCTAAATACCAAATCACATAAATCATTGTCTTTTAATTTAGTTATATATTTATATAACTAAAAAACTTTAAATTACATTATGTAACAGAATATATGTTATATTTAGTGCAAATTTATATGATGTCACTACGTTTTTCAATTCAGTTATGTCAATTTTATTAATTTAATTCAGCACCAAATTTGCATGTCACTCTGGATAGTTTCAATGTAATTGTTTAACTAGATTAAACTGAGTACTTCATATAAGTGTTATTTTAGTATTATTGTGATACTGTTGTAGTTTGTTGTAGTATTAATTTTTATTTTAAAAATATAATAATATTTTGGATCAGGTTTTTATATATATATATATATATATGTGTGTGTGTGTGTGTGTGTGTTATCTATTTGAATTGTAATGTTTTAGTTATTTTGTTGTTCAGTTAACTTTTGTTTTATTTCAAGTGACACAAATGTTTGTTTTTTTCTTAATGGTTTTAATTTCCTTTTTAGTTTCAGTTAACTGTTATAGCCCTGGTTCATAGTTTAGCAAGCAGCATTTTTGATATAGCAACGCTGGAAACTTGTATGAACTTAGGCTTGAAATATATGCAAGAACAGTTTTAGCTACAAAATCTTCATGCATTGTTGAGTAAGCGTAACCAAAACACGTTAAATATGTACACAGTGCACTCAATGCATTGGCTAAGCTCTCGTGTTTGCGTATTTGTGAGTGTGTTTCAGGCTTAGCGCTTTATTTTAGGCCTGTACTTCTGTTAAACCGTCAGTGATGCTTCAGTGCTGTTAACTCTCTGTGTGTGTGTGTGTGTGTGTGTGTGTGTGTTTGAGGGGACAATGTTATCTCTTTTCTCCTGAAGCTGTATTATTTATTAAACATTTTCTGCAGTCTGCAGCCACGATCTGGCTCTCCCTCCCTCTTTCACTCGCGCTCATGTTCAAAGAAAACGTTTAATCTTCCAGATACATTTTAATGGCTGCGTTTAGTAGCTTGCCACTTTTATCATCAAAGCTCGTGTTAGAGCTTGTATGAGTGTTTCTCGGGTGAAATGAGTTAAATGACTCAAGGCATACGATGGCGAGAGTTAAAGAGGGACAGAACGCGGAGGAGATCGCTCTGATAAAACGTGGGCCTGCTTCATGTCGGAGCCGATGGGAAATGTTGTGCTACAAAGCACATTGATTTAGAAATGAGTCTGAAGCCTTTTCTGCCCGAGTCATCTGAACATATTGCTCATAAAGTCTTGGATAGGCTAACATTATTTTTACTCTTGTAAAATTAGTGCTCTGTTCTAAAACCTGCTGAGCTGCCTACACAGACAGCAGTTTAAGGAATCAAAAGCTGATCCTAAAAACTTTTTTTTTTGGTCAAATTGTAAGGTGGTATTGCATGTATCTTTGATGGAGCAAGCAATCCCAGAATGCATTGTGACCCCATGACATAAAAGATGATAAAATGTTGATTATAATTAATTTCTTTAACACGTTTCTTCTTGGAGAACTTGACTAGCTAACTAGCTTCTAATTAGTCTATATAATTCATTTACTGAAAGTTTTAGTCATTTTGTTGTGTATTTTTATTAATATTTATTTCATTTTTAAATATTTTAGTACATCAAGTTAAACTGAAATAAGTTTATATAGTTGAAATTAAATAAGTTTGTTTTTTATATTTTCAGTTAACATTTATTTAATTTCAAGTAACACATTTTTCGTATGGTTTATTTTTTAGTTTTTTAACTCTAATAATTTTGTTGTTTTACTGTGGCATTTATTAAAATGAGGTACTGTAGCACTATATTGTTCCCCTTGAATTAGTTGCTTCTGCTTATATAATTCTCATTTGTAAGTCACTTTGAATAAAAGCGTCTACTAAATGAAAACATGTAAATGTAAATAATTAATATAATGATATCAACCTAGTTCATCTAAAAAAAGGAGTGTACATCAAAGGAATAGCATTATTAATTTAATACTTTTTAATAATACTAAACAGTTTTTGCATTTCTATCCATCACTGATTAATTTTTAAAAGATTTATAGATAATTTAATGTTTTCAGTCCTTTTGACAGATAAAAGTAAGCAGTAAGTTTTTTAATATTAAAAGTTTGGGGTATTTTTTTTTTATGTCTCTTCTGCGGCATTTACTTGATCAAAAATGCAGTAAAAACTAATACTATGAAATCATTGAAATATTTGTTTTCTATTGTAATATATTTTAAAATGCTGTAATGCAAATCTGAATTTGAAGAATCATTACTCCAGTCTTCAGTGTCACATGATCCTTCAGAAATCATTCTAATATGCTGATTTGCTGCTCAGGAAACATTTCTGTTTATCAATGTTGAAAACAGTTACAATAAAATAACATCTTACTGACCCCAAACTTTTGAACAGTAATAAAAAATGGTATCAGTGTATGGATATATGGTCATTTCCAGAGTAATAATGTTCCGTTTTATATTAATAATGTGTTTCTTTTTGTAAGGTTACAAATGAAAGATACTGCACTCTGCTGAGAAAATGAGACTTAACTTTCTGTGTGTGTGTTATCAGTCTGAGTGTGTGCGCTCAGTAAAACCCCCGCGGATCGATGCCGAGGGAATCTGATCAGCAGAAGGCTCTTCCGCCCGCAGACTCATGGGTCGGACGGGTTGCCAGACGATCAAACTCCCTTCCCCTCATTAACCCCCCTCAGCATCTACACACTGTCCTTCCACTTTAATCACTTCCTTCATACAATCAATAGCGTTTATAAGTCAAGCATGCTCCTGCATAGAAACAACCTTTCTGACGCACATGCACACTCATGTATGCGTATTCAAACATGGATGTACGCGTGTCTACACACACAAACATGCTCAAAGGCATGATGAAACACTTTACAAGAAGGTCTTAGTAGTTAACTTTAGTTAATGTATTAAAGGAACAGTTCACCAAAAAATTTAAATTTGCTAATAATGTACTCGCCCTCAGGCCATCCAAGATGTTGATGAGTTTGGTTTTTCATCAGAACAGATTTGGAGAAATGTAGCATTACATCATTTGCTCAGCAATGGATGCTCTGCAGTGAATGGATGCCGTCAGAATGAGAGTCCAAACAGCTGATAAAAACATCACAATAATCCACACCACTCCAGTCCATCAGTTAACATCTTTGGCCAGAAGCGAAGATTTAAAGTTAAAAATGCCTTAATGATGGATTTGTTTCTTACAAACAAAGCTTTTCACTTCGCAAGACAATAATTGATGAACTGGAGTGGTGTGGATTATTATGATGTTTTTATCAGCTGTTTGAACTCTCATTCTGACGGCACCCATTCACTGCAGAGGATGCACTGCTGAGCAAGTGATGAAATGCTGCTTTTCGCCGAATCTGTTCCAGTGAAGAAACAAACTCATCTACATATGGATGGCCTGATGGTAAATTCAAATTTACATTAACTAACAATGACAATATGTTTCTGACTTTATTTATTAATCTTTATTGATGTTAATTAATAAAAATACAACTTTTGATTTTAATAATCTGTTAGATAATGATGAAATCAATACAAAGATTAATAAATGCTTTAAAAGATTTTTTTTCATCATTAGTTCATATTAACTAATGTAATTAATATTAACAAGTAGAACTTTATTGTAAACTTTAGTTTTTGTTTTTAAAGTCTTTTGTTAACTGTGATTTGGGTGGTAATTTGAGTTGCACATGACAAACATCAATACATGTACATAGAAATTAATAATTACGTGTATAGAAATTCCTTCAACAAAGTCAACTCTGCGTGAAAGTCATTGTATAATTTGTCCATTGCATATCACACACACACACACACAGAGAGAGAGAGAGAGAGATCAGCGCTTAATGGTTAATGAGAGAAATAACTAATGACAATCATGTTTGGTCACAGTCAGTAATCGAATAATATTAGTCATTAGGACACAGCTGTGATCAATTTTTACCACTAATTGTAAATTAATTATGGGTGTAAGCAAATCAATACTGCAGAGGAGAGATGATGCTGAGGTCACTGAGGAAAAACAAGGAAACAACATGAGAGATGATGAGAGGTCGTGTGTGTGGCGTTGTGTTCAGCGTGACCGCCTGCTGTGACACAGACTCCAGCGGCTGCTTTGAGTTTTACACCATAAACACACACACAAACAGAATAAGTTTTCCACTGTCAAAGTTTGTGAATTGCTGTGTAGACTAGTTATTTTACATTTACCAAGTCAAGCACTGTTATTATTGCTCATACAATTAGAATAAAGCTATTACCATAAATATTAAACTTTAATGTGTATTACAGACAAGAATAATTTCTCAAATAATGCGGTTCTGGCTACCGTCCACAACATTCTAACACAACTTGGACATTTTGCTCGACCAATTTCTTCAAAAAATTTACAGTTATCTATCTATCTATCTATTTTATGAACTATATATGTAAAGTGGGATATATGAAATATATACAATTTTATTTGTTTATATATATATATATATATATATATATATATTGAATCTGTGTGTGTGTGCGTGCGTGCGTGCGTGTGTGTGTGTGTGTGTGTGTGTGTGTGTGTGTATGCAAATTTAACTATATTATCGCACAGCTCTTTATTTAAAGTTGTATAAATAAGTATGTGCAACTTTTTAGCATCCGAGCAATATATACTATATATCAGCTGCTTGATCACTTGTATTGTATTGTATTATCTCCCAGCACTAATCTGCTAAATACAACTATAAAACATTAATATATTGATTTCCTGTAAAGCTGCTTTGAAACAGTGTGAAAAAGTGCTATTCAAATAAATTGACTTTAATATTTTAACTTCATTTTGGTGCCCTCTGCTGGTAAGGTGAATCGGTGTGGTCTAACCAATTGGCTTAAGTCTGTGAAGGATTGTGATGAATATTCATAACCCTGAGTCTAGTCTGTCTTTAAGACATGCTGCTGTTAATGTCAGCCTGATAAGTCAGATGTGTGAAGCATGAGTGGAGTTTTAATCTGTGTACCTTTGTTGCAGTCTCACTGCGACTAATGAGTGATGAGCGCCAGCGTGTGCTTTACACAGCCAATAGATACGGAAGAGGGGATTTAAGCACACACACACACTTTAAACATCAGAGACTGTGACGATTTTGGCTGCTTCTCTCTTTGATGTTTCAGAGGCGCAGCTTCATTTCGGCCCTGATCCCCTTTTAATCTCCACATAGACAAATTCAGAAACACACACACACAGACACACACACACACACACACACACACACACACACACGTAGAGAGAGAGAATCCTCAGGAAAAGAGGTCGGATGAACATGTCACTATTGTTCTCCTGCAGTCTGCTGAAGAATGAGGCTGATTTCCAGGAAGATGAGCAATATGGCATGTAATAATTTATAGCCTCATTAAATTAAAGGACTGGATTCTCTTCTCTCGCAGTCTGACTGTCTATTTTCAGGCTGTTTTTTCATCTTCCTGCAGTTGGAGGTCTAATTTTCTCTCTTACTGTGAAAACTCCTTCTAATGATTGATGCAGGGGGTTTATATACTGATTAATGCCGTAGTTTTAAAGGCCATTCTCAGACGTGACCTTTAACCCATACTGCTATAATGATTTGTCATTTGAAATGAAATACTGCAGTATGTGCTGTGTTAAAAATAGTAGCTGAAACAGTGTTATTTTAGTAGCACTGATATACTATTATAGTTTTTCTTAATATTTTAAAATAGATTAAATTATTATTATTATTATTTAGATATTTTAGAGATTATTTTAAATGTTAAGTTTTAGTCGTTTTTTATATTTTAAAAAATTGTGTTTAGATTTATTATTAAACATTTGTATGTTGATTTTTTTATTTTTTATTAGTTTTAGTTAAAGCAAATAAGTACGTAATAATATTTAGTATGTCTGCACTATACAGTATGTATACTGTGCACCGTATGCTATTTTTCATTATGCAAAAAATTGGAATTAATAAATTTTTTTATATATACTATTGCATTTTTGGTTTTTATTGTAACTTTAGTTTATGTTGTAATAATAGTAGTAGTAAGTTTTTAGATTTTTATTTATTTAATATTTATATTTTAATGCGTAATTTTCAGTACACATGTAATTGTTTTTTTTTTTTATTATTTATTTATTTTCTCATTTTCACAGGTTTTTTTTGTTCGTTTTTTTTAGTTGAAGTTTTTCTATCTTCATTCAGTATAAAATAGAGGCACACTGCACAGACTACTGTATCCCACAATGCAATGCGCTCAACTTCCATTACCTGTGTGATGACTCACATGTTAACAGCTCTTATTATAGCCTATCTGTTATTTGACTGGACTGCCTAAAGTTTGACACATAATTTAAAAATTTTTCTAAAATGCTGACTGGACGCTCCTTGCACCATGATGAGATCATGTGACAGTAATGTAACATACTAGTGTTATAAGCATTTCATAATGGAGTAACACCTACTGTTTCACTTACAGCAGGCAGTATACAGTATATACAGTATGTTCAGGCTAGAGTTCATTCTGACCGTGACCTGTGTTTGTCTGTCGTGCAGCTGCGCCGGGTGGAGACGAGGTGGCGCTGTACGTGGGTATCGTCATGGCGGTGGTCATGTGTCTGATCGTCTCTGCTATCGTGGCGCTGCTTGTGTACCGCAGAACTCATCGACGCTTTCACTCCGACATCATCGACTCGTCTGTGCTGAACGGAGGATTCCAGCCTGTCAGCATCAAACAAGCACGCTCAGGTGAGACTCAACCTTCACTAGTGGATCACTGTCCATTTCTGATTGGTGAGGGTTTTTTTTTTTTATTCAGAAAGGATGCATAAAATTGATTCAAAGTGACAGAAACGACAATAAAAGTTTTCTATTTCAAATAAACTTTCTATTCATCAAAGAATCCTGAAAAAAAAAAAAAATGTATCACAATTTCCAAAAAGATTTTAAGCAGCACAACTGTTTACATTGATAATAACCAGAAATGTTTCTTGAGCACCAAATCATCATATTAGAATGATTTCTGAAGGATCACGTGACACGAAGACTGGAGTAATGATGCTGAAAATTCAGCTTTGCATCGCAGGAATAAATTACATTTAAAATATATTACAATAGAAAATATTTCACAATATTACTGTTTTTACTGTATTTTTGATCGGCCTTGGTAAACATAAGAGACATATTTATTTATATATTTTAGATTAATATTAATTTTTAATATTGATTAAAAAAATTATATATATATATATATATATATATATATATGGTTTTGGAATTATCATCAGTATTTTACAATGACTGTATCAGCAGATTTTCTTTCTTCTGCAAAATGGAATGCAATAAAATACAATGAATTAGTTTTTATGTTGACCCCAGTGTTATTACTAGTGCTGGGCAACGATTAATCGCGATTAATCGCATCCAAAATAAAAATTTTGTGTACATAATATATGTATTATGTATATACTGTATAAAGACAGAAAATATTAGAAAATATTTACATGTATAGTTATATTCATATAATTTATATTATTATTAAATATATTTAATATATGAACATATCCTGTTTTTCTTAAATATATAATGCATGTGTGTGTGTGTATTTATATGTACATAATAAATATACAGAGTACACACACATATATATATACTGTATTATGTACATAAAAACTTTTATTTTGGATGCGATTAATCGTGATTAATCGTTGCCCAGCACTAGTTATTACAAATACTTTCTTTTGCGTCCTGCAGAGGAAAAGAAAGTCATACGGGTCTGGAATGACATGAAGGTGATGAAGTGTTGACTGAGTGAACTCACATTTTTTGAGTGAACTGTTCCTTTAATAACAAATGTAAAAATTTTGAACATTATTGTCTTTTGTCATATTGCTGTTTTTAGCAGATTGAAAGGGATTTTATGCATTGTAATCATGCAAATCACTATAACGCACATCCTTGAGTGGATTATTGCTTTAGTAAAACATTCAAATGCGCTATTCAGACACAATCTCTCTTACTGTGGCTCTCAGTCAATGCAACAGTTTCAGCAAGGAACTGTGGGAGTGTGTGTGTGTGTGTCACCGTAAGACACAAGAATGATTAAAATTCCAATCAAGTGGTGAACAGAATGGAAGGCAGTGTTCCGGTGTTAAATTGTGAGGTGTGTGTGTGTGTGTGTGTGAGGGAGAGAGAGAGACTCAGGTGACATTTCATCTGAGGAACATTAGAATGCCTGTCACTCTCCAACCTGAACAGGTTATCATTAATGAAGAATCGTCGTTCCACTCACTCTCGTATTGTCTCGCTTTTCCCCTCATTTTCCCGCTCGTTTTCTCTGTTAATTAAACATGAAGCGGGTTGTAGGTGTAAATGGCACCCTGTCAGGCCGAAAGCGCCGTGTGGAGACGCTACGGAGGACGTCGGTGAGTGAGTTGATAAATGCAGAGGTAGGGGATGTTTTGATGGTAAAGCCAGACGTTCACATCCGTCAGTTTTGCTCTGGTGAAGATCTCTCCCTGGTTTGGAAGTGTTTACTTCGGCAGGTGTGATGCAGTGCAGTGCAGTTTACACTGTCTCACCGATCACCGCGTGATGAATGACTTTAACGTGCGTGTCAGGAGTGTGAACGGGGCTCGTGGTGAGTAATGCTCACACCTGAGTAACCTGAGAGAGTGAGAGAGAGAGAGAGAGAGAGAGCGAGCGAGCTGGTGTGCGAAGTGACAGTCCTCTGTTTAGTCACTGTGGGAAGCTGAATGTTAATGAGCAATCAGTATGGAGATTACCAGCCGCTGGCTATAAGAGTCCTTTACAAGCTCACAAACACACGGTGATTTCATTTCAAAATAGCACACAACAGAAATACATACAAGGAGTAGGTCACCCAAAAAAGTCATTTACCCACCTTCATGCTGTTCCAAACCCGTATGACTTTCTGGAGCACAAAAAGGAGATGTTTCACAGAGTCGTCAAGCTGCTCGGTTACACGCTTTAGTAGCTGTTTACATCCAAATTATGCAAAATGATGTGGAAAATCACAAAAACAACTCATTTCGATCTCATGTGTTTAAAAATTGTTGCTTCTATGGAAATTGGATGCAAAATAGAAGTGAAAATGGATTTTGTAGCCACTGTGGCTTTTTTTAAATGTAATACTTTATTTGTGGTTAGAGTGTGTAGATGAAAAGCTCTGATGAAATTGGTTATTTCATGTGAAAATTATGGAAGCTTATTTACACCACAGGACTTTTCCCCCACAATTCTGAGTTTACATCTCACAGTGCTGTCTTCTTTTCTCACAATTCTGACTTCAGAATTAATAATCGTGAGAAAAAAAGTCAAAATTGCAAGATATAAACTGAGAATTACAAAATATAAAGCCAGAATTGTGAGAGGTGAAGTGAGAATTGTGAGATATAAACTCAAAATTGAGAAATAGTAAGACTTGTGATAAAAAGTCACAATTTTTTTATTTCATTTTATTATTTATTTTTATTTTTTAAGAAAAATTGCAAAAATCAATTGCAAGATGTTGCAAGATGAAAACAGATTTGCAATATGTTAATATCTTAATATTAAGAAGAAAACTAAGAAACAAGCTTCCATAGAAAATAACCGAATACGGTACGCCAATTTAAATATGAAGAATGATATTTGAGAGCTTTTGCAAAGGAGGGAATTGCCATAAATAATGTCTTAAAATGTGTTTTTCTTCCTCGCAGAACGTTAGCATGTGACTTTTAATACAGCACTCACAGAGTTGTATGGACTTCAGTACTTTATTGTGCTTTTATGCTGATTTGTTTAACCTTTGTTGTACTCAACAGGTGCAGATAATTTTGAATTTTGGAAGTACCTTGTTTATGTGAGATTTTAAAATCATTGTGGTTTTGCGCATACACTACTGTTCAAAAGTTTGGGGTCAGTATGATTCAAATCAATAAATAAAATAAAACATTAAATTTATCAAAAGTGACAATAGCAAAATTTATAATGCTACAAAATATATATATTTCATATACTGTAAATGCTCAATTGAAAAAATATATATTTTTTTTTTATCATATTTTGTTTCCACAACTGTTTTCAACATTGATAATAATAAAAAATGTTTCTTGAGCAACAAATCAGCATATTAGAATGATTTCTGAAGGATCATGTGACACTGAAGACTGGAGTAATGTTGCTGAAAATTCAGCTTTAATCACAGGAATAAATTACATTGTAAAATATATTCAAATAGAAAATAGTTATTTGAGATTGTAATGTAAATTAATGCAGCGTTCATGAGCATAAGAGACTGCTTTCAGAAAAATTAAATAATCTTGCCAACACAAACTTTGGGAGTGTGGTGTATTTAATAAGCCGACAGATCTGTCTTCAAATGTCATTAGTAATGTTTAATAGTAATTTCATGTGTGTGTTTTTGCAGCGGATTTGCTGGCCGCAACCCCTGATCTGTCCACAGCGGCGGCGCTGTATCGAGGTCCAGTATACGCCCTCCACGACATCTCTGACAAAATCCCCATGACCAGCTCCCCTCTGCTGGAGCCACTGCCGCTTCCCAACCTCAAGATCAAAGTCTACAACTCCTCCGGCACGGTGACCCCTCAGGAGGACATGACCTCTGACCTCTCCGCCACCCTGTCCCCCAAAGTCACCCACTCTCTTCTGGACAGTGACCCCATGACCCTGCGCAACCAGACGCTGGCACGCACACGGGACCCTACATGTACGGCATTAGGGTCGTTTAACTCGCTGGGAGGTCATCTGATCATACCCAACTCAGGTGAGAACGGACACACACAGCTTATTTGTGTATGATTTATGATGCACAATCACACACTCTGGTCCTCGCCGAGTGTCCAGCATATTTATGAATCGCCGTGTGATATAATTTATGATGATTAATTGATTGTGTTGATAGTCCTTCATTAGTCTAATTAAGGTGTATGCCTGTAACGGGTTTCGGTAAGATGCGATGGAAATGTCACATTCACAATCTCGCATTCGTGTGATGAGATGAACACGCTCAGTGACAGTGATGAATGAATCCAGAGGACGGCAGCTAATAATAATACTACTTCATGAACTGCAGAAATGACACACAGCACTCCACTGACATTATATGAAACACCATCCATCCATCTATCTATCTATCTATCTATCTATCTATCTATCAAGTATGTTCTGGTTGGCTGTGATTTTGTTGCTTCACAATCCTTTTCGTTTTCAGTGAGGACAGACAAATTAGTTGACACATGAAACTAGCTCAGCACAAGGTGTGCGGCTTCTCTCTGAATCAGTCTTTCTGTAATGTGTGTTTCAGGTGTGAGCTTGTTGGTTCCAGCCGGTGCGATTCCTCAAGGTCGCGTGTATGAGATGTTTGTGACTGTACAGAGGACAGAGAGCATGAGGTAAAACACACACACTAGGGCTGGGTAAAAAATATTGCTTTCTCAATTTTAATCGATTCTTAAATCGCAAGAATTGAATAGTCTAGCCTGTTTTCAGTCAATGAACAGAACGTTGTACACACCTCCTATCCAATAAATCGCAATAAGCTTTGTGAAGTCTCAGATTTCAAATTCTCACCATTTAACTGCAGTATTCAAACAATAAATGCCATTTTGGCACTGTTTAATGTGGAGTGACAGATCACTGTATAGCGCCTCAGTTCAAGAGACGTGGCAGCGGATGTGAACTGATCGTCTCCTCCAGTTACAGCCTGAAATAAACATGAATGAACATCTGAAAGTATGTTAAAAGAAAGAGTAACTTATCGAAGTCCTTATCCTGTCTCATGTAACCGCTCATTCAGTGTTTTAAATACGCAACTTTCTCAACTTGTCGTTTTAAGTTTATACAACAAAAATTTGAGAATCTCCCACAAAAACAAGTTGAGCAAACTCAAAAAACTGCTGAAGCTGATTGCCTTAAATTTTTAAGTTGGCTCAACTTTTCTTTTTTTTTTTTACAGTGCAGGTTGTTTGTTCTTCATAAATGTTTATAATAAAATTCATATCAAACATTTTATTGTTCAACTTGATGTATTATTAACTTGAAAATTTCAAACAGTTCTGGTTCCATTGTGTTACTGTAGCTTCTGCAGTGATTTCGGTGAGACCAGAAGCGGTGAAAAAAAAAGAAAAGTTGGCAAAAGCCTCAAAGGGATAGTTCACCCCAAAATGAACATTTTGTCATCATTTATCATTCGCCCTCAAGTTGGTCCAAACATGTACGAGTTTCTTTCTTCTGTTGATCACAAAAGAAGGTATTCTGAAGAACCAAACAGTTGCTGGTTGAAATTGACTTCCATGGTATTTTTTACTAAAAAAGGTAAAATACTATGGAAGTCAATGGCTGCCGTCAAATCTTTGGTGACCAGCATTCTTCAAAATATCTTCTTTTGTGTTCAACAGCAAAAAGAAAGTCATACAGGTTTGAACCAACTTGAGGGTGAGTAAATGACAGAATTGTTATTTTTGACTGAACTGTCCCTTTAAATGTGTCTGTCTCTCTCAGGCCAGCGGTCGGCAATGGGGAGGCCGTGCTCAGCACCGTGGTCAGCTGCGGTCCCGCGGGCGCCCTGTTGACCCGTCCCGTCATCCTCACTCTCCACCACTGCGCACACGCCCACTCCGACGACTGGCAAATCATCCTCAAGAGACACACGCAGCAGGACCAATGGGAGGTGAGGAATTTGAATATGGCCGAACGGGACAGCCAGTGGCTGAATGAAAGCGTGGCAGCGAGAGGAATCAGGTCAGGGAAACTCTGGAGATGAGCCGCTCCATTTCAATAAACTACTTATCCTGCAGAGAGAGGGAAACATGACTGGAAAATAAATGTAACTATCAGTGAAGGCAGGCAGGGTAAATTGGCCTGCTGTGCATGGCAGGGTTCTACAAATAGACAACACAAAATTCAATTATTGTAAGAGTGGAGCGGAGAAAAGGATGGGGCGTATTTATCAGGAGGAATCTGCTTCCTTTATCAGGGCCGGGATTCCCTCAGACACACACTCGCATTGTGTCTGTCTGTGTGTGTGTGTGTGTGTGTGTGTGTGTGCAGGAGAGACCAAATGTCCTGAAGAACCTGCTTGTGGGGATATATATCTCATAAAACCTGTCAAAAACATACCCTGGTCATATTTCACTCCAAAATCAAAAGAAGAAATAAGAAATTACTTTTTCCAAGACAATGAAACCTATTTTTAGGACTTTTAAAAGTGTTTGCTTTTTCATGTTATTTTTTATGATAATTAAGAACAACCCTCACCCCAAAAAATGACTGTAACCAAAAAAATTAATCAAACAGTATTTATGTAATTTGAACAGTATTTTTTTTACATCCAATATCAATTGCAATATCAATTTTACAATTGCATCATTGTAATATGGGTTGTACCGCTATTAATTAATTAATTTAGATTTTAAAAAATTGTTGTATTAAAGGGATTTTGTACAGTAATTTTTACATTCATAATAATAGCAATGTCAATTCAGGAGTAAAAATGTGCTTTAATTGTCATGAAAATAATGTAAACAAATGAAACAAATGTAAGAATTAAAAAATATATATATATAATGTTTTTTAGAATTATATAAAATAATGTTATTATTTTATTCATTTATCATTCATTCACTTATTTTATTCTTATTTTAATCATTAAATTGGAATATAAAATTAAATATTAGTACTAAAATTATTTTTTATATTAAAATGATAATGATGAGGAAAAAGTACATTTAGTGGTGAATGTCATTGTAGTTTAATAATAATAATTAAAAATGTAATGTTATTTAATATAATAACATTATATTATTATTATTATTTGATATTTGTTTGTCGGTTGTCTGTGTTATTCTTTGTATTTGTTACTTATGCATCACTGCAGCTTTTAAATCCTAGAAATATTTCAGTGGAATAGGGCAATAAAGCATGAAATAACTTAAAAATAATAAGATTAATCACGCAAATTATTCACAATTCAAGTCCCACCAGGGTACAAATATATATTCAAGTTTATAATGTAAGTGTGTGAGAGATGAGTTTAACCCTGCACCTGTCATGATGAGCCGCTCATGTAAGCGATGCATGTGTTCTGTGCGCAGGACGTGGTCGTTGTTGGAGAGGAGAACTTCACTACTTCCTGTTACGTGCAGCTGGGGGAGGAGGCGTGTCACATCCTGACCGAGACTCTCGGATCCTACTGTCTGATTGGCCAGAGCATCTGTCCGTCAGCGGCTAAGCGAGTCAAACTGGCCGTGTTTGGTCCTGTAGTCACAGCAGGTGTAGACTATCACATCCGAGTGTACTGCCTCGACGACACACAGGACACACTCAAAGTGCGTAACAGCTTTCAAGCCCAATTAAAAATAGTCAATTAAGATTTTCATAATCAGTTTCCGCCTTCTCTGACACAGGCTGTTTTATGCCATCGTATCTTAATTTGACTAACTTCTATATTGTATGTAAATGAGCACTGTTATGATTGACTAACTGTAATTTAGGTTAAGTAATGTCAGGGACTAGACCTAACTGAGGAATAACTCAGTTAATAATGAGTTTGCTCAATAAATTACATTTGAATGAAAATGTAGTTTTAATATTAATATGTTTACATTATTTTAATCTGCTTTAATATTTGAATTAAAATGATTCATAAATTCATTTCAGATGTTATGATTACTTCATATGATTTTTATATAAATTGTTGTTATTATTATATAAATATAATTATTAATGTAATATTTTAAATATATACAGATTTAAATATATTTTTATTTTAATATTTTAATTTAAGTGATTTAATAATTTAATATAATACAACATTTAATATAATGTAGTATTATTACTTAATTCTTATATAATTTATTATTATTAATATATACAGACTTCAGTATTGATAGTTTGTTTTATATATTTTAAATATTTGGTCATTTAATACACGGTAACACAATATTTAATATAAAGTATTTTAATATCACTTCATTTTATATATTTTGTTGTTGTTGTTGTTAATATTATGCATCTAACTTATATACTATGTATGAAGAAATTTTGGGTCAAACTCTCATTTTAAAAGATAATAAGAGCCGTGTGAAATGTGACTGTATGATTGTATTATAAATGGTGCAGCACTGTTGACTGTATGTGTTTTTGTGGACAGGAGGTGCTGCAGATAGAAAAACAGATCGGCGGAAAACTGCTGGATGAACCAAAGTCTCTGAACTTCAGTTACAGCAACCACAACCTGAGACTGTCAATACATGACATTCACTCGCAGTGGAAGAGCAAACTACTCACCAAATATCAGGTGAAGACAACAGCAAAAAAGCCCAATGAATACAGATGAGTCTTCAGACAGGATTTAAAAACGTCAGGAGATGGAGAAGATCTCCTGTCCCGAGGCGGGTTACTCCATAACCTTGTATCAGAGAAAGAAAAAGTCTGTTGAAACTTCAACTGAGAGCGTGGTGTTTGAAGAAGGACCTGAGAGAGAGTTAACATGAAGCTAAAACCATTTACAGCTTTAATCATGCATTCACAATGCCCTATAATACAACACACTGTCAATTCTGTGTCTTTCTATATAATTGTGGCCACATTCACAATGTATTATATTATGTTTCAAGCAAGATACTTTATCAGTGCATTAGGGAAGTAGTTTGAAATTGTTAGAAGAAAACCTGGAAAGTGCCTTGAGATAAACACATTATAGACGAGTGCATGGGGTAAACATGATAGAACTGACTCTGAACCAGTGACTAGATCTAGAGGAAGAATGAGACTTAATGAGGTTTTTTTTTTAAATGTTTTTTATTTTATTTTATTGTATTTATTTATTTTTTATATTTTAATTTGAACGATTAAGTAATGTAATAACAATTTAATATTTCATAATATTTAATATTTCTTAATATTAATATTTATGCACATAATTTATATATACACAAACTTCAATAATAATATTTATTAATTATTTTTATTTTAATAATTTAATTCAATTTAATTAAGTAATTTAATGTAATATTTAATATAAAATGATTTACTATTTTTAAATTTATATACACACATATTGTAAATTAGTTTATATTAATACATAATAATTGTTCATTATTTTTACTTCAATATTTTCATTTGAATTATTAAATAATTTAATATAACATTTAATATAAGATGATTTAATACAATTTTATTTATTATTATTATTATGAATTCTGAACAGACGTCAGGTAAAGTGTGTGTCTGTGTCCGTGCAGGAGCTGTCTTTCTCTCAGGTGTGGAGTGGATCGGTGCGCCGGCTGCATTGCTCGTTTGCTCTGGAGCGTCAGAGCGTGAGTGTGTGTGAGCTGTGCTGCAAGCTGTGCGTCAGACAGGTGGAGGGAGAAGGTCAGATCTTCCAGCTCTACACCACCCTGAGCGAGGTACAGTAACACGCCCTCTCTCGCTCTCTGCTGTCCCGCTCAGACATCTTTAGGTGCTTGATATTTGCTCAGAATGAAAACACACACTCTGCGATGCCTCCATCCCTCTCGCGCGTAATGAATTCCTTCTGTGAATTCTTTAATATTATTTCCAAGCTTCATTCTGGAATAGGGTGACCAGATGTTCCCGTACAGCAGGTTCAAAAATACATTGCAAAAAAGCCCGACCATACAGTAACCCGCTGGTTATCGGAGCAATCGTATAGTGACTATAAATAGCAATTTTATGCTATATATATATATATATATATATATATATGCAAATAGCAGCAGATCAAAACACTATTATAACAAAATTATGACTTTACAAAAACACATTACCAAAATAAAAATATGAATATGAGAACATATGATAAGCAAAACTGTACTTAACAAATATTTGTACATTTGTTTACAGTATTTAACATTTTCATTTTCATAAACTGAGTATACACTAATTGCAACTTTACAAATGTTGTTTTATGTTTATACTTTTGGAAACGTATCTTTCCTATTCCTAATTATGCTTATTATTATGCTTATTCGGCTCATTTTGAAAATTATAATTATGTTGCCTAATTAAAGCTAGTGAGATAGGATAGTGAGAGTAATTTCCAAGCACAAACATAAAAAATTAAATAAATCAATAAATAAAAGTTGGGAAAATGAATACATTAAATACAGCTACAAACAGGAAATGTTAAAAATATGTTAAATCCAGTTTTATTTTGATAATATTTTTTTTTTATTATAAATTTTTTTGAACTGCTTCTTGCTATTTACCATGATTACTATTAACTATTTTCATACTGTGATTTTTGGTGAATTGTATTAAAACTAGATCAAAATCAAAACTGAAATAATCAAACTAAGCATCATCATATTTATATTAATAGAACAGGGAACCCACAACATTTGAAAAACAAAAACATTAAAGATATATTGACCCTGTTTTTTTATTCAAAGGAAAAAAAGATTTCAATGATATTTTGACCACTCAAACAGGAATATCCCTGGTTTCAATTTCCGAAATCTGGTCAACTTCTGAGAATAGAATTCTGGGATACTGTCTAGTTAGGCAGCTCACTAGAGTTTGTAAGGGCTCTGCGCTCTCCATCAGCTGTCTTCCTTCAGTTCCCATGTGTTTGCGTCTCTGGAGAAGAGGCTGTTTCTGTTTAATCTGTGAGAAGAGCTTCAGCTACTCTTAACACCCTCACTCGTCTGTCTATACATCACAAAGGGTTTTCACCGAACCGCTGTGTTTCTCTCTCTCCGCCGCTCCTGGGCTATAATCAATGTGTCTAATTAAGAACAGCACAGATTCGTTAACACTATAGATGGATGCGTTGCGATGAATTGAGTCTTTCTGGGCTGCGAAGCGCATCTGTCTGACTGATGTTCAGCCTCTTCAGGGACTGTTTTCAGTGCACTTGTCATTTCATACTAGTAAAAATAGACTGAGTGCATTTATTGATCAAAGATGTTCATTTTGATACACTTGTGCAATGATGTTTAAAGGGGTGGTTGACTGTTTTTTTTTTTTTTTTTTTTGCTAGGCTTGATTGTGTTTATGGGGTCCAGTCTAACATGTGTTAATGCTTGTTTTTTTAAACGCATTATTTTTCACATAATTTACCTTTATTCTGTCCCTTCTCCGATTATACCGCACTGATGATTTCCTGGTTTTATGAAGCCCCTCCCTCAGAAATACACGATGGGTTCAGATTGGTTAGCTGGCCCAGTTTGTTGTGATTCGCTAGTGCAGTTCAGAAACGTCCCGCCCCTCACCTCAGAATATGCTCTGGTTGTATTGTAAACAATGGCGTCGTCAATATTGCTTATCAGTTTGAGCCTGATTGAGACCCAGAGAATATTAGTGAAGAGGATCGCACAGAACTTGTGCAAGCACAGCTTTTACAGGACGTTTCAGAATGGTATGTTTTTTTGTTTGTTGTTGTCTCATATTTTTAGATACACAGTTATTTGTAAATGCTACTGCTTATGTTAGCTTCTAATATACGGTTTTATCCTGATTAAAGCTGTAATACAGCAGAATACATGATTGCATTGTAGCATTTTTGTAACAGTAAGAAGTGTTTGCCAGCAAGTATTGCTCGCTACCATGGCAACCGTGTGCGCGTCCATGTTTAATGCTTCTCGTAGCTATGTGAAAAAATATGTCTGTCTAAAGTGTATTATTGGAACACAGTTCATTGATGTTGCTGTGACGAGCTGATGATCTGAGAGAGAGAGAGATGCAGAGCGTGTGCAGAGCAGGGGACGCGAGGAACAGTAAGAACCGCTGCTTTAGAACATTCATTTTGAAACTTGAAGACAGAATCCTGATTCATATATGAATAGATTTTTCCGTGCACCCCTAGTTTTGTCGACATGGCAACAACTCTTCCTCTTCTCTAAAGCAGATGGGGTTTATGGAAATTTCAGGGTTTACTTCCAACCCGGGAAGTAGATCGTTGTAGTCCCTACCAGCCATTTTTGTAGGCATTCAAATTTTAAAAGACTAATTTCTCTGTTTGCATTGAATTTTGAGCGTCGTAACTTTGCAGATATTGTTTATGTTCAAACAGCAACATTACACACTAACTAAAGTTAAAAAAGTGAAATTGCAATCAACCACCCCTTTAAATGTGGAAGATTCAGTGGAGTTTTGGTTTTGCCATTAACTGAAAATTGAGTGTTTAATCTAATCATTATACATTACTGACACTCTATCCTCCAATTTGATACTGTTAAGTGCTTTGACACAATCTGTATTGTTAAAAGCGCTTTTAAATAAAGGTGACTTTCCATCAGATGGTTTTGTCTGTTGTACATTTGCACGTAATTGTGATAATTTTCAGGAAAAATTAAAGTTATATAATAATAATAATAACAAAAATTAAATAGAATTTTAAAACCAGGTTTCAGTATTCTATTTGTTTCCATCCGTGGCTTTTCTTATTTCATCTAACTGTTCAAAAGTTCTTTTTTTAAGTTCTTTTAAAGTCTTTTTGCAGTGTTATTTCTGTATTATCTTTACACTGTTGTAGCATTTATTAATATTTTGAAATTGTTATTATATATTTTTTTATAACTTTTCATATTTATTTAAGGTTAAGTTTAGTAATATTGTTTCATATTTCTATTTAGCTTTTTTTTTTTTTTTTTTCAGTTTTAGTTTTGACAATTTAATCACTTACATTTATTTTATTTTAGTTACTTGCCAAATCAACATTTTTAATTTTCATAGTATTTATGCTTTATTTAAGCTTTACTTTAATTAATGAAAATTATTTTTAATATTTCATTATTTTCATAGTTAACAATACATTAACAACACTGGTACTAGGTGTTGAGGGTGATTAGGGTGGTTTTACGATTTTTATTTATTTTTTTTCAATTTCGTTTCAACATTAATGTTGTTTTGTGCTTTTACTTAAAAATAATTTTTTTCAAAAATACAGTAAAAGCTGTAAAATTGTGAAATATTATTACAATTTCAAATAGCTGTTTTCTATTGTAATATATTATAAAATTTAATTTATTTTTGTGATTCAAAGCTGAATTACAGTCTTTGTCACATGATCCTTCAGAAATCATTCTAATATGCTGATTTGCTGCTCAAGAAAAAAAATCTTATTCTTATCAATGTTGAAAACAGTATTTTTGCGAAAACCATGATACTTAAAAAAAAAAAAAATTGTTCAGGATTCTTTTACAGCATTTATTTGAAATATAATCTTTTGTAACATTTTAAATGTCTTTACTGTCACTTTTGATCAGTTTAATGCATTGTTTGAATGTTGTGATTTGGTTGCTTTTTTTGTGGGAATTTTAATATTCTGTGTTACTCAAATGCAAAGCAGCTGTGCTCATTTCACATCCTCCGCTTCTGTTCTTATAGATGTAGAAAAGCAGAAGCTTTTATTTGGTGCTGGCGCTGTTGCTTTTTACGAATAATATCACCAACGAGAGTGATTTAATTAAACCGCCTCCTCAACACACACGCACTCACACACAATTGAGATTGCAGCTCGGATTTTAATGCATTGGAAATGTCAGTCGATATTATTTCCAAGAAGCAGAGTGTATCTCCAGCAGTGAAACGGCCTTGATTTGGTGAAAACATTTTTAAATACCAAAAGAGCAGTGGAGCTCAGCGGGAGACTGAGACGCATGATGCTGTTTATACATATGAAGATACATACGAGCAGCTTTAAAATGAAGAAACACATGTTATAGCAAGACGTGTGTTAGTGATCAGTGTATTAAGTCTCTGCTTATTATTGTTTTTTAAAGAGACTTACTGTTAAAGTAATGAGCAAACACTCACCATCATGCGATTATACTTACATTTAAATTTTAAATGTATATTTTAGATAAATAACATTATATTTCATCTATGGCGTTCTGAGTGATTGCTAAGGTGGGGATATGGGGATATATGTTTTGTGCTTTTGTCATTTCTATTTAGCTTTTAAGGGGACTTATTATGCCCCTTTTTACAAGATGTAGTATATACAAGATGCAAGATGTCTGTGAAGTTTTAGCCCAAAATACCTCACAGATAATTTATTATTCTAAAAATTCAATTTTTTCCTTTCCAGAAGCGTCTTTACAGCTCGTGTCTCGCATACGCTGCCAAAACAAAATATCTGTTTGGTTTGGATAAGCATGTTTATTGTGCTCGTGTTACATTGCAGTTCGTCATCATCATAAAAGTGTATTATTTTCACGCATTTTAAAGCAGCATCGACAGCATCAACAAGTTTCAAGTTTCATTTATTTATATAGCACCATTTACAACAGCAGCAGCTGACCAATGAGCTTTACAGCATCAAATAAAATAAGTAATAAATAAATAAAATCAATAAACGTCTGATATTTGGTGTTCTGAGCGCACACGTCCGAAGGCGCATCACGTGAGTACTAAGTGAAGTTTTCTTTCAGGTCTTATTGCGCTTAAACTGTTCAGTACACACAAGGTTAAGACAAAAACAGTCAGTAATGTCTGTGAACATAAACAGCTGGAAAAGAAATTGCATATTTGATATTTGATCTGCATGACAGAAGTATAATATACAGTACCTGTTGCTGTCTGTGCTGTTAATATGAATCAAACAACAAAAACAGAAAATCACTCACTGCAATTGACTGAATAACTAAGTAATTTTAAGAATTAATTTCTTACTTAATTGCTGAGTTTAAATGCTCTAACGAGGACATAAATGTAGCAGACTGAGTACAGCTCACTTGGGGGAGGAGCTAAGCTAATAAAGCAAAGATTGTTACCAGTCGTGGGTGGAGCCTGTTTCAAAGTGAGGTCACTTTGGAGTACATTCCTGAACGGCTCATTTTGAGACACCATTTCTGATTTATGGGGAAAATAACAAACGGTGTGAGTGGATTTTTACCACTATAGGGTGGTTGTGTACATACGCTGCAGACACATAATTAAGATTTAAAAAAAACATATGATGGAGTGTATGTGAAGAGCTCTTTTCCAAAACGCGATAAACGCCATTTTTTTTAAAAATTGAGTAAACACCAAAATCAGTATTGTATCTGGTCAGTATTGAAAAGTCAATTTTTAATTTTACACAAAATGTGATATCCGTCACGTTATTCTGTCATGTTTTTTCCCTTTTTTTCCAAACCGCAACAAACGCCAGTCTCCCTTCTCTGCAGAACGCGATATATCTGCTCAACCAATCACAGCGCACCATTCCACGCACTGTAAACAGTAATGGCGGCGCTCTGAATACACCCGGCATCCGAGTTTTCCTCATCTACTTTGTACTTTGTGATCAACAAACAAACAAAAAGGGCTGCACGATAAATCGCATGTGATTGTCATGCGCATCTCGTCAGTAAAGCCGGTTGTGTGATCTCCATCACGTGCTTTCAGATGGAGCAGCATTTAATGCACAGAGCCGATCACTGACAAGCTGCACAATATCGCGTTCATAATCGCAGATGAATCGCATTCGATTATGAACGCGATATTGCGTAGCTTGTCAGTGTAAGTGTTTTTATTAATGCCATTAATGTTTTTGTTAATACAGCATACATGGCAAAGATGAATGCACTGGAAGTTGAATGTAAGGGAAATGTCATTTTGGAATTTCTGTGGTCTAATGTGATATTGTTGTTCATGTTCTTGGTCGTGATGAAATTTTCTTTTATTTTATCCTTTTAGTTTCAATATGAAAAATAACTTTTATATTGATTCAATGGATTGCATTTTGAAAAAAAAAAAAAAAAAAAGTGTCATGGATTTATTGCATTTTGGGGGGAAAAAAATCTATTTTTATAATAAATGTTTGAAAAACAAAATCTGGATTTGAATTTTTAATGTTATTATAACCTAAAGATGGTATGTGAAAGTTTGAAATAGAAAATAGTGGTTTTCATTTTGCCACTTTCTTGGTAAAAAAACTAATTTTTACTCAAATTAATCAAAATGGATTTATAGCGTTTTGGAAAAGAGCTCTTCATGTGTTTTCTGCAGGATGTCCAGGGCATCGACACGTCCCTGATGGATCCAGGCAGCAGTATCACGGTTCTTGCAGGTCCGAGTGCGTTCAGGATCCCGGTCAGCATCAGAAGCAAACTGTGCAGCAGCCTGGACGTCCCACACACACGCGGAAATGACTGGAGAATACTGGCACACAAACTCAACCTGGACAGGTGACGTTCACACACATCAACACTGTATGTGCATGCATTCACACATACAGTAATTTACACCTTCAATTCGTTTCCATTAAGTTTGTGAATAATTAAATGGCATTAAGGTCGTTAAGACTTTTTAAGTCTCTTCTGCTCACCAAGGCTGCATTTATTTGATCAAAAATACAGTAAAAACAGCAATAATGTAAAATATTATTACAATTTTCAGTTTAATATTTTCTATATGAATATATTTTAAAATGTAAATTATTCTTGTGATGCAAAAGTCTAGCTTACATTTTTATATATACGCTAAAAATTCAAAAAGTGAAATATTAAAATGTAGTCTCATTTCAAGTTCATAAAATATATTATATTATACATGTTTTATATTTCTATGTAGCTTTCATTTATTTTTTATTTCATTGTGGTTTTAATCAATTTTAGTACTTCAGCTTAAATCTATTTTATTTCAGTTAGGCAACATTTTTAATTTAACATTTTTATTTTAAATTTATTTTATTTCGATTAATGAAAATGTTTTTTAACAGCATGGATTTTTACGAAAATAATATAACATAATATAATATACTGCTCATTCACCATAAAATAAGTCATTTTCATCTATCGTTATAGGTCAACATTTTAGCACATCCCTAGTGTGAGCGTTTGTTTATCATCAACGTGCTGAGACTGCAGTGTAGTTTTTATTTTAAAAGCGATGGAAGAGAAACTAATCCGCTCTAAAAGTATCTCATAGGAGAATTTGAAGACAATTAACGGTGGAAAAACAGCAGGAGAGCGAAAGGAAAATTTCCTATTGTTCTTTTCGGTCCGCCTGGAGAATACGAAGAGATATATTCACTCTCTCGAACATCAACTTTTCAGAATACCAGCGTTTCTGTGCGCTTCTACCATCCACGTAATTAGAGGAAAAGGTAAAAAAAGCACAGGACCCCTATGGTTTGAGTTCTTGTTGAGGTTAAAGAACGAGAGATCTGATTTCAAACAAGAAAGAGTTTAGGATGGAGAGCTCATTGTTCACCTCTGAGGACCAACAGGCATGAAAGAGGCAGAAGACGAGAGAGTTTGAGTTCACAGGGGACAGGAAGTAGAGAGATAAAGCAAGGAGGATCCTGGGAAAAAAAAGATGTTAAAAGTGAAAAGGCTCTGAAAGTTCTTCATCAGTCATAGTGTGCAGATCTCCAGAGCCGCTGCGCAGCACCTTCTGCAGAGATGTGTTTCTTCTGCTGAAGACCGTAGAGAGCTTCTCCAGTCAACTCAGCTTTGATAAACACAGGATCTGTAGGACTGGCTGGTGTTATACACCATATGATGGTGGAAGTGTGTCAGCCTGCTGACATTTTGCTGTGCTGTTCCTGTATTTGCTTTATGTACAGTACATGCGAGAATGATGATGGAAAAACATGAAGTAACGCAAAAATATAAAGAAAGTGTTACGAGGGGTGTCACACCTTATAGGAAAATAGAATTCAGTTGTAGACAGGCATGCATACTGGCTGTTTTCTTATTTTTATTGAATAATTTAATCAAAGTAATTGCAATTATTTAACATTTACTGAGAAAAGTAAATCATTACATTGTGTTAGAAGATCATTGCATTGTTGTGGCTGATGAGTAAATCTTCCAATACACATAAAACAGGGAAGTATTTTCTTTCTGTATTTTAGCCTATATTTCAAAGTAAAGAAATTAAGACCGACATATATTGGTGTTGTAATTTTACTGTTGTTATATAAAATCATAATAATAATAATAACAACGTTCTAAATTTTGATTATTATTTTATTATTATTAATTTATAAAGACTTTCAAAGCAAAGAAATGAAGACAGACATAAATATTGGTGTTGTAATTTTACTGTTGTTATATAAAGTAAACAAAGTAAACAAATAATAGTAATAATAATTATAATAACAACAACATTCTTAATTTTTATTATTTTATTATTATTACTATTTTACTATTACTATTAATTTTGTTATATCAATTAATATTATTATTATATTGTTGTTGTTAAATACTTGTCTTTTATTTACACTGTAATAGTATTATTGCAGTAGTAGATTTAGATGTAGATTTCATTTTATTATTTAAATATTATTACAATTGTATTATTTGAAATAAAAGTAATGTTTTGAATAATAATACTTATTACGATTATAAATTAAACATATTTTGAATAATATGAATAGTAATTATTATTGTTGTTTATTTTAAATACTATTTGTTTTACTGTGGAATATTAATATTTTTGTTGATTTATTATTGTTTTTAACTAAAATAATATTATGAATAATAATTGAAGTAACAACTAATAATAATAGTTTATTTCCATGTCACCGATAAGCCTATCACACTTTTATTGCATTATTATTAAAGAAATAATCTCACAAATATAATGCATTAAATTTACATTAATATTTAGGAATAATCTGATCTGCTGGTTTGTGCCCAAGTTCCAAATAAAAAGAGAATCAAATCAGAAAAAATAAAAATAAATAAATAAAAATAAAAATTGCCACATTAAAATAGCATGTAAAAAATGTTGAATTTCCAACACAAATAACTGTATGGTGCTATATCGTGGTCCTACACCTCTGAGTGTTTCCTCTCACCTGCCCTGCAGGTATCTCAACTACTTTGCGACTAAGACGAGTCCGACCGGCGTGATTCTGGATCTCTGGGAAGCTCAACACTTCCCGCACGGAAACCTCAACCAGCTCGCCACCGTCTTGGAGGAGATGGGTCGCCATGACAACAGCATCGCTGCCATGGCCAAGGAACAGTGACCTCTCACATCAGCGGTAATGCACTGCTAACAATGACGACGTCCAGTTCAAGTTGTGTTGCCACTCGATCAAAAACCAAGACGCTGTGCGCGGCATCTTATTTAGTGTCATGGAAACATGCAGCGCTGCCGTCAGTGGATGCGGATGCCGCCAGTTTGGGGTCAAAGGTGAAGCAGGAACAGGGTCGAGACACTTCAGGCCAAACCCTCCCAGTTTGCACGACAGCAGAAATCTCCCACTTTATCATCCTCTAGTTTTTTCTGAATTTTGTGGTGCCATCTAGTGGTTGCAGAAACAACAAACGCTCATGTAATATAATATTTTGAGACATGAATATAGTATTTAGTGTGAGTACCTTAAAGTGGCCTTTAAAATCCAGTTACCGTTCAGATGCGATTTGAATTGTATTATTTTTGTAACGCAGGTACAGTAAATATGTTTGTTTGCACTCGCCAGGGTTTGGAGAATCATGTCAGACGTTGTTTTTTGATTTTCTGGAATGCAATGTTTCATCATACTGTAATAATGATGATCTTCTCTGGCCGGACTTTCACTCGTTCTGCATGGGCTGTTTCTGTTGTGCATCATCAGACGCTTTACTTTAATAAGAGCACATTTACCCCTCTACAAAACTTAACATGGTGACTACAGTTTCTGCTAAAATGTGACGGAAACTACAGTTATTGTTACTACTGGAATATTGTAATGATTTAATATAATTCTTTCTGAATCTTTCATTTAATTTTTTTTTCTTTAAGTGAAGGCTAATACCAAGTTATTGTAGTAAGGTTAATAACCACAGATGCCAAAATAAAAGCTCTATGGTTTAACGTTTGAAAGCCAAGGAATTAAGGCAGACGTAAATATTGGTATTGTAATTTTACATTTGTTCCATTAATAATAATAATTATTATTATTATTATTATTTTAAATACTCAGTATTATTGCAATAGTTTTGTTTAAATCATAATATATATATATATATATATATATATATATAATCATAATAATTCCTCAAATAGTAAACTTATTTTTATAATCATAATAATTCCTATTAGTTATTATTATTATTATTATTCAAAATGTAATTTTAAATACATTTTTATTTAAATAATAATATTGTGTTACAATGAAAAAAAAATATTATAATAAATAATAATGTCATTGTTATTAAAATTGTTTTTATTTTGTTATATAAATATTTTATTCAAATGATTGCTCTATTTACTGTGTATAGATAATTGTAGTTACTTTAAAAAAGTAATTATTGTGCAAAAGCGTAAATTGATCACTTATGAAAACGTAACATGGTGACTAAAGTTTCTGCAAAATCGTGATGGATACGACAGTTATTGTTACTACTGGAATATTGTAATGAATTAATCTACTTCTTTCAGAACCCTTCATTTGAAGTTTATGACAGTGAGGTTTATTGTAGTAATCATGACTGTAGTAAGTTTTGGTGGAAGCTGGGGTTATGGTGAGTTGTTTGAGGGGTTAACCAGTGTCCAGTGACAGCTTATTCTTCTGTCCGGTCTGTCTCAAAGTCAAAATACTGTACAATACCACACAATCACAGCCAGTCAGAACATATGATATGTGTCATATAAAGAAGTAAGTGCTGGTTACCCACTGATATGAGACAGAAAGAGAGAGAAAAAAAAAGTCCTGTTAGTTGATGTTTTGAGTCAGAGCTGCTGGTCTGAGGCTTTGCTCTTCCTATCAACACTGCCGGTCCGGTGGAATACATTTATCTGGCAAATATTATACAAGTCACTCCTGTGTGACCCTTCATCCACACACTTACACTAGAAATAATATCTCTCGATCACATGAAAGATGTCAGACATTTTATAGATATCCAAATACATGAATGAAACATTTCTATGGAATATGTTTGCTTGAGTTTTATCTGGTCATATTTACATGCACATGAACTTCCTGTGACATTTAGGAAAGTAATGTCCTGGGGAAAGAGAGCTTGTTGATGTCAGCAGAAAGAAAAGTGAGAAAGTAATTATATTCTGATGGAACATTTTGAGAACATTTTTTTTTCTTTGGAGTAATTTTCGCTGATGAATCATACTGCGGAAGCCCATTTCTGCCACACAAGAAATTAAAATCATGCAGTGGAAAATCATAAATATGACGTAAAAAGTGTTCATTTTTTAAATAACTTGTCAAACTTATTGTGACACACATTTGAAAATATGGCCTAAAAAGTCAAAATTATTACATAGAAAGTCATAATTGAATGTTTGATTTTTGTTATAGTTTACTTTTTAAATCTCCTGATTTAAACTTTTTGTCAGTTTTTTTTTTCATAATTTTCTGTCATGTCACATTTTGACATAGTTTCTCATATTTTTTTTTTTACTTGTGATCATTCTTAATGTCATGTCAATGTTTGACTTCATTATTTATAATAAAGTTTTGCCAATTTAAATTTTTCATAATTTCATAATTTGATGCTTTGCCATTTTCAATATGTCAATTTTGATTTGGTCATAATGACTTGAAAAATCTAATTTTGAAGAACATCTTGTAATTTGGTAAAAAAAAATTCATAATTTCGAATTTGTCAAAGTCTACTTCCTTTAGGATCTCATGACTTAGTATCTCATATTTTTTTGAGTTGTCAAAATTAAACTTTGATGTTTTGTCAATTTCAACATAATTATGACTGTTATAATTTAGAATTGACTACTTTATCTGTACTTTATAGAACAGACACTTTATCTGTTTCCAGTTTTTAATGTCATAATTGACTTATACTGTAAAAAGTGATGTTACATAATTAAAAAAAAAAAGTTAAGTGAACTTGACAAATTCAATTAACTTATTTTTTTAATTATCATTTACTTAAAAAAATGTAAGACAACGGGTTTCCTCAATTTTTTTAAGTTAAGTCAACATCACTTTTTACAGTGTAGTATCTTATAATTTTCAGTTGTTATAATTTACTTTCATCTCAGAATTTTGACTTTGTTCATAATTTTTTACTTTTTCATAAAGTCTGCTACCTTTAGTGTCATAATTTTTGATTTGACATTTTAAATTTGCCTTATAATTATGACTTTTATCATTTAGAGTTTTCATAGTTTAACTTTTCGATTTCAACTTTTTATCATAATTTAGATTTTGTATGTAATATGTATTTAAGTCAGTTTTGAATTTTTAATGTCAGAATTGACTTAGTATCTTAGCATTTTTACTCCGTCACCATTTCAACTTTTTATCTCATAATTCTGAAGAATTGTTTATTCAATTTCTTTTTAAATAATAATGAAATTTGACAAATGACTTTTATTTATCCTGTTTTTTTTTTCTTTTGTTTTCAGAAATGGGCTTCCATACTATAAGACCAGGAACATGCATTAAGAAAGCAAACAGGGTCATTTTGATTTCATATCAGCTTAAATATAAAATTCCCATTTGCAGGAAACAACAGAGGTCTTTAGCAAGACCTAAAGTTAAACTCCTAAATGTGTTTACAGGCGGAACAGAGCGTTTACAGTTAACGATGGTCTGTGTGCGTTCTGCATAAATCCGTCACACTAGAGGCTGGTGTTGGTGTGCTTGTAAATGTGAAACACAGGGCTCATTATCTGCAGTTTCACTGCCTGCAGCCGCTGCCGCCCCACCAACACGAAGAAAAGCCTCCAACCAACTGCCATTTCCCACAATCCAACAGAGCAGAGGAGCTCCTCCAAATTAAGGAGCAAATCATGACAACAGAAAAGCCCCCCTGTAAGGCTGAAGAGCAGCAGTGCAGTGTCTCTGTCTGCTGGAAATGCAGTGCCAACTATGCAACGTGTGCTTCTGTGTGAACCGCTGGCAGATGTGCATCGTTACGACTTGCGTGTACAGAGAGATTAATCCACAGAATAAAGCTTCATTAAAAATCAAAAACAAACGCTATTATGTCCGCAGCCAGTTTCTGTATAAAATGTATGTAAAGGATTTTTTAAATAAATTATATTTTTAATCAACGCTGAAAGTGGCCTTGTGTTTTTTTATTATTTGACCTTCCCGGAGATTCCTTGCATGTTTTTTTTTTTTTGTTTTTTTTTAATAGTTCAACCTTGAGTAATTATAAACGTGACTATCTTGACAAACATTTGCCATGGCAACCAAAAGAGGGGCTGAATTATTTGTACTTATTTATTTATTTGTTTACTTTTATGGGTTTTTTCTAAAAGTGTTGTTAGAAAAGGCATGCTGTTTGTGTCATTGGGCAATTCAGGAAGTGAAATTGGATTATATAGGTTAATGTTAAGGTGTTATTGAAAAATAAATCAGTATTGAATCAGTAATGTTTCCTTTGATTGTACATTTGGACCACACACATATGTGTGTGCGTGTGTATATATATATATATATATATATATATATATATATAATTTCTTTATTTGTTTTACTTTTGTTCACCCAATGCAACTGAAAACACTGGCAAAGAAAGAAATTATAATAGCACATCTGAAGTTGCTGCCTTTTACATTGAAATTGATGCTTAAACACGCTGAGCTAAAATAAATAAATAAAGAAATAAAGAAAAATTCAAATTATATATATATATATATATATATATAATATAATTAATTCTTGTAGTTTAACCAAGTGAAAATATAATATATACTATAATTTTTAGTGTATAAATTAATATATAAATTATAATTTGGAGTAGTTTAAAACAAATAGGACTCTTTCTGTCTTAATCATATAAGCAAGTCTGTGATTAATTGGTTGTTATGCTGCGATTACATGGATCACATATATATGTATAGCATTTGCTCATTCCCAGGTGAAAAACAAGTACACTTCCATAATGTACTTAAAGTGCTCTATTTTCTAATTTTAGTACTTCTTAAGATAAACTTAAGATCATCTAAGTGTACTCAACTGTGCTATTTACACTAAGTGAAAATAGCAGCATTTTTAGTGATATGCTATTTACACTATGTTAAAATAGCAGGATTTTCTGCCATTTATACTACTTATTGCAAATTTATCTGCACCTCATTATTGTAATACATTATAAAACAGTATGCAATAATAACTTGAGTGTAAATTTTAATTTTAATTCAAATTATTAAACGGATGCCACCTTATTGGGACAAAAGCCCTCCCTACACCTATACCCTAACCCTACCGGATACTATTTTCAACTTTTCGATTATTTCCTTCATTTTTATTGAAAATAAATGCTTTTGTGATGTGATTTGAAAAAATGTTCGCCAAAAGGCGGATTCGAACCTGGGTCGATCGCGTCAAAAAGAGTACGACGCACACTTTACCATCTGTGCCACTGGAGCTGTCGACAGTCTATCGTCTTTTGTAATCTTCACTAGCCAATCACACGTTGGTGGGTGGAGTTAGTGTAAATAGCCTCTGCCAACAAGGCGGGCTATTTGCATTTTAGTTCATACTCATGTTGTCTCAAAATAGCACAGTTGAGTACCCTTAGATGATCTTAAGTTTATCTTAAGAAGTGCTAAAAGATCATTTTTAGTATATTAAGTACAAAATTAGTGCGCTAAAATAGAGCACTTTAAGTACATTATGGAAGTGCACTTGTTTTTCACCTGGGTTCTAAAATGTGAAGGTTTTTTTTAATGTCCCATGTCCCACCTTAACATGAAAGGTTTTACTTGACAGTAATGGTCAACTAAAAAGCAACACAAAAAGTAACTTGGTGCAGAACATTCATTCTCATTAGAACATTTATTCAAGTACATTGACGCTTCACTCTCATTTTCATCTATTTACAAAATAAATAAGGCACAGCCCACCAAAAAAGGCGGGAAACTTGTTGCAAGTTGTTGACTGACTGACAGACAACACAAATCTGATACGATCCAAAACCATGGTCCTGTTGGAGCTGAACAGACTGTGGAAAGAGAAAGTTGCGAGTTCTCTGAGGAGAGTCATGTGATCTCGCTCGCTGAGGTCCTGCTTCGTCTCTCTGGCCAGTGTTCACAGGTGCTCGTGTTGCGCAGCAGGACCGGCAGTGTCTCTGTCCTGAGATGACACCAGATCTCGGGCCTCCTCCGCCGCCGCCGGGTCGTTTGCAGTAGGCTCTCGCGTGGCAGAACTCAGCGCTTGACCCCACGGCAGGCGGTGCGTTCGGGGTTAGTGTCAGTGCTGCTGGTCTGTTCTCAGACTTTAATGTCCTGGGACTCTGACATCTTGGCCAGCGTCTTTTTAACACGCAGGGCGGTGAGACGAGAGGCTGGATTATGAGCCCAACACTCTGTCATGAGCTTCCCCATCTGCCTCAAACACTGACAAACAACCAAAATCACATCAAACAAACATTACCCTCTTTCTACAAAATCAAGATGAAGAAAGTCATGATTGTTAAAAACAAATTGCAAATGCTAAACTGCAAGATGTTAATTCATTAGAATAAAAAAGGTATGCAGTACAATCTTATAATACAGTGATGTGACAAAAATATTGTATGAATCTGAATAAATTAGTTATTTCAATAACTATCAATATAATATCAATATCAATATAAATGAAAATGAGAAATGAGAAATGTTGCCTTGGAAACTAGTTGAAACAAAGTTATTATATTAAAACTAAAACCATAAAAACATTTTCACTAATTTGAGCTGAAATAAAATATAAGAAAGGTGTAAACTTATTTTATTTCAGCAAGTTGCCAAAGCAACATTTTCATTTCATTTTTATTGATGCACTAAAATTACCAAAATCTATACAGACATATTAAAAATGAATGAAAATGACAAAGATAGTAAAACTTCAACAAAATTAAAATTAAAATGAAAAGGAAAATATAAAAATAAAACTAATTTCAAATATGAATAAAAACTATAATATCTTAATGATACCACAAACTTGAGCTGAATAAAATATATATAATATAATACATTATTAGAGTTGACTAAAACCATTGAAATAAAATATAAAAATTATATATACTGTATATATACAGTGTATATATATATATATATATATATATATATATATATATATATATATATATTTTATTTTATTTCAGTGGTTTTAGTCAACTCTAATAATTCTGCCTCTAAGTTTGAGTCTGTGTGTTTTTGTGATTTAGAGCACTGAATTGGTGTGTGTTTACCTCATCACTGCTCCAGCGGTTAGGGAAAGATGGCCGTATTCTCTTAATACACACAACCTCTCGCATGTCTTCATACGACGGGTCATTAGGAACGTGATCGTGATACGGCAGCTGATACTCCTCTACGATACCTGCAGAAACATACGGATAGCAATCAGCACAAACACAAAAGAACAAACTTGAATGAAATCTCATTAAAATCTCTTTTAACCTCTTAAATCAATTAATTTACACATTTTTATACAAACCAGGGTTATTAAAAAATAATAACAATAATAATTGTTACTTGAAACAAACATTAAATTAAATAAATGTAAATGTTAAAAATAAAAAATATTATATTTAATTTCTAATTTTTATTTGGTTTATATTCATGTACTAAACCAAAATGAAAGTAAAAATGAATAAAAACTATATAGACATTTAAAAAAAATAATAATGACAAAAACAGGACAAAAATAGTAAGACTGAAATTACAATGAAAAGGAAAACAAATAAAACTAATTCAAAACATTAATAAAAACTATAATAGTATCTTAATGACACTAAAATAAAACTGATACAAACAATTGAGTAAAGAGCAAATTGAGACCGACTTCATAAGAAATTAGTTACTATTATATATTTATAACGAAACACTGACTTTTCTAATGATGAATAGTTTGTCAATATTAAGTAAAGACTTTTACTTTACTATAATTATAAATATAAAAACAGTGTATCTATATATATATATATATATATATATATACACACACACACACACACACACATATATATATATATATATATATATATATAAAAACATAGACATGTGTCATCGATGCTCCACTGCATTGTTACATGCGTGTGTTTAACATTTTTTGTAGTTTAATTGACTTGAGCTTTACTATCCACATCAATAAGGAATATTAACAGAGACAAAGCTGATATTGAAATGAAACACGGTAATATTCCGGGCTGTACCTCCAGACACACATCGGCGGGCGATCTCCCACAGTATGAGGCCGAAGCTATACATGTCGGCCATGATGTAGGACTGGAAATGGTTCCTGTTCAGAGTCTCGTCCAGAACCTCAGGAGCCATGAAGCGTTTGGTGCCCACGCGTGTGTTCAGCGGGATGTCCACTTCATTAGTGTCGCTGTTCATGAGACACAACAGTGTTTCGGTGCTCATATTTAAGCAGCAGAGCTCATTTCATCAGCATACACTCTTCACATTATTTCCGCAGTATTTTTAGGGGAAAAACTTGTTGATGCAACTTTGAAAGTGTAGTTTGTCAAGCTACAGCCAAAATACCCTTTCAAAAAAGTAGTTAGCTACGCTACAATTTACTACTAAACTACACTGAAGCTATATAAGGGCAAGGCTTACAGTCTTACCATGTCTATTAAAAATGATCAATATATTAATGCTGCTGGCTCTTATCACATTTTACTTGTGATTTTCCTCATCTGATAAAAGTAAATATATACCAGTGTTATTTAAGTGTTATTGATATACCGTTGTGCTATATATTATTTTTTTTAATTAACTTTTATTTTTATATTCTGTTGGCATTTACATTTTTAGCTATTTTTAGTCATTTTAATTAGTTGTTTTAATATTTTTTATTTACCTTTAATTTATTTTTATTTTAGTATTAGTTTTTGAATTTTCCCTACAACTTAAACCTCTTTATTTCAGATAGTTGCTAAGACTAACTTTTTTGAAATAAAATATAAATATTACTACAGGCGAAAATTTTTATTTCAAATAGTGAAAACAATTTTTAATTTTTAACTACAGAACAGTATTTCTGTAATGTAAATATATATCAGCGTTATTTTAGTATTATTTATATACTATTGGAGTAGTTATTATAATTTTGAATTCTTATGTATTCATTTTTTAGCAGTTATGTTATTGTCATTTTTTTTCTTTTTTTTCATTTATCATTTTTGTCATTGATTTCTATTCAGCTTTAATTTGTTTTTATTTCAGTTTCAGTTTTAGTAATTTCACTACTTCAGCTTAAACCTGTTTTTATTTCAGTTAATCATCAAGGCAGCATTCTTTTTTTTTTTTTACAGGTTTAGTTTTAGTTAACAATAAAAACAATCATATATATGTAATATTTTTATGATCAGAGCAGTATGTATCTGACAATTAATAACAAAAAACATATTAGTATTAATTATTCAAATTTTATTTAGCAACAAAAAAGTTTTGAGTGATCACTCAAATTAATATTTGAAATGGCTTTTTTTTAACCGTTTGCTAAAACTGCTGCCTACAATAATCAGCAGGTTAAACTCAAAGAAAGTAAAGCAAAGGAGCTGGCCTCTGACCTGATGAACTTGACGGCCAGGCCGAGGTCAGCGATGCAGCAGGCGCCGTTCCTCTTCACCAGGATGTTTTTGCTCTTCAGGTCTCTGTGGGCGATGGCCGGTTTGCCCTGCGTGCCGAAGATCTCCGTGTGAAGGTGGCAGAGGCCGGAGACGGACGAGTAGGCCAGTCTCAGCATGGCCCGGCTGTCCAGGGTGGTGCATTTCAGATAGTCGTACAGAGAGCCATTCTCGTGGTAGTCGGTGATGAGGTAGAGTTGAGTCCACGAGCCCGTGCCTTTAATGTCGGCCGCTATGAACCCTGGAGAGAGAGTTAAAATTAGTGCATGAGTCTAAATATACCGAGCCAGGCCGTGCTTAATTTAATGTAATAATTAATCTGATATCAGCTAATTAATTTGAAAGGCCTGCTAATCAAGACGGTTCAATCGTGCATTTTAACATGGTTCATTTTCCTGTAATTACTGACTACATGTTCACCAGTGGGAGTAATTAAATAACAGTAGATAGGCTACTAATGTAACTACATTTTTCAGTTGCGTGACAGCAGCTCTGCTGTTTTGAAAATAGCAATGCTATTTTTTCTAACAAACAGTGGAATAGCATGAAAAGATGCAGTACTGCTGCTTGTTGCATCACTTTGTATTGTGCGTGGAGCTTTACAGCCGAGTGATCAAACACACTCTCACAGAATGTCCTCAAGCAGCGATTAATGATAGCAAACTGATTTATTTTGGATGGTTCGTTTTAATGAACTAAACTCACTTTAATTTGAGTGATCACTCAAACGTGTTCTCGGAAGTCTAAAATATTTAGTTAATTGAGTAGTTGACAAATAACATGGACATGTGAAGGTTTTAGTGTAACATTTACAAAGGGAACATTTTACACCATTTTTAATGAGTTTCTTTTTTTTTTTTTTTGGTAGTTCTTTTAAAGAGCCTTGCAGAGTAACATACAGTCTGAGGTAATATGACCATATACAATTGTATAATAATTAATAATAAGAGAAATTTAATATATATATATATATATATATATATACGTATATATATATATATATATATATATATATATATATATATATATATGTGTGTGTGTGTGTGTGTGTGTGTGTGTAATTTGTTATGTGTATATATAAAAATTTAAAAAATAATTTATATAGCAATACAGAAATATAGCAATAAAACATCTGTCACTGTCTGAAATGTAATTTATGAGTACAGTGAACTTATTTCATTTCCACAAAAAACAAACAAAACATTGTTTTAATTTAATTAAATAGCAGGGGTTCTATAACTTGAAATGAAAAGCTAATAATTTAATTAAATAATACATTTTTTATATTTTTAAAATAAAAACTATTAAAATAAAGAACTAAAAATATTAAATATTTTATTTGTTTACCTGCATGTCATGTGTCCATTAACATACCCATGAACAGGCAAATGTGTGCAATTATTGAAATATTATCTTAAAATCTCAGTGAATATTTTAAATGTTTGGTTTGTTTGACTGACAAAATGTTTGGGAATCCCTGTTCAAGAAGAACAAAAGATTACACAATTATTGCATAAATATATATTCTTAATGGGGTTTTTTTGTTGTTGTTTTGTTTTTGGCCCATCCCGGACCTAAGCAGTAAACCTGACACTTACATTACGTTAGAATATATATATAGTGCAGTGGAGATCTTCAGCTATTTAAATGGCCATTGTGTGAAGCACTGACTCATTTGGCCTCGTATTTTAAAAGAACAGCTATAAAAAATAATAAGTTCCTTTATTCACCCTAATTATACACATACTGCCCCCTTAATAGCTTTAGTGAAATAAAATATTTTTATTAGTGTAGCAAACTACTTTTTCAAGAGGGTAGCTGAATAACTTTAAATCACGAGTTACTTAAGCTTGGCAAGCAGTATCTTTTATTTTAATAATCTATATATTCCCTACATTAATAGTATAACAGTAGCATATGAATGTAATGATGTTTGTGTGTGTCTGAGAGAGAAAGTCTCACCGAGTATATTCTCATGTCTCATGAGGACAGTCTGATATATCTCTGTCTCTCTGAACCAGCTGGCCTCCTCTGTGGTGAAAAAGACTTTCACAGCCACTTTCTCTCCCCTCCATCTCCCCATCCACACCTCTCCATAACGGCCCTTCCCGATCTGTGTCACCATCTGGATCTGCTTCGCTATAGTGCGCTGCACCTACAGACACAGATATACAGAAGATAGATCATAGGTTTTTTTTTCAAATTACTTTCACTCCCCCCCTCCAATTAAAAAAAAGCATAATTAATGAATATTTTTTTCACAAGTTCTGTGTTTTGTGTAGTAATTTTCTGGATTTTGTTTTAACGGTAAATTTTAATTTAAAAAAAGCATGTCTAATTAATTACATTTTTTCAGAAATTCTGCATTGTCTTTTCATTTTAATTTTCTAAATTCTGTCTTTTATCATTTCGTAAACAATCAAAAACAGGTACAATTGTGACAGTGTGTGATAGTCCTTAAAAATGTTTTATTAAATTGTATTATTATCATTGTCATTATTATTATTATTATTACAACTACTAAAGAACATTCTACTGTGTAACTGTAATACATTTCTTTCATAAATTAGTCAAATTTTGGCAGGTTGTAATGAAGACTTTGTTGTGTGTATCTGACATTTTCAACTGAGCCACTCATTCACTTGGAGACACACTGACTTCACATTAAATAGTCTTTTTGCAGTTTAATAATCACAGACACTAGTTCATGTTGGGATTTGATTAATTGTACAGCCCTACTTTTGGTCTATTCATTAAAATTCCATAACATTCCATCTTATATTTTTATGAGTGGATTCTGTGTTTTCTGCATCACAGAATTCCCAGGGCTCTGTGTGGATGTTGATTTAATGTGTGTGTGATTCTCACCAGCAGGGGGAGTCCTGACCCTGAGCCGGAGCTCTGGGACTGCTCTATGAGATCCCGCAGGGATTCTCCCGGAGGAATGAACGTCTCGTCCGGATGCAGGCCGAGGCTGTAGCGCGGGGCTAACTCGTGACGCTTATACCTGAAACACCACACACATCACTTCAACACCAGACTAACACGACCAGAAGTCCACACAAACACAACCTGGGGGTTTACACGATAAAAACAGCAGCACTAAGAGACATATGTGACCCTGGACCACAAAACCAGTCTTAAGTGTAAATTTTTCGAAATTGAGATTTATACATTATCTAAAAGCTGAATAAATAAGCGTTCCATTGATGTATGGTTTGTTAGGATCGGACTATATGTGGCCGAGATACAACTATTTGAAAATCTGAGGGTGCAAAAAAAATCTAAATATTGAGAAAATCGCCTTTAAAGTTGTCCAAATGAAGTTCTTAGCAATGCATATTACTAATCAAAAATGAAGTTTTGATATATTTACAGTAGGAAATTTACAAAATATCTTCATGGAACATGATCTTTACTTAATATCCTAATGATTTTTGGCATAAAAGAAAAATCGATAATTTTGACCCATACAATGTATTTTTGGCTATTGCTACAAATATACCCCAGCGACTTAAGACTGGTTTTGTGGTCCAGGGTCACATATAATATTAATATAACAGTTTAAAAGTTTAGAATTAGGGTTAGTCTGGTCTCATATAACCAAACACTGTAGTTTTTGCTGAACAAAAGTTAAAGTCTTTTTAAGGCAAGACATACCAAGTGAAAAGTTTAAAAAAAGAATGTAAATTATATCACCTTACTCTGAACCCTGAGATCAGCAAACAAAAGTGTATTTTGCACATTTTCTTGCCATTTTCCTTCTATTAGTCTAAAAAACATGTTATGAAAAACCAAATAGCTCAAAATCTCAAAACTGACCAGTGCATGAAAAAACTATATTTTTGTCTGTAGTGCCTTAAAAGGATAGTTCACCCAAAAATCTTTTAATCACCCTCAAGTTGCTCCAAACCTGTATCCAAACACATACACACAAAAAAAAATGATGGCAACCAAACAGTTGAACAGACTTCCATAATACCTTTTTTCCATACAATGGAAGTCAATGGCTACCAGCAAACTTTGGTTACCAATATTCTTCAAAATATCTTCTTTTGTGTTCAACAGAAGAAAGAAACACAAAGGTTTGTAACAACTTGAGGTGAGTAAATGATTTTTGGGTGAATTAATTAGCTTCATTTAAGAAAAAAATTAAGTCTGTGCAATCTAAAAAATGCTGGGTTATTTTTTTTAACCCAAACGCTGGGTTCAGCTTGTTGGGTCATTTTATTGGGTTATTTTAACGCTGGGTTATTGTTTTCTACCTAACCGCTGGGTTGAGCCTGTCTCCGGTGAAACTTCTCAACAACAAAGCTGCTGAGAGCACAGGCTTTTTAAGTCCACGAAAGAGAGCGGTTCTCAGCGGCGCCGCCGCCGACTTGGTGCACTCTTTCTGGCAAATAAAGGTTTGTATACATTTTATTTCATTTATAAAGTCTTTAATGTGGTGTAAATTATATTATTTTACGCAACGCAACATAAGAACGTGATGTCAGCTGTGGTCATTTCGCGCTGGAAACGCCTTTGCCTTGCATAACATAAATGGATTTTATTCGTTATAATACTGAGTGTACTCTACTTCTATATGCCTTTTTTATTTCTAAAATGCTTGTTAAACGAGTTTAAATGTATGTAATATTGTAAACTATGCCATATTCACCCAAATAAATTCAATTTGTCTTTTATTTTGTCCATGGGTGTTCTTGCTTAATAATAAATGTTCATCTTTTGATTATTGCTGTTGACTCTAGTAATTATGTGTGTGATTTTTAATTTCCAGCACATTTTAGGCCAGCAATATAATAATTTTTAAAAAATATATTAAACAACCCGGCATATGGTGGGTAAAAACGTTTAACCCAACCAGCTGGGTCAAAATAACCCAGCATGTGTTCTGTCCAATATTTACCCAGGTTGGGTTGTTTTTAACCCAACATTTCTTAGAGTGTGTTTGTGTTGGCAACTTACACACCTGAAGTAACAGAAGATGATGATGAAGGTGAGGATGAAGCTACAGACCGTCACTGAGATTAGCAGAGCGATGTGATGAATGTCTCCCACCACGTAACCTACACACACACCACACACACACACACACACACACACACACACACACACACACACACACACACACACACACACACAGACACACAGACACACAGACACACACACACACACACACACACACACACACACACACACACACACACAATTACATGTCAAAGAGTCAATGGTGAACACACAACTCTTCCATCATCACAGTTGGCTCTATGAACACTTCCTTCTGGAGCTCTGTGTGTGTGTGTGTGTGTGTGTCAGATGCTGAAATCAGAGCTACAGCACAGGTGTGAGCGTGTGAACACACAGGTGTGTGTGTGTGTGTGTGTCTGTGTGTGTGTGATGGACAGAGAGGTTTCTATTCTGCTGTGTTGATTGATGGGAGCTGCACATGACAGCCAAAATAAACCCTACAGGTGTGTGAGAGTTTCTGACCTACATATATTTTTGGGAACAAATCAGACATTTTTTCTAGGAATGTTGCCCAAAGCAAAATACTATTGAGGTTAAATCATATTTTTGAGTTAGTCTATAGTAATCATTATATATTAATATACTATTTTGAGTTGGATTTTATTTCTATATTTTATTTGAATTTTAGTTTTAGTAATTGTTTGTGTTTTTATTACTATTTATGTATTTGTTTGTTTGTTATTTAGGTGTAATTTACTTTAATTTAAGTCTTAGTTTTTATTTATTTTCACTTAGTAATTTATTGTAGTAGGATTGTTGTAGAAATTAACTAGTAATTGCAGTTTATTTCAACTAACAAAAATATTTTTCATAATTTTAGTTAACAATAATAACCCTGTTGCCAAGGCTTTGTTATACAGTTTCTAAGGTTTCTCAAGTGGATTGATTTTAGCACATTGCTATGCAGTTGCAATGGTGTACTGGCTGGGTGTTGTAATTTAGTTGCTAAGGTGTTTTGAGTGGTTGTAAGAATGTTGCTAAGTGGTGCTGCTGAGAGGTTTTTAGCATTTCGCTTATTTAGAAGTTAAAATCACCAACTATAATTATTAACAATAGTAATAATGATCCTTACCTAAACAAACACTAAACAGCTTTACATTTCAGTCAATTTCAGTGAATCTGTGATTAGATTGGCAGATACAGTAAGTGAGTGTGTGTGTGTGTGTGTGTGTGTGTACTCACTGGGTGTTCGTAGAGGAGGCAGTGTTGGATGTAGGTCTCTGTTACAGTAGTCCTGATCTGTGCAGCACTCGAGCGCTCGCCGCTGTTTAGAGTTCCCCGTGTCCTAAACACACATGAACACACACTACATTAACACATCAGGTCTCTCGGGTGGTCAGGAACGCAATGAAACACTACGTGCAACTCATTTAACTTTTGTAATGTGACATATTCCAAGTGAAATGTTCATTGCTTGTACAGTGTTCACTGTTTCTAAGTGAATGTTCAGCATGAGATAATATACAGTAGGAGCAGGACTTAAAATGAGTGGGTAAAAATAAGCTATGATATTATTCGATAATATAATTTTTCACTGTCCATTTGGCTTTGGCAAAAAAATTATAACATTTTAATAAACAAATCAGATTTAAATTTTTTCACAATAAGACCAGGGACAGGTATTAAGAACGTAAAAAGGATTGCTTTTGGTTTCATGTTTTATGTGTAAAGCATTGATTCACTTAAAATATTGACGACAGACTAATTTTATGGTCATTTTTGGAGCTTGGCAGTATAAATCGCCATTCATTTTCATAATATGGAAAAAAGCAGCTGATAAACTATCTTCATTTGTTTTGCACAGAAAGAAAACCACGGAATGACATTAGTATGGAAGCTTGTCTCCATTGCAGAATTTAAAAAAAGTCTCTTATGCTCATCAAGGCTGAATTTATTTGATCAAAAATATAGAAAAAACTGAAATAATCTGAAATATTATTACAATTTAAAATAACTGTTTTCTATTTGTATATAATTTAAAATGTAATTTATTTTTGTGATAAATTTAGGGGTTTTTTTTTTAGGATTTTTATTTTATTAGGATTTTTTTAATAAATATCACGATTTCATGATTTTATCACGATTCTTTGTCATGTTGGTTTTACTATTTTGTCTGAGCAGTGCAGCCTATAATTTCCCTATTATAAAGACAAAGCCTTTCAAGGTAACAAAATATAAAAAACAACGGTGGATATTTAGGCCAAAGTGGGCAAAGATAAAAATCTTTGTCATTATTTTATCTTAATAATAAGAACAAAGATACACATAATATACAAATAAAACAGTGCTTTATTTTCAGATACAATAGGTGTATTTAGCAGGAGCATTCAAGAAATTGAACGAACAAGTACAAAAATAAAACACTTTATAGACTGATTCCTATTAAAGCAACTGTATTATTATTTTTTCTCTTTGCGTTTTGTTGTTTTAACATTAAATAATAAAAATTCTGTCATCTGTCTGTCAATTCTGGCATAGCGTTTTATTTTTATACCATCATTTACTCACTCAGAATTAGTTTTAAACCTGAATGAGTTTCTTTCTTCTGCTGAAAATAAATGCTATTTTGAAGAACGTGGAAAACCAAACAGTTGCTGGTCCACAGTGACTTCCATAGTATTTTTTTTTTCCTTCTATCAGATTCAATGTGAACCAGCAACTGTTTGGTTACCCACATTCTTCAAAATATCTTCTTTTGTGTTCAGCACAAAAAATAAATTAACACAGGTTTGGGACAACATGTGAGTGAGTAAATAATGACAGAAATGAAATTTGAGGGTGAACTATCTCTTTAATTATAGTCGGCAGCATGTTTAGTTCTGTCCCTTTAAGGCCTGCATGCATCTAATATACAGACACGCATATGTTTTTCTCTCAACTGTTTACTTTCATTTTAGACATAACCAACTGAGTCTATATGTAAACCTTGTGTGTTTTGACTGTATTATCGCAAAATATAACATAGTTCAGTAGCAAGGCTTTAAAACACACGCAAATAATGTATTTTTGTGATTGCGAATAAGTGCAGTGTCCCGTGAGAGTAACTCTACCGCTGAGTTAACACTGATGTGAATGTATGTCGTGTTGTACAGTAGTTGATACAGCGGCGCCAGAACTGCAGCTGATAGAATGTGCGCTGTAGTGCGATACTACGATATTTCTTCAAAAGCAGATCGTGGAGACATTTTTATCGTCCACGATCAAAAATCATCATATCGCACACCCCTAGATACAATGCTGAATTTTCAGCATCATTACTGCAGTCTTCAGTGTCACATGATCCTTCAGAAATCATTGTAATATGCTAATTTGCTGCTCAAGAAACATTTATTAATATTATCAATGTTGAAAACAGTTGTGCTGCTTCATATTTTTGTGGAAACCTTTTTTTCTGGACTCTTTGATGAATATTAAGTTCAAACAGAATTTATTTGCAATAGAAATCTTCTATGACATACTGTAAATGGCTTCATTTACTTCGTTACTTTTGATCAATTTAATGCACCCTTGCTAAATAATAGCACTAATTTCTTTAAAAAAATCTTACTGACCCCAAACGTCTGAACAGCAGTGTAACTGCGGCGTAATATGTCACAATTCTGACTTTATTTCCAGCAATTTTTAGTTAAGACACAAAATTGCATAGTGGCATACAATTAAGAATTGTGAAATATAAAGGAGCTGCACACGAGTATTTAACGAGGTGTTTAATTCACAGTGAGTTACGTAAGGCTTTTGTTTCTTCTGTGCTTGAGGACTGATGCACTAACACTTAAGTGGTTTATTTTGGAAATTAGAGCAGTTTATGACTCACTCGGCACTGAAACTCTGATCCTACCAGACCCAGACAGCCTGACGTCACCACAGCCGCTCCACCCTCTTCCTCCACCATGGTGAAGCAGTAACCGTCCGTCCTGAAGACAAAACACACATGTAATACCGGGTTCAGAATGTGTGCAAGAGTACACAAGTGAGGCAGGATGTGTCCTGATACCTGCACGTGTTATTAGTGGAGTCCTCCGGACAGTGATGGTAACAGTAGCACCACAGGAAGCGCTGAGGTAGAGCCGGCGCATCACTTCCTGTCTCCCGACGTTCTTCCACCTTCCCAGAATTCCTCAGCAGCATGGTGTCCAGAACGTTAGCTGGAGAGGAGGAGAAAGAGGAAATGGGTCAGTTATCATCCTGTAGTATCTGTCAGAAACTCACACAACATTTTTCCAACTCAAAAATGTACTTTATTTCATTCCTTCTTGTTTACAGAGCAAAAATAACAGTGAGCGACCGAACTGAATAATTACTTCAGATATCCAGACTCTCAGGATCATAACACACAGCTTTGAAGTATGAAATTTATGGCACCTGGGGAAATATGGCTGCAAATATCACATCATTCTCACTCTTTCATCTTCAAATATTTGCAGAGAAAAAAACGCCCCGAGACATTTTATAAATTAAACAAAAAGATGGAAATGAAGTTTGGACGGTCAGCCACTAGTTTTGGAGCGATATGAAGAGGTTATTGGAGAAGTTTGTTTGAAGAAGGGATCTGAATGGATGCTGAACTTGTGAGCAGGAGAGTCAAGGACAGACGGACATCAAGGATAGACTCACTAAAAGTAATATTAATTTGTTTGTGTAAAACATTCTTTAAATGAAAAACGTTTAATCGAACAATCAAGATTATATATCGAACTACAAAAACACAAATGATTATTACACCACAGTCAGTATTCAATAACAATATTCATCAAAACAATTAAACAACCAATCACACAGCCGTAATTTGAGAAAACTTCTCAAGGTTTCCGAATACTAAAAAGGAAATGTAGAATTAATTAGGCAAGGTTATTATTATTTTGTAAGACATTAAATGTTAACTATACGTATGTATTGTATATATATAATATATGTGTGTGATTGATGTTTTTATTTTATTGTTATGCTGTTTTGATGCTATGCACATATATAATACATATATACATACATAATTTTTGGCAAAAATAAACAAAAACTAAACAAAAAAACAACCATAATAATAATAATAATAATAATATCCATGAATTTATTTTGCCAGCCTGAATGAATATTAAATATTTCATATAAAGTTTGAATATGTTGGAAAACCTCAAAATAAACTTAAATTAAAACAAACTGGAAAATTAACACAACAAATCTATACTTGCATGACAACTTGAATATAAAAAAGAAATAAAAAAAATGAAACAATATTGTTATAAACCATAATAACCTTGTTGCGAGCACAATTGTGCTTTTGTGTCCATGAGCGAGACACTTAACCTCGAGTTACTGCTGCTGTAATTAGTGCATGCTAAGCCACTCAGGGTGAAAAGTAAGAAAGAGAGTTACGACACAGGGCTGTAAAGTTGTGTGTGCTGTGTGTGTTTTCCTCTCCCACAAGAGCTTGTGCATATGACCGAACACACACACACACAGTTTTCGACAGTCACAAAGGTGCTTATAGAAGCTGACCAAACACCCTTCAGTCAAAATAACTCCACATCTGTGAGCTGTTAAAGACAGAGAGGGGGTGATGAGGAATGCTGTATATAATTTTGACATCAAGGCATAAAATAAAGATGCTTACTTCACGGCACTCTGGAACACTTTTTCTGATTAGTCGATTGTGGCTTTCAGTGGTCAAATATTCTTGTATATAAGATTAATAATCCTGTTTATATACCGTAAAAATTAGGCTCCATGTAACACTCATTTTTGCCAATGTGTACATTAACTAATATATAATAACTATTAATAATAAATATAGTAGTAAATACAAAATAAACATCAATTTATATCTTTCATAACATAGCTGAGAAACAATATGCACATGGTTTGGTGCACATATGTTTAATGTAAACTCATTTAAACACATTAAGACAGGCGATGCTAAATCTTAAGCATACTAGTGAGCATGCAAAAATGTAAAAAATAAAATAAAATACATTTCAAATGAATGTCTTCTTTTATAAGAAATCTTTTATAAACATCTTTTTTTTTCAACATTATGATGATATTAGTGTTTCATAGGACATTAATAAAAATAAAATAAATATATTAAATATTAATGATATAAAATGATCTATATACATACAGTATATATTCACTGATATGTTTATAAATTATATTTGTTTTAATATTATATTCCTGTTATGTTATATTATATTAATATATAAAATTACTGATGTAAAAATCTAAATAAATAATACCTTTATTATTATTTTTAAATTACCTTATTATTATGTATCTTTATTTAAAGGAATAGTTAACCAAAAAACAAGTTAATATAATATAATAAGTCACGATGGGGTCCTGTTCACCCTGTCTGGGTTTATTTTTATGATAATGACCACCTGACAGTACATTATGTTATATTTAGTTCCTTAAAGTCAACTTGAGCAGACTCTCTCTCTTTCAGCAAACTATTCTTGTCTTTCACTCTCCGTTACAAACACTATCACTAGTCTAAACTCACTAATGCACTGCTTATATTACAGAGCCGAACACAGCACTGCTTTAGTCTGGATAAAGAATGGAGGCTAGTCTGTGTGCGTCTGAAAGTGTCCTTGCACGTCTAAAACACATAATTAAGAGACGACTTTAATCCTTCAAAGTACTGAAACACTTACACAAACCCGTTAGTGTATACAGTAAGACTTATTCATGTGCGGGACGTCAACATAAACCCCGCGACAAAAACACTCACGCTTTCTCACTCACACCGTAAGCGTGATGCACTGCTCAATATCTCATCCCATCCCTGCCTCATCCATTTATTTCACATATGCACACTTTATGAAACACACACACATAAACGCAGACAGATTTTGGCCTGCGCTTGCATAGTTAAGAAAGAAAACAGTCGTAAACACAGTCACCGCTGTGAGACGTAACGTATAAACAGAACAGCTCATTTATAACCGTTAACCCAAGAGCGTTCAGCTTACAGTGACGCACAACTTACACAGGCAACATCATGCTGCAGAACCAGCTTTTAGTTTGTTTGGTCTTTGCTGGAATATGTATTGATTTCACACATTTTTCACACAACTACTTGTACTAAAAACCTATGTATAAATTTAGTAACACTTTACAATATGTCTCACTTGTTAACATTAATTAATGCATTAGCTAAAATAAAATAAAATATATATCTCAAAAATATCTCACATTTGTCATTACTCATAATAATCATAGAATTCAAGGAATGTTAACAAATTTTGATTTTAAAAATGTACTATAAAATGTTGAAATTATCATTAATAAGAATTATTAGCTATTATTATTATTACTATTGAAATTAACTAATTTTAACTAATGTAATTCCTATGGGTTGACTTAAAAATTATTTTGGTTTAAGAAAAGAAAAGAAAAGAAAAGAAAAGAAAAGAAAAGAAAAGAAAAGAAAAGAAAAGAAAAGAAAAGAAAAGAAAATTAAATTAAATTAAATTAAATTAAATTAAATTAAATTAAATTGGTTAAAAGAATGTTAACAACTTTTGATTTTAAAAATGTAGCATTAAAAGTTCAAATGAACATTATCAAAGATTATTAAATAGAAGTATTGTTCAACATAGCTAATTTTAACTAATGTAAAGTTTTAGAAATGTGAAGCTATAGGTAAATTATATCAATAATTAATTTGTAAACAAATACAACTTTTGATTTTAAAGAGATTTTTAAATGTGTTTAAAGATGTTAAAGTTAACATTAACTAACTTTATTAAATACTGAGAAGTTCATTGTGAGTTAATTTAGTCTAATTTAGTTAACTAATAGTAACTAATGAAACCTCACCGTAAAGTGTTACCAATAAACAAGTTTTACTATAAAACTGACAGAAATAAACTAGTGTGTCACTCACGGCTGTTTTTGGCTCTGTTCATAATAACGTAAGCAGCGTGAATCTGGCACTGGAGATACTCCATCCTTCATTTCTCACCCGCGTCATTCTCCATTTAGCTGTCAGAGCGCTAATGCTGATCACTGTGTAGTGAGTCGTTTACATAATGTAAACACTGACTCGCCAACTATTTGACTACTTTTCTGGATGACTAGTCAATTAGTAAAAATGAGTAGTTGTACAAGCTCTTCTGAAAGCAAATCTGTAATGAACATACAGCAATTACACTCAGTGAGAACATTTATTCTATTAAAAACTCACAGTAGACAAGCAGTATGTCATGTTATGGTGGAAAAAAGATATGAAATATATCACATATATGTTTCAGCTAAATGTCTGTGTTGACTGAATAATACCGTGAGTCTTTGGCTGATGAACTTTTTGAGCAATTTTGCCAGACAGCTTTTTTTTTTCTTTTCTTTAAATCAGTCGTAGGCCCTGTGTCTCACCTGGTTGCCCGTTGATGCCTACATTAACCAAAGTTGCCCATCAATATTGCTCAAAAAGTTGCTCTGTGTATCATCAGCCTTTGTATTTCGCTTCATAAACACAGATGTTCTGTATGCCAGAATATAAGAGTTCTTAAAGATCTCTAAAAGAAGAACGAGAAAAAAATTTGTGTTATGTTTGAGAATTTATAATAATATTTATAATAAAAGTTTGTTTACACTTTATATATTAATCAAAATAAAAGTAAATGGAAAATTAAAAAGTTAATTAAAAATGAATAGTCTCGTACACATTTCTGTTACAATCACAATTCTGTTAATGTTTTGTTAGCTTAGAAGCGAATATTATTTTATAAACATTAGCTTATGAACACATTACTATATCCTAACATATCTAAATATATGCTAAATATATCATGGATTCATAAAAGCAACTTTTTTGTTTGTAAAAAAAAAAAAAAATAAATACACAAAAGACATTTGGGACATCCTACGTAAAATGCTTTATGAAGTGACTAAATATGAAGATTTTAGTAATTATTATTAGCTAAATTAAATAACACCAGAAATGAGAATTAAATTAAAATAAATAATAATCATTTTAAATATATATTTTTTTATTAAATAAAGACTCAAATGTCTTGATTCACATCTAAAAATGCATAACTATATTTATTTCAGGATTAAATGCATTTTAGAGCAGCCTATAGTAATTATAATTATCTAAATTAAATAACAATAGAAGTCAGGGATGCCCCCAATTACACAGAAAAGTATGAATGCGAGTGTGTGTTTTCACACACACACACACACACACACACTCTCTCTCTCTCAACCAGAATGAGCTACGACCTTTAACCCCAAAATCCAACCACATCAGTGTCACAATCAAATCTTACACACGTGTCAATCAAAACCCGGAGCCATCAATCAAACCTGCAGGGGTCTGGAGATAATGAGCATACACGAATGAAAGGAAAAAAGATCACTACAACAGATGCAAGAAAGTGAAACTGCCATGAGAAGAAGAAAAGATAAGAGCGGATAATAGATGGAGAACAGACAAAAGAGAGCTACAACTGTGTCTTTATCTGCTGGGCTTTGTCAAGCAAGACCGGCCGTCTGAATGGGCCTGAACTCAATCAAAATCTCTTTTTCGCACTCTGTCAGTCTGATGGTTGAATAAAACCCCTGAGGACAGAGATTTTCACACACAGAGACACTTTTCATTCCTTTACACAGCCAAATAATCACTACGAATCTGTCAGAGAAGCCTGACTGCTCCGTGAAGCTGCTTCCTGCTCCTCATTCACAGTTTTATCTACATGTGTGAATCTATTATGAAGATGTAAAGGAACCTAATGTCTATATAGACAGTATGGCAGTTTGTAAAAACAAATGAGAAACATGCCTACAGTGGTGCATTTACAATGGGAGAATTGCTCTCTAGCACTTGAATGAATTCTTTAGTAAAAAGTTACAATTAAAATTAAGTATCAAATTAAAATTAAGTTTACAATTATAAATTGGCACTACTCTTTAAGCTAAACTTTTGAATAATAAAAAATAAAGTAAAACTAAATTAAAAAAAATAAAATATCAGTTATTTGGGCTGAATTTGAGTAAACTGTCTAAAAACTCCTTTAGAGCTAAAACTACTTTTCTAAGCAGATCAACTGTTGGTTATGAAAGAGAAAAAATTTGAAATTCCTATTTGGTTACAGCACCAGCAAGAACTCTTTTATTAAAAAAATAAATAAATAAAATATACAATATAATTATATAATTCTAATATTTACATTTACATTTAGTCATTTAGCAGATGCTTTTATCCAAAGCGACTTACAACCCGAATTCCGGAAATGTTGGGACGTTTTTTTTTTTATTTGAATAAAATGAAAACTAAAAGAATTTCAAATCACATGAGCCAATATTTTATTCACAATATTTTCCTTTAATGATTTGCCAAATGTTCTCTATAGGTGAAAGATCTGGACTGCAGGCAGGCCAATTCAGCACCCGGACACTTCTACTACGAAGCCTTTGCAATCTGACGTTGAGAAACGTTTTTAAAGTATTCCACAATCTTTTTACGCACTCTTTCACAGATTGGAGAGCCTCCGCCCATCTTTACTTCTGAGAGACTCTGCCCCTCTAAGACATCCCTTTTATAGCTAATCATGTTACAGACCTGATGTCAATTAACTTAATTAGTTGCTAGCAGAGGTGGAAAGTTAGAATTACATTTACTCACGTTACTGTAATTGAGTAGCTTTTTTGTGTACTTCTACTTTTTAAAGTAATTTAATTTTTTTTTTTTACTTAAGTATATTTTGATTAAAGTATTTGAAGCTACATTTTAAAACATTAATTACTGAGTAAAAAAAAATAAAAATCGCTCCCTGGAAACTACTGCAGTATATAATGGGCAGGAGAACAAACTGGCGCTAAAATCAGAAGAAAGATGCAGACGGACAAGACAGGCGTTAATGGTGCAGACCCAGCTGAAAACCAAACCCCCGTCGTATTCTGCTGAAGTTGAACTCGAAGGAAATGAAGTGAATCCCTGGCCATGTTTACGCTCTATTATGCAGTGTAAGCTGTGTTTGCCTAGGGAGACCAAAGTAGCAGTTTATAAAATCTCGACATCAACCCTTCGCAAGCATGTAGAGGTAAGGTAAATACTTGCATCATTGCATTGGTGGTTAAAATGAAGCTTTGGCAGTTTAGCAAAAGGTTTTGCACAAATTAGCCAAAAAGACAGTGGTGCAGGGTATGCGATATATATTGTCTGCGATAATATCATAATTGTTGTTGTAACGATGTGCGATTTGACATTATCAGTATTTCATATAGTAAATCAATATCACACGAAGAGTGCCGTTTTTCTCCAAAAATCAGCATGATTACATATAGATTTTTTATTTACTTTTTTACAACAGTTCAATAAACAAGAAGTTAATTAAGAAAAACAGCCACAGCACTGTTTTGCGTTTGAGCAACATGAAGGTGTTTCGTTCCTGAATGAATCAACTATTTAAATGATTCGGTTCAGTCTCAATGACTCACTTATTAACAGTGACTTGGTGACACCTACTGGCGGTTTTAATTTCACATTTAAAGTATCTTTTTATTATTATTTTTTTTTTATAATTTCAAATTATATTCAACATTTTATGTCTTATATATCAAAACATTATTTCTGCATTTGTAACTGCAGGTTAAATGCATTCATGTCCTGCATTAAACAGTGGATGACGAGTAATTTTTTACTGCTAAATTGTTAATTATCGGACCTAAAAACCCCACATGTAATAACCTAGAACATTATCTAACACTTGACGGCTGCTCTGTCAATTCTTCTTCATCAGTCAGGAACCTAGGTGTGCTGTTCGATAGCAATCTGTCATTTGAAAGCCATGTTTCTAGCATCTGTAAAACTGCATTTTTTCATCGCAAAAGCATATCTAAATTGCGACCAATGCTCTCAACATCAAATGCAGAAATGTTAATTCATGCGTTTATGACCTCAAGGTTAGACTATTGTAATGCTTTATTGGGTGGTTGTTCTGCACGCTTGATCAACAAACTACAGTTAGTCCAAAATGCAGCATCTAGAGTCCTTACTAGAACCAGGAAATATGACCATATTAGCCCGGTTCTGTCAACACTGCACTGGCTCCCTATCAAGCATCGGATAGATTTTAAAATCTTGTTAATTACTTATAAAGCCCTGAATGATTTAGCTCCTCAGTACTTGAGCGAGCTCTTATCGCATTATAGTCCTCCACGTCTGCTGCGTTCTCAAAACTCCGGCCGTTTGATAATACCTAGAATATCAAAATCGACTGCGGGCGGCAGATCCTATTCCTATTTAGCACCCAAACTCTGGAACAGTCTACCTAACACTGTTCGGGAGGCAGACACACTCTGTCAGTTTAAATCTAGATTAAAGACCCATCTCTTTAGCCTGGCTTACACATAACACATTAATACGCTTCTATTATTCAAATCCGTTAAAGGATTGTTAGGCTGCATTAATTAGATCAACGGAACCGGGAACACTCCCCATAACACACGATGTACTCGTTACATCGTAAGTTGAATGGCATCTACGCTAATATTTGTCTGTTTCTTTCCTAGTCTGTTTCTCAGTCCGTATCCGATCAGATGGTGGATCAGCACCAAGAGATGATGTCTACAGCCCTGATCGTCAGCGGAGACCAGGACACCCAGATGACCCCCAGAGATATATCCCCAGATATATCAACCAAAAATAACAAAATAACTAAAATATAATAAAATACCTAACTACATAATACTACTATTGTTAGAAATTGCAACAAAATTAAAATAGAAATATAAACTTTTGAACTGTGGGTTTCATCTGGTCAGAGGAGAACTGGCCCCCCGACTGAGCCTGGTTTCTCCCAAGGTTTTTTTTCTCTCCATTCTGTCACAGAGGGAGTTTTGGTTCCTTGCCGCTGTCACCTCTGGCTTGCTCAGTTGGGGACACTTAATTTCTAGCGATTATCGCCGATTTGATTGCACAGATACTATTTAAACTAAACTGAGCTAGACAATGACATCTCTGAATTCAATAATGAAATGCCTTTAACTGAAAATTGAAAATTGAGTGTTTAATCTTATCATTATACATTACTGACACTCTATCCTCCAATTTGATACTGTTAAGTGCTTTGACACAATCTGTATTGTAAAAGCGCTATATAAATAAAGGTGACTTGACTTGACTTGACTTTAAAAGTCCTCAGTTCTCCCTTTGTGTTTGTCCGTTCTTGATGTAATAAATGGGAAAAGTGCGTTGAAGCCGTTTCGTTCTCCTGCCTTTCATTTATATTCATTCATATTTACTACAACCACACAACCCGTAACAGATAGAATACAAAAAGATTATAAAAGCTAGTGTTTTTTTGTTTTTTTTAAAGAATAGAATTAGAATAGAGAGTGCTAGAGTTAGAGGGTCAAATAAAAATGATAGAGATGTGTTTTTAGCCGATTCTTGAAGATTGAGTTGGGCAGGTCATTCCACCAAGAGGGACCATTTAATTTAAAACTCTGTGAAAGTGATTTTGTGCCTCTTTGGGAAGGCACAATAAAGTGATGTTCAATTGCAGAATGTAAGCTTCTAGAGGGCACTTAAGTCTGAAGTAATGAATTTAGGTAAAGGGGTGCAGAGCCAGTGGTGGTTTTGTTATTGGCTCATTAAAAATTAATCTAAATATAATATATCGTAAAAATAAAACAGTTATTTGAGTTGTAAAGTTGTACTGTAAAGTCTTTTTGAGCTGAGAAAGTAAAAAATAAAATAAAATACAAATGTTCAATTTACGTTCAATTTATAACATTCTAATATTTCAAAAAATGTAATAGTTATTTGAGCTGTAAAGTTGTCTAAAATGTCCTTTTGGGCTGTGACTACTTTTGATCTCTTTTACATCACTTCCACATTCCTTCTGGACATCCTTATGCAGATACCAAGCAAAAACAACAGTGTTGAAGCTAAAAAGTAAACACTTGAAAAACACTATATTACTTTGCACATTGCACTTTTAGACAGTTTTATTGGTATAAACACATCTCCTGTTCTATATACACAGAGGTAGGAATCCAAACTGTTGTCTGTGATAGTTGACAGCATGCCACCAAATGCAGGCTAAAAACAACCTGCAATATTCCTGTAATTTAAATATACATGCAATAATATACATCTGCAGTCATAACAGGCAGACCTTATCTCTTGTCGGTGACGCCTGAAATGCGCTTCAGAGCTGCGTGTTTCCATGGCTCCTCAGCAAAAGTTCTGCAACTGTCTGTTATGTAAATAAAGAAAATTCCACTCATATCTGGGATGAAACAGCGTCTGGAGTTCCAAGTGAGTTTGACTTTCTGTAAAAACAGACTGTTCCATGTTAATTAGCTGGTGTGATAACCCTGATTTAAAATTCCTGGGAGCATCTAAACATCTTGAGATGACATAAGATTGCTGCAGGGTGATGAGACTGAGTCTTTATCTGACGCTGACACACACAGGCTGCTAACAGCACTTCATATAAACACCCACTGACACCATATTAAGACAGCAAACACACAGTGAATGCTGCTGTTAACACACCGCGAGCGTGAGGGATGAATGCGCAGACGGCTTATGTGCAAACCGTGGCCTTGTGTTTATGTTTATGCTGAGATGTAATTTACAAGGTCATCTTGAAACTCAATCACGTGACCCTGAACATTCCAGCGACCCTTCACATGGATACACACACACACCACACAGCCGCCACACTCTATGAAATATAAAATAAACAGGCTACTTTCAAATAAACAGCAGAAGGAAAACTCAGGCTTCCATTTCAAGACTCTTTCAATGACATGAGAGAAACAAGAACGACTCTCTTGGCAACAGAGGCCAACGAAAACTGAGAATGCATCTTTCACTAACAGTCAATCAGTTAGTGGAACGTGTTCAAAAACAGTGAAACAGAATTAAGCAAAGCACTTGAGGCCGTGCTATATTGTAAATACAATAGTTGCGTTAATAGGGAGCTTTGTATTGTGATTACAATCGATTTAAAAATCCTTCCGCGGGGCACAGGAATGGGTGTTTTTACTGCTTGATTAAATATAAGAATCAACTTTGTGTGCTCGCCATCACATGATTAGGACGCGAAATAGATAAATATTATGTCTGCTTTTTAGAACAAAGAAAAGGAGGATGCAAAACTTTGTATATTCATGCAATGTTTATGTTCAATGTTCTTCAAAAGAATAAATACGATTTGAAGCTTGTGACATACAAATGCGCAAATCAACCCGATCAATTTATTAAAGGGATAGTTCACCCAAAAATGAAAATTCTGTCATTAATTACTCACCCTCATGTCGTTCCAAACCCATAAGACCTTCGTTCATCTTCAGAAGACAAAATAAGATTTTTTTTATGGAATCTGAGAGCTCTCTGACCCTCCCATGGACAGCAAGGATCCTTCGATTTGGAGATACTCTCCAAAATAGTGGAAGACGGTAACTCGGGGAGAAGAATTGCTGAATAAATTATGTTATTATTATTTTCTTTGCAAACAAAAAGTATTCTCGTAGTTTTGTAAAATTATGGTTGAACCCCTGATGTCACATGGACTATTTTACCGATGTCCTTGCTACGTTTCTGTTCATTGATCGTGGTAGTAACCTTACTGTAAATGGGAGGGTCAGAGAGCTCTCAGATTCCATCACAAATATCTTAATTTGTGTTCCGAAGATGAACGAAGGTCTTACGAGTTTGGAACAACATGAGGGTCAATAATTAATGACAGAATTTTCATTTTTGGGTGAACTAACCCTTTAAGCATGGTTTCGCAACTGGTTCAAGTTGGTCACATGGTTTGATGAACATAATGATCGACAGAAAGCTGCTTGGTTGGAAAGTGATTTCTGTGTGCTGTGCTTCATGCATAGCTACACTACTGACAATGTTCAATGGACCTTTTTGCCCGTGAAATTTCGCTAATGTGACCACACCTTTAGCCAAGACTGACAACGGAGTGAGTGCAAAAACCATTTATATAAACCAAAGTTTTTAGCTATATCACTTTTCAATATGTCCTGTTAAAATTTTCTGTTTTAATAGTGAATATTTCAACCAGAAAGAAGCCATTTCAGTGCTGCTGAACTCCCACAATTCTCACTCTCTCCTGTGAAATCTGTTCATGATTACTGCATAAAATCCTTTCAGCACAAACTGAAATAAAAGAAGGCCTGTAAACCCTCAGCTGTCTGTCCAGGTGGGGCGCTGGAACATTCAGCCTATGGATCAGGTGAGAAGTGAAAGGTGGGAACAGGTGCGTACATGGACGGGGTCAGTACTAAAGATAGAGAGATGAAAGAGAGGGCAGATTATAAAGAACAGAAGATAAAGACATTAAGATGGACTGACACACAACACCTCCAAATACCAAATCCAGCTGCTTCCTTCCCATGATGCATTTGGGTTAGAGTGAACCATAGAAATACAAAGACTGAATAGTTTTTCAAACTAGGGTTTGTGAGTTGATAATCATAAAAATGTAAAATTAAATAAATATAAAAATGTTACAATATAATATAATGATATAAATAAAATATAAATTTAAATATAAAATAAATGTTCATATAAATACTAGGGCTGTACATTTAACACGTTAATTAAATTAATTAATTACGGTGAAAAATAACGCATTCAAATTATTAATGCATTTAACGCACTTGCCCCACCCCAGACCTACGTGGGTCATCTGACATTTCATACAGTTGATTTATGACAAATATGAGGTAGGGCAACAGCTCTTGATGAAACCTAGAGATCATAGTTAGAATGTCCCTAAAATTCAAGATATGGGGCAAAAATGCCCCTGTTTGAGTTTTTGTCTCATATTTACATCATATAGTTAAGCAATATCACACAAGCAATAAATGCAATATCACACGATTGCAAATGTGATACTGATCTTATACAACAGTTCAATGAACAAGAAGTTAATATTGTGTTATTTTAGACACAATGTTGTCTGTTTTTCTCAATTTTGCCAATGAAAATGAAAAAGACAAAGCAGAACTGTTCATCTCCGAGCAACAACATTAAATTACTACAACAGGCTACATCAATGGTTTCCAATTAGTCGTCGTGGCCTCCCCACTCTGCACTTTTCATATGTATATCTTATCATGTCCGACGGTTGTTCTGTTCGACCGTAATAAGTGCCCTGCGAAGTGGACATCACCAGATATTCCTCCATGATTCCAGTCCAAAGCGTATGTTCCATACAAAGGGCATTAAAGTGTGCGAGACGTGAATTTAAATTGTATTTATTTACAGAGGTATATTATGTCACACTTAACACTTCTCTAGTATGTTTCGTCTGTGTGTGAAGACACTGCGCAGCGCAAATCCGTGAGTGAATGTTCCGAAGTGAAATAAACTTCTACGGATTTCCGCTGCTCAGGGAGTAAAGAGCAATGAACACTGTGTAGGGAGCATGTCAATCGGAACACATTTCATGCACGGAGCTCACTTCTAACGAGCTGGTTATCTGAATCGGGTGTGTTAACTAAGCGAGACATGCAAAATATGCAGAGCGGGGGGCGCAAGGACAGGAATTGGGAACCGCTGGGCTACATCATGTGTCATTCACCAGTGAGAAAACTTTACAGCACAGTTAGTAAAAGTACAACAATACCAGGAAGGAAGATCGGGTTGTTGATGTTTGCCTGCCATTCTTGCTCTGTCCGCACAGCGTGCGTGAACGTGCTGATGACGTATCCTGTCTGCGCGAACAGGGTGTGCAGACGTATGCAAATACATACGTTGACAGGCAGGTAGGAAAGCCAATTAAAACGCTCGGACCGAACGTTTTGATTGGACGAACATTTCTTGGTCCTACGCCTTCCACAGAATATATGAATACAGATAAATACATTTAGACCACTTAACTTAATGATTGCTATCAGGATGTGAAGAGACGTTCAACCAGAATAACAAAAAATGTTTCTGAAGACAATCACCTATGGCACCTCATGTAATTAATTAGATTACTAGAAGTAAAAAATTTTAATCGCTTGCCTAATAAATACATAAAATATAAATATAATACAGTATTAAAAAATAAAAACATTTAACAAACACATTAAAAAAAAAGAACAAATATCTTATTTAGGTCTAATTTATTTATATAGTGCTTTTCAAAATGCATATTTCAAAGCAGCAATATAGAAAATCCTGATGTATATGTTTATAATGTCTAAAGCCCTATTCGGACTGGATTAGTTTCACAAAGATAGATGGAGTAATGATAATTTACCACAGGACGTCTGTAATATTAATGGCCAATTCGCACGGGACAAGAAATCTCAGTAAAATTACAGTAAAAAAGTAGGAGGAGTAACTCGATTTACGCACCGCCGTCACCTCCCTGTCGTCATGTGCGTGCTACATCGATTGATTTATTAATTAAATTTATTAAACTATGATTGGATTCTGTTTTCAATAGGCACTTACCTAAAGCTAACAGAAGTTCCGTGTCTCAAGTGCTTTGGACCTTCTTTTTGATCTGAATGGTAGGCCTATGCATTGCCACAGACTAGAACGCAACTGAATGCTACTTCAAGCGTGGAAAAAACACGGAAAAATACTTTTAAATGGGAAATTGCGGAATATTTACGTACATATTTACAGCTGGTCTATTCGCACGGGATTAGTATTACCTGAGGTAATTCTTCTGGACCTTTTTACAGAAGGTAAAAGTCGCCGTAATCTTTACTTACATCATCCGTAATGATTACTGATATGGCACATTCGGACGGGACTAAAATCAGTGAGAAGCTCTGGTAAAAATTACTTTACCCCACCTCTCCATGTAAAACTAATCCCTTCCGTATAGGGCTTTAGTATCTTCATGCCTCATATTTGATTTAGCAGATTAATATTATAATTTTGTGATGATACAAGCAAGGAAGGAGTCATTTCAAAAGGAGTCATAAACTGACATATATATATTGTGGCGAGTGGGGCGGGGCCGAGAGCCGTGGGAACGGAGCGAGGCCGGTGGAGTGAATGATCATGAGCGACACCTGCGCCACTCACCGGTCTCGAGTCCCACGGAGGAGCTCCGGAAGGATAAAAGGAGGAGTGACGACAGTGGAAGACGAGAGAGGACCAGGCCTGGACTTTTATTTTGTATTTTATGTGCGGCAGTCGTCCGTGAGGGGCTGCCGCTTTACTTTGACGTTTGTTTATTTTATTAAAACTTTGTTTAAATGTTCGCGGTTCCGCCTCCTTCTTCCCGATCTGAACTGTGTTACTGTGATATAGATATATATATATATATATATATATATATATATATATTTATTTATTTATATTTATATATATATATATATATATATATATATATATATATATATATATATATATATATATATTTATTTATTTATATTTATGTTTATTAACAGGCACGATGACCCTAAATAAGAATTTTAAGTCATTTTTATGTTATATTTATTTATTTATTTACTTTATATATTATATATTTTATATACTTATTGCTTTTGTATTTTACTAAATGTGTACTTTTTAAATATAGTGTCTATTAAAGTTGAAAATGACTGTCCAAACCGAAACAACTGTTATCTTGTCACTTGTAACTTTTCTCACCGCTGGTCAGGATAGACCAATCACAGTCGTTTTCAATTGTCAGATAAGACTTTGCTGGGGCGGATATTTAAAATGAACAGATTCAAATGATTATACAAAAATGTACAATAAGACAAGAAACGCCCAGAGGTTTGAATGTGAACATGAGTGTTGCTCCTCATCATTAACCTACATTAATAATACACTACAGCACAGGCTCCAGGCTGACTACACACAGAGTGCTGTTTCTGAGTGTTACTGTTTGCAGTACTGCTGTTCGCTATCATTAAAAAGCCATTAATAAATCAAGAAAGTTCAGGCTCCAGACTGACTCTCTCTCTCTCTCACACACACACACACACCTGAGCAGCATTCAAAATCCATTAAGTGAGTTATCACACAGGGACCAGAGGCTCATTCAAGCCTCGTTCTGTGCTCATGACATGAGTTCATTTAGGTGAGTGCAAACCTTTTTGAACACCACGCTGTTAACCAAAGGAAGATGGGAAAACCATCACAAAAATAAAGGTCTTCATTGTTCCTTACTTTGCAGTTTCTGCAAAATCAGTTTGAAAGGTTTCTTTACAGAAATTATTACTTTTATTCAGCAAGGATGCATTAAATTGGTAAAAAATGACAGTAAAGATACAAGAGATGTATCATTTTTTTAAATAAATGCTGTTCTTTTGAACTTTCTAGTCATTAAGGAATTTTGAAAATATGTATTACAGTTTCCACAAAAATATTAAGCAGCACAACTGTTTTCAGCATTAATAATAATAATAATAATAATAATAAATGTTTCTTGAGCAGCAAATCAGCATATTAGAATGATTTCTGAAGGATCACGTGACACTGAAGACTGGAATAATGATTCTGAAAATTCAGCTTTACATCACAGGATTAAATTACATTTTAAAATATATTCAGATCGAAAACAGTTATTTTAAATTGCAATAATATTTCACAATATTACAGTTTTTACTGTATTTTTAATCAAATAAATGCAACATGGGTGAGTAAAAGAGATTTTTAAAAAATTTAAAATCTTACCAACCCCAAACTTTTGAGTGTATTTGCTGAATCTTTGAGGTTCATGGCATTATATCTTAATAAAAGAATTACAGAAAAAGCCACAATATGCTGATAATGCAATTTACGCATGATACTCAAGAGTCTGGCTTGTTTTTTAAATAATCATAGAACATAATTTGAATGCAAGCCAACTGGAAATCTCTGCGTTTGGATAGTTTTAAACATAATTTTACACAAATAATCCAAACACAATAAAAGTCAATAATAATAGTGATACAAGGAACTCAGACAGGATGAGCAGCGTTTGCTTCTATTGATTCAGTCTCATTTTTTTAACTATGGGGGTTGAAGCTTAGCGAAGAGTCATTTACAAAGCATGAAAACAGTGATATAAACACACAGTATGTGATTGTAACGTGAAGTATTCTCCGCTTGCGTACTTTGCGGCAGGACGAGTCACTCCACTGTGGTACTGTACTCCCGCTTGGCACCAAAATATGAAACTAACAAAATTACATGCAAACAAATCTCAGCTTCTCGCTCTTGTATGGTCTCTAACGCTCTTTTGTTTTCTTTTATTCCTCTCTTCAACACCTCTGTCTTTCCCACACTCCAAAAATCCAGCGTGGAGCTACATCTGCCGGCTGTCCATCACAATTTTCTGGACTGCAGCCATCGAGCCAACTGCAGCTGGACGGCCGTGATATAGTCTGCCTGAGCAACTTAAAGCAGAACATTATCGTTTAAGAGTGACTACGCTATAAAACGAAATCTAAATCACTTCATTTATCCAACAGGTGGCCGTTGACAGTGAAAAGACAAACCTGTAACGGCCATTATTAATCAGAGCCATCAGAGAATAAACCTCGAAACCTCCCAGGAAAAGAGGTGAGAAGGTGATGAGAACGCTGATGAAAGGCAGTTTTTCCTCTGGGATATGAGACGTGTTCTCTGTCCAAGTCAAACAGGAAGTGAGTGTTTCAGACGGCACTGTCAGTGAGGTGTGACTGAGAAGACCATCAACACAACTGCAAGTCTGAAACATTTTGGTCTTTATTATTTTCTCAATAAATTAACTTTCTGTGTTTCTCATGCTGTCTGATCAGAAATAATCATAAATAAACCAATGTTGGTCCAATCTGGTTTATACAACAACTAAACGTCTTGGTGGAACTGGTTGACTAAGAAAGTCTTTTTGGAGGGTGGGGGTTCTGTAAGGTTTTTGGTGGTTTACCAGCCCTAACCAGCTTGACCAAGATGAGCTTGACCATCATCTAGACCAGTCTGAACCAACCTATGAAAACAAATACTAGAAACCATGCAAAAACAACTAAAGGCTAATTTATAGGGCTGAAAACACTATATAAACAATAAATAAATTTAAAAAAATCCAGGTTGCTTTGCTTGTTTGCAGGGCTGCACATCAAATTTGGCCAAAAATGTTGTGATAATATAAATATGTCTATATTAATATCAACCACAAAACCACTACTACTACTATTACTACAAATAATAATAATAATAATAAAAATAACTGTTCTGAAAAATAAAATTATTATTATTATTATTATTAATTTTATCATATTAATTATTTTATTAAAATAAAAAATTACTGTTGTAATATTTCTCTGTAAAATACATTGTAATAGTAATAAAATACGAGTAAAATATATGTTTATTATTATTATTTATTACTAAATTAAAAAACAAAAAAAATGACTATTATAATATATATTTGTAAAATAATCTATAATAGTAATAAAATAAGTAAAATATAATCTTAGAAATCATTTTACTTTTGTAGCACAACTGTAAAATGACAATACTAAAATTAATTGCTGTCTTAATTTCTTCATTTTTGAACATTAAAAAATATTTTATTTTTGGTGGAAAACTGCAGGGGACCCTTAAAGCTTCTCTTTTGTTTATAAGCGTCGGTTTATAAGCACTTTTCGTTATTAGTTTGTGAAGATAGTTGGCAATGCAACACGTGCATTCGTTTAATTAAATCACAGCCATAATGCCGTTTCGGTTTCATTTCAAATAATTGTGCAGCCCTACTGGTTTATATATTCCACAAGCGGCAGACCCACATCCAATCCCACACAAACATGTATGCTGACACTCAGAGTCGACATGCATGAGCTGGCATGGCGGCAGTGAAAGTGATGGAGAGCCTGAGATGCTGTGGACTGTAAATAAAGTCTGACAGAGACACCGCAGGCTCCGCTGCGCTTGTTGGACAGCGGATGAGTTCATTGTGCGCCTGGGTGTCAGGAGACAGGTCTGGACCTTGTCTGAAGGTTATTATGGGATGGGAAATGATGGAAATGGCTGATGATGGAACCTTCACTCTCTCTTTATCGCTCAGGAGGCAAGAGAAAGCAAGAAGTAAGTATGAGTGTACACATAAGCTAACACAAAAAGGATAAGAACATCAATTTCTTTACCAGCTTAGATTTAATAAATTATATAGATTTAATAAATGATCATTTTACTAAAATACAGAGGAGAATTTGGATACTTTCAGACGTGCGCTTCAACTTCACCTCGGCACCAGGCGCGAGTCAAACGAGCGTGGAAACTGTACTGTGCTCGCAGCGTGTGCTCTTCAATACACACACAAAGGTGTATCATTAGCCTGTATCATTTCATATCAAATCGCAAAAGAAACTACGAGCATGCAATGTCATGATCAGTTAAGTCATGAATTTACCAAAAAGGCGATTAAAGCTGCCATAAAACTGTACATGCATGTAATGAGTTGAGTTACGTTAAGAACATGTCTCTGAAATGGTTTTCAAAACTGTCCTGGTCTCCCTCATCTAACACACCCGATTCAACTCGTCAGCTCATTAGAAGAGACTGAAATGGGTCTGAAAAGGTAGAGTTGAGAGAAAATACGATGCGTGTCAGATCCGCATCATGTTCAGCAGCGACAGCTCTTAAAGAAATAGAAGCTAAAATAACCTAATAACCAGCTGCTGTGATGTCTGTTCATCAAGAATAAAAGAAAAAAGAGCTTTTATAGTTAACTTTTATAGTTTTAAGGATTCATCTGTATTTAGTTTAGAATTTAGTGTTTGATAACTTTATTCAATTTCTGTATATTTCTGCTGAGGGGCACAGGTAGATAAATATGACATTTATTATAATGGGTTTATGTTAAGATTGTTTTAAGTTCACTTAAATTAGAATTTTTTTTAAGTCTAATAAATGTTAAAATTGATAGCTCTTAATTATAATGTAAAGTTGAATGTCTATAGTCAATGGTTAAATATTAGGGGGAAACATTTTTATAGGGAAATCAGTATTAATTGGTATCAGTGATACTGGCCTTCAGTCATAAAAAAAATTTAATTAATCGATTAATCGCGATTAATTTCAGAAAAATGTGTGATTCATTTGTTGTTGTTTTTTTAATCGATTGACAGCACTAATGAATATATATCATTACATAAAAATTATTTAAACAAACATATTTTATTAAATACTATATTATATTATTGATTGTATTATCAATATTTCATATTTTTATTCTGATTTAATAAATATATTTATATGATATTTATTCAATTGTATTATTAAAATAATTTTAAATAAGAATGTACATTTTATTACTGAATAATTTATTAAATAGTATGATTAAATATATAATTTAATAAATATCAAAATCGCACTTTAAGCAAACACTATTTTAAAAGAAGTTTGTTAAGTTTGAAATTGTTAAACAGAAGATACACTAAAATAAATAAGACAAATGTGTGAATTTAAGAAGAACTGACTTCGTAAATAAAAAGTAGAAGACATTGAGCAAAGTGAAGTTATGTTAGTTATGCAGTGAATGCAGTGACTTTCAGACAGTGTCCAAACACTTTTTGATGCTTCTGTACATTTGGCCTTTATACACCAAATTTGGTTTATACTACAATGGGCCAACAGCAAATTCACATTTATTAAAGCAAATATAAAAAATTACATTACTTCACTATGCAATTATTTAAACCCATTTCCAGAGGGCAAAGTCACTGATTATTAAAATAACGAAAAATAAAATCTGACTAGAAAACACAAAGTCAAACAGGTGTGTGAGAAAGAAAGTCTGTTGTATAGATTAAACACTGAGTGATTTCAAAGCTGGACCTCCAACTGTGTGTAAAACAAGTGTTAGGCAGCTGAGAGGCTGATAGCACACTACCAAACAAGAAACACACACAGCAACACCTGGCTGACCATTTGCCACACCATCACTACCACCAAACATACAGAACACCATAAAGCACATATACCATACAAAGAAATAGAGATTTAATAAGTTGTAATTAAATGACCTTGCATCAGATAAATATCATATGAAATATCAAATGAAAATATGAAAATCTAATTTAATAAAATATATTATTGTAAATAATTTATATTCTACTTTATGATTTAATTTCATTATATTATAATACAAATATAAAAATAAAAATAAACAAATATTATTTTATTGAATATTTATATTAGATTATATTATTGACTATATTATTAATATGTATATGTATATTAAATTGTATAATATTCATAATATAAATTTTACTTACATCTATCACTAAATAAATATCTCTCAATCCCACTTCAAGCAAAACATTTCATGAAAAGTAGTTTGTTAGGTTTGAAACTTTGAGACACTGAGCAAAAATGAACAAAAGTGAAGTTAGTGAAGAGAAAAATGGCATATAATATCTCTTTAATCACACTCGTTTCTCCTAGATGGGGCTGTAACCATCATAGACGGCAATGACTGATTCGTAAACTTTTACATTTGTTCTTTTCCCCAATCTAGCATATTTGCTTGCCTCCAGATACCAATGAGACTTTCACTTAAGTAAATGACACCAGTCATTTTATCTGTTTTCAGTCCCAAGTCCTAAAAGAGATCTTAAAAATGTGCTCAATCTCACCAAGAGACAACAGTCAACAGAGATCTCAATATGAACTCAAGTATTTCTCATCAAATGCACCCAAAAGCAAATTATCTGCTTTCCACATTTATTTTATAGCTCTATACTGACTGTATGTCAACCATTGAAAAAGATATTTTAGAAGAAATATCTTGACACTTAGATGAAACGTAACTGAGAACTCAATTAAAGTATCTTGAGCTATACAACAGAATGTGAATGTGTGCGGTGAGCGGTAGAGAGACCAGCTGCATTACAGATCCTGCATTAGACACACAGAACTGCAGTCAGTAAATGTTCTGAAGGTTGACACTCACCCAAGTTCTCCTCCACGAGTCCCAGAAGTCCAATGACCAGCACACAGACCCAACGCAAGCAAGTCCTCAAGAGATCCATCTTCTGTGTGCGCAACTCCAGCGAGCGATTGAATCCCTCAGCTGTCTGCTCAACACACACTCTTGAGTGTGTATATGTATGTGTGTCCTCTACAGAATGTGAGAAACTGCACACCCCACAGCAGCCTCAATCACAGCTTCACACTGACTGCCCAGCGAGAGAGAGACAGAGAGAGAGAGAGAGAGAGAGAGAGAGGGGAGGAGATTATTCACAGTCTTACACACAGTAGCCTCAGTGTAGTTGGGCCAAACCCCACCCCCACTTTGAGACCATGCCCCCATATTTTCACCTCACCCCCCTTTTGCCTTCTTTTTACCAAACGCACCGGCTGAATGCAATACAAGCATACTGCTTCCTGCATACTGTGCACTGCTGCACTCTTATCATCACAGAAATAAATTATTAAGAATAAATCATTATATTAGGAAATATATTATATAATTTATGTTGTTAATAAATATTTTATTAATAAACACAATGTAATAATAAATTATTATAAATCTTTTTTTTTGTAAAAATGTCTTACATTTTGGTAATTTTAACAATGAGTTAAAACAATGTAAAAATCCTGTTAAACATGACGCGTCAAGTTAAGTACATTGCATTATAGGATAAAATATTCCAGTCTCATTTATACTGCACATTCCTGCAAATGTCTTCCAGGTTTTCCAATTATACAGACCAGGGTTGTTATATTTAACTAAACTGAAATAAAATTAAATGTAAAAAAAAAAAATAAAAAAAAAATTACACCTAGTTGCCAATATAACATTTATCATTTATCAAAATAACAAACCAAATAAAAAGAAAGAAAGAAAGAAAGAAAGAAAAAATACTAAAACATTAACTACATTTAAGGGAATGCAGAAAATATTCAAATAAAACCTAATTCAAAATATCAACAAAACATGTACTAGTATGAAAATACTATTGGCTAAATCTGGCACATTTTACATTGATTTTTTATGTATTATTATAATGTGTATTGTCACTGATTAAATAAATAAATAGATGTTACTAAAATAACACTACTGCATACTGTGCATACTACAAAAATAGTATGAGTATTAAGATAGCATGCTATTTCAAACAGCCACTCTTTCAGGCATGTTTGATTGACAGCGCAATGCAAAAACAAAAAAAAATACATAACATTTAAAAACACAATAAAATAGAAAAGAATCACATTTGTTGACATTTTTAGCAAAAAAACACGTGGTAACATACAATTCATACTACATCAACAAAAACACCTCATATCATAGTTACCGCAGTTATTGCCACTACTATAAAAATGCAGAAGGGGCTGTGCAGATCAGAAGAACCCAAACACTTCAAGAAAAGAGAGAGAGCTAACTAAAACTAATAAACAAGCAAACAAGAGAAAGAGAGGTCAAATGAACCGAGCTCCCTTTTACTGAGGCTTCTGGATAACCAATCAACCAGTAAATCTGTGAAACCCCCCACCCAAACATAACGAGCAGCAATGGAGGTCATCTTTAAGATTTGACCTTTGACTCTTCTTTCAATTTGTACTAGGTTGACATTTAACCCATATCAAACTCAGTCCGAATAAAGCTGGAGGAAAACAAAACCTTGTAAAGTAAAGACAAAAACACACAAGCTTTGTTCTCACCTACACAGGCCACATACTCAAATACGGTTGTCACTCCTTCTCTAAACACTTGACCCTGTTCTGTACACAGAGTTCTGATATTTACTGAAGCGACAACCAAACTCAATCCTAAAACATTCAGATTCTGAAAACACTGCAAGAAAATGATTTTCGTACTTGGACTCGTCTTAGAATTGAATTGCTTTCCAGTACAAATATCTAAATATTCTTAAATCAAGATACAGTACATTAATTCTTAAAACTTAAGTCTTTAAAACTTCTCAAAATAGTTTATGCTTAAAACAAGAACAAATATCAACAGATGGGGACAGAAAAGACAAAAAACAAAGACAAACATAATTCAAATGGAAAATAAGATTTAGTTTTTTTCTTCATTTTGCCAGATATTGTTCTTAAGCAAAACAAACGTTCAATTATTTTTGATAACACTCTGAGAAAAGTTAGTTATTAAGAATGTGTCTGAATAATTTTAGATATTTGTACAAACTGTAAAAATGATTGCTGCGATTAGTTATCATGACTTAAAATTCAACATTAGAATAAGTAATAACCCATTGTTTCAGATTAAAATTTAAGTGTTTGTGCTTGACTTAAAATTGTAAATTTATTGAACTTTAGTTAAGTTGGATATTTAAGTTATCTCAACAAATTTGAAGTTGTTACAACTGCAGCAGCATTTTTTACAGTGCTGGAAAACAAGACAAAAATAGCAGTAGTATTTCTGAATATTATGTACAGAAACAAAGGTTTTTAATGTAGCAATGTCACTAAAGTCACAACTGAATTAAAAAATGTATGAAAATCAGTACTGAATTAAATTTGAAGGGGTCATGAACTGACAAAACAAAATTCCCTTCATCTTTTGACATATAAGAGGTCATTGTACTATAAAAACATCCTGTAAGTTTCAGAACTCAAAACTTTGTCGTTAGTCTAAAAACAGCTTATATTGAAGGCAGTCTGCCAAAACGACAGCTTTTGGAATGTTCTACTCTATGATGTAATGAAGTGTACAAGCACCGCCTCCGCAGATGATCAACGGCTGCTTCGACATCACTGCCTGTTGAGCCCCGCCCACCGAACACGCAGGTCTGCGCTGAAACCAAACAATAAAGATGGCTCCGAAGTCAACAAGACGCTGTGCAGTGCCAAGTTGAGGGAAAAAAACAGTCTTTGCATTCATTGTCTTCCTTCTGATCCCAACATTAGGAAAGAATGGATGAACTTTATTTTTAATGAAGTTCCAGACAGTCAGTACTCTGTCTTTTGCTCACTTTAGTTTATTTTACTGCGGATTCGTTTACAAACAAGGCACAATTCGTCACCGGATGCTGTGTACTGGATCCAACAGTCATGTCGCAACACAAGAGTGAGTAACTGTTTTCTTACAGTTATCAGTCTTTGTCTGTTAAACAGATCGTTTGATATGAGTAGTTATTCGTTTTTAACCTAAATCACAGCAGCGTCCATCTATGAGGAATGTACGCTGTCAGACATACACAACTACTGACCAATCATAGCAGTGGGTGTTTACTTCCGAGTCTACAATCAGCCACGCCTATTCAGAGCGTTCAAATGAGAGGGGTCAAAAACAGGACAGAAAATAGTCTATTACTTCTGTATTATGTTTTCTGATGTAAAAATCTTGATAACATAATAAGTGGACCTCAGAGAACTGTGCAAAATAAAAAAAAGAGGCAGTTTATGGCCCCCTTAAGTGTATTAGACAACTTTTCTGTCAACTTGCAATGCATTCTTGGTTTGCCAACTTACCAAAATGGCAAGTTAAATGACATATCTTAGAAGAAAGCCAAATGTAATGCTGTGTTCCTACCTTTAGGAACAGTCTTCACTGGTTAAACGTTTCACTGGTTCACGTCATTCCAAAGAAAAAAAGTGTGTTTGTAATTGTTTATTTTAAAAACTCCTATAAATATTGCATTAATTCCCCTATAACCACCTTTCCCAATGCAATCATTCCCTTCAGACTAAATTTTTTTGAATATCCTATTTGAAATGCATCACAATACAGATGCACAGTAGTGTGTGAACACCATTTCATGTTACTTTACAATGCTCTCTAGGAAGGCAGCTTATGGATTTGTACTGAAAGACAGTGTTTTAATTTATTTTATGACTGTTTGTGATGATCAAATGACAAATCCGATGCATTAAATCAGCAAACACGCATTCCCCACTAAAGCCATAATGGCAGCGACACCCTGACTAACACACGCCAATCCGTTCCATCTGTTACCCAGCCCACGCTACAGACTCATCTTCCAAATGTTTGCTCCTGTTTTCACAGCTGACAGAAGGGATGCGTTAGTCTGTTAAAGGAGCGTTTGTCAGCTTTCGGTTCGTGTGAGTGTGTGTTTTGATGCCATTAGGAGAGGTGAGTGTTCTGTCGCTGTCATTATGTGATGTGTCATAAAGCGAGGTGTTGATTGTCCAAATGTGGAGGTGAAAAAATCGGCAGCAAAAATAGACCTTCAGCTGTCTGAACAACACACGCATGCTTTTGAACAGTGATCACCTAAATAGCACTGAAACTAATAAAAGCATAAACAGTTTAAGCCTAGACAACGGCTATATTTCCAAACTCAGTGGGCTGTGCTGGAGACATTTGAATGCAGTAATGAAAGCTATATTGGCCCAAATGTAATATATATGTACATATATACAGGTGCTGGTCATATAATTAGAATATCATCAGAGTCCATTCAAAAAGTGAAACTTGTATATTATATTCATTCATTACACACAGACTGATATATTTCAAAAGTTTATTTCTTTTAATTTTGATGATTAGAGCTTACAGCTCATGAAAGTCAAAAATCAGTATCTCAAAATATTAGAATATTACTTACAAACCAATACAAAGAAAGGATTTTTAGAAATCTTGGCCAACTGAAAAGTATGAAAATGAAAAGTATGAGCATGTACAGCACTCAATACTTAGTTGGGGCTCCTTTTGCCTGAATTACTGCAGCAATGCGGCGTGGCATGGAGTCGATCAGTCTGTGGCACTGCTCAGGTGTTATGAGAGCCCAGGTTGCTCTGATAGTGGCCTTCAGCTCATCTGCATTATTGGGTCTGGTGTCTCTCATCTTCCTCTTGACAATACCCCATAGATTCTCTATGGGGATCAGGTCAGGCAAGTTTGCTGGCCAATCAAGCACAGTAACACTATGGTCATTGAACCAGCTTTTGGTACCTTTGGCAGTGTGGGCAGGTGCCCAGTCCTGCTGGAAAATGAAATCAGCATCTCCATAAAGCTTGTCAACAGAAGGAAGCATGAAGTGCTCTAAATTTTCCTGGTAGATGGCTGCGTTGACTGTGGACTTCAGAAAACACAGTGGACCAACACCAGCAGATGACATGGCAGCCCAAATCATCACTGACTGTGGAAACTTCACACTGGACTTCAAGCAACATGGATTCTGTGCCTCCACTCTTCCTTCAGATTCTGGGACCTTGATTTCCAAATGAAATGTAAAATTTACTTTCATCTGAAAAGAGGACTTTGGACCACTGAGCAACAGTCCAGTTCTTTTTCTCCACAGCCCAGTTAAGATGCTTCTGACGTTGTCTCTGGTTCAGAAGTGGCTTGGTAGCCCTTTTCCTGAAGACGTCTGAGCGTGGTGACTCTTGATGCACTGACTCCAGCTTCAGTTCTCTCCTTGTGAAGCTCTCACAAGTGTTTGAATCGGCTTTGCTTGACTGTATTCTCAAGCTTGCGGTCATCCCTGTTGCTTGTGCACCTTTTCCTACCCAAATTCTTCCTTCCAGTCAACTTTGCATTTAATATGCTTTGATACAGCACTCTGTAAACAGCCACACCTTTCAGTAATGACCTTCTGTGACTTACCCTCTTTGTGGAGGGTGTCAATGTTCGTCTTCTGGATCATTGCCAAGTCAGCAGTCTTCCCCATTATTGTGGGTTCAAAGAACAAGAGATACCCATAATTTATACTGTAGGGATGGTCATTTATTCAAACTCAAATGTAAATATTCTAATATTTTGAGATACTGATTCTTGACTTTCATGAGCTGTAAGCTCTAATCATCAAAATGAAAAGAAATAAACATTTGAAATATATCAGTCTGTGTGTAATGAATGAATATAATATATAAGTTTCACTTTTTGAATGGAATTAGTGAAATAAATCAACTTTTTGATGATATTCTAATTATATGACCAGCACCTGTATATATTTATGCATTTAGCAGGCACTTTTATCCAAAGAAACTTACAATGCATTCAGGCTATACATTTTTTATCAGTATGTGTGTTCCCTGGGAATTTAACCCACAACCTTTTGCACTGCTAACACAATGCTCTACCACTAAGCCACAGGCGCGTGTGTGTGTGTGTGTGTGTGTGTGTGCGTGTGCGTGCGTGCGTGCGTGTGGGTGCGTACGTGTACGTACTGGTTTTTGTGGTTTATGGGGACAAAATTTGTATAATGACATGGGTATGACAGAGGTATTACAATTTGAAGGTGGTTTATGAGGACACTGCCTATGTCCCCATAAATCAAAAGGCTTAAAAAAAAAAAAAACATACTAAATGGTGTTTTGTTTTTGTTTTTTCATCTAAAAATGCAGACAGTTTCCTGTAAGGGGTAGGTTTAGGTGTAGGGTTGGTGTAGGGCAATAGCACATACATTTTGTACAGTATAAAAACCATTACGCATATGGAGAGTCCCCGTAAACCACTAAAACAAACATTAGTGTGTATGTGTGTGTGTGTGCGCGTTTTTGTGAAAAGTCAGGCCATAGATTTGTATAATGACAAAGGTATGACAGGTATTACAAGGTGAAGGTGACTTTTCAGGACATTGACCCATGTCCCCACTTTTCAAAACGCTTATAAATCATACAGAGTGAGGTTTTTTTGGGGAAAGTTGAAATGCAGTCTCCTGTAAGGGGTAGGTTTAGGTGTAGGGTTGGTGTAGGGCAATAGCACATACAGTAAGTACAGTATTAAAACCATTACGCCTATGGGATGTCCCCACTTTTCACAAAAACGAACATGTGTGTGTGTGTGTATATATATATATATATACAGTCATGCCCAAAAATATCGGCACCCTTGGTAAATATGATCAAAGAAGGCTGTGAAAATTAATCTGTATTGTTAATCCTTTTGATCTTTTATTAAAAAAATTCACAAAAATCTAACCTTTCATTGGATAATAAGAATTTAAAATGGGGGGAAATATCATTATGAAATAAATGCTTTTCTCTAATACACATTGGCCACAATTAACGGCACCCTTTTATTCAATACTTTTTGAAACCTCCATTTGCCAGTTTAACAGCTCTAAATTTTCTCCTATAATGCTTGATGAGGTTAGAGAACACCTGACAAGAGATCAGAGTCCATTCCTTCATCCAGAATCACTCCAGACCCTTTAGATTCCAAGCTTCATGACGGTGCTCCTCCTCTTCAGTTCACCACTCATTTTCTATAGGGTTCAGGTCAGAGGACTGGAATGGCCAGCAGAAGCTTGGTTTTGTGCTCAGTGATCCATTTGTGTGTTGTTTTTGAGGTTTGTGTTTGGATTATTTTACAGTTGGAAGATCCAAACATGGCCCATTATAAGATTTCTAACAGAGTCGGTCACTTATTGATTTTTTATCTGTTGGTATTTGATAGAATCCATGATCCAGAAACAAGATGTCCAGGACCTCCAGCAGAAATGTAGGCCCACAACATCAAATATACAGCAGTATATTTCATTGTACACATGGGGTACTTTTTATCCCTGTGTTCACCAAACCCATATTGAGTGTTTGCTGCTAAAAAGCTATTTTTTTGTTTGATCTGACCATAGAAGCCAGTCCCATTTGAAGTTTCAGTTGTGTCTGATAACTGAATATGCTGGAGTTTGTTTTTGGATGAGCTAGGATAATTTTTCTTGAAACCCTCCCAAACAACATGTGGTGATGTAGGTGCTGTTTGACAATTTTCTTTTTAAGGTTTTCTGACCCCGAGACTCAACTATTTTCTGCAATTCTCCAGCTGTGGTCCTTGGAGAGTCTTTAGCCACTCAAACCCTCCTTCTCACCGTGCATTAGGACGATACAGACACATGTCCTCTTCCAGACAGTTTCCTAACATTTTATGTTGATTGGAAATTCTTAATTATTGCCCTGATGGTGGAAATGGGAATTTTCACTGCTCTAGCTCTTTTCTTAAAGCCACTTCACTAATTTGTGAAGCTCAATTATCTTTTGCTGCACATCAGAAATATATTATTTGTTTTTTCTCATTGTGATGGATGATTAAGGGAATTTGGGCTTTGTTTTCCGTCCTATTTATATTTCTGTGAAACAGGAAGCCATGGCTGGATAATTTCATGTTCATAATCACCATGGAGTGCTCAAAATTGTGAATATGAATGGGTATATATTTCAGAGATATTTTACTCGTAAGAATTTCTAGTTTTATAATGATATTTCCCCCCATTTTAAATTCTTATTATCCAATGAAAGGTTAGATTTTTGTTAATTTTTGTAATAAAAGTTCAAAAGGTTTAACAATGCAGATAAATTTTCACAGCCTTCTTTGATCATATTTACCAAGGTTGCCGATATTTTTGGCCATGACTGTATATATATATACCAAACAGTATAAAATACAAGGTTTTCATACATTTAAAATTTTAATTAATTTAATTTAAATTGTAATTTAACATTTACATTTAATTTGAATTTTACATTAATTATTGAATTAAAAACAGTGACAGACAAACTGAGAGAAAAGTTGATTAAAATACTTAACACTTGCATTTTTTAGATATTTAATTTTTATACTAAATAGTATTAAGTCCAAGGTTTCAATATGTTGAAATTAATTTAATTTAATTTAATAATTAATACGATTTAGACTTTTGTGTGCTGTGTATCAAATCATATTATACAGTTGAATATGTTTTGGAAAACATCCTTGTGTGTGTATATGTGTGAGAGAGAACACCTCAATGGTCAGGATTTGCAAGAGAAAGGTCAGAGGTCAGTGTAATGACCTGAAGAGACTCAGCGACCCCACACCTGTTTGAGATCATCCGCTTGGTCACATACCATCACACACCAGTGTCTCCTGCACCACTATTTAGCAGTGAGCCACTGAATTCACAACAATGAATAAGCTATGAGCACATAAGGTAACATAGTTCAACTTTTAATATCTATTTTATGAGTGAGTTATATATTTGAACTGTTTTTTTGTCAAAACGACCCAGTCTAAGGCTATGTTAGGAATGGCATACCACTATACTATTTTTACAGAATACAGTATGTGTACTGCACACTGTATACTCACTCCTACAACATTTAACAAAAACCACAACACATTGCAGGAATACTAGAAATAAAGTATCCCACAATGCAATGCACTTGACCTTCAATGTTTAATGTTTTGATTGCAAAAACTGCCAAATGTGAAGACATTTTTACATAAAATTGGATTAAAAATAGCAGTTCCAAAATGATGACTGGATGCCATTTAAAAACAAGGTGACAACAATGTTGAACACTACTGTCTGAGGGCGAGTAAATAATGACTGAATTCCTATTTTTGCATGAAAACAATCAAAGTTTATCATCCAAATTTATAACAAGAGTGTTTAATTGCATTAATTGGTTATTGTTTTGGATTTTATTATTGCCTAGGATCAATGGAAATGGTCAGCGGCACACAGACAGCGAGGCGGGGGGAGTGTGTGAGTGTGTCGGAGGGCCGTGAGGGGAATGTGTTAGAGTTCAACATGGGTGAATGGAACATAATCAGCACATGCAGGCTGCTCCACATTTATTCTGCTTAAACAAAGACAAACACACACACACACACACACACACACACACACATTCACACACTAACGAGGGCAATCGCGGCTCTGCTGCCACCTGGCTCATCCCTCCAATTAAGAATTCCCTAACGAGGTGCCAATTAGAGGAAAAGAATGAAGGAGACAAAAGCAAAGGGTCACAGAGGGCAGAAAACATGAAACAGAGAGAGAAAGAGACAGACAACAAGGCGAGAGGAAGTGATGGCAATTACACATGACAAGACAGAAACATGTTTGTTTAGACTCTCTATTTGATCTATTTTTGCTTTTTCCTCGTTATCATCAGGAGTTTAAAGGGCAAATGTTTGACATTTGTAAAGTGCTAAAAAGAAATAGAAATATTTCTGGATGGGTGGTATATAGCGGTTAAAGATCAAGATGGTAACTGAAAAGTTGTAGGTTTGAACCCTGAAAAAGCTTTGTTTACGATGAGCTGGTATGGATATTAAGGCTGCACCGATATTAAAATTTTGGCCAACTTCAATAACCCATTCAATTCTTGATATGGCTGAAAACAATGGAAGCTTTTGATAAATAAAAATAAAAATGCTAATTGTGACTTTCGCAATTGCAAGTTATAAACTCGTAACTGCGAGTTTATAACTCCCAACTTTTTTCTTAGAATTCTGAATTTACATCTTACAAATTTTGACTCATTTCTTAGAATTCTGAGTTTATATCTTGCAATTCTAAATTTATGTAAAGAGCCAAAAATATTTTTTAAAATCACAATTTCCTTCATTAATTTTTTATTCAGTGGCAGAAATAAGCTTCTGTAGAAAAGTAATAAATGGTCAATAAAGCTGATAAATTTAATAGCTCATAAATGGCTGATAAATAAAAAAAATTATACTTGTTTAACGTGTGTATGTGAAAGCATCGCTAACTGAGACATTTGTTGTCAACCATTGATTAAAATAATGGTTTAGTTGTAATTGTACGTTTGGTTGCTTACGTCCTGGACCTTGTTTCAGTGGAGCTTGGTTGGGAGACGGGTGCCCATTTGTTTTGTTTGTTTTCTTCTGTTTATGTTAGCAGGGAGGTAAGAACTTGTATTTCATTTGTTATTTGATTTTCAGGTTAGTTTGTGTATAGTAGTAGTTTTGTTTATTCTAATTTACTTTGGCAATTTGCCCCCTACCGAAGTTTATGTTCCTTTGTTTATTCTTATCTAATAAACTTACGTTTATTTGCACTTAAATAAGTGTCTTGTGGTTGAGAAATTGAGGATGAGAGCGGGACCCCAGGGATCTTTCTTGGATGGGTCCCTGTTAATTGTTATGAACCAATTTATTTTCTCTCTGAGTAGGGGTTTAACTTGTAGTTCGTAACACTACTGTATTACAATTTTATTAAAAACTGAGATTTGCATTTAACTTTTAATTTAAATTACTAGTGGCAAAGGTGATCTAAATGTAAAAATAGGCATGTTTACATTAATACTGGTAAGTAAAAAAATATTTTCTTATAAACAATGAGGAATTCCCTATAAGAATTAATTGTAGCCACTTATAGTGTCATTTACGCACCAATTTCACAAAAGAAATTAAGCAAATCACATAATGACATAAACATACCCACAAAATGTTTCAGTCTGGACATAAAACCTCAACTGTTTTTACACCTGCACGTCTCAAAAAAAATCACGCAAATGGATCCTGATAACAACCCCCACACAGGCATTCCACTGGAGGTCAGGACCTCTGAACATGACCTTCGACCTCTGTCTTAGGATCAGTCAGTCAGAGCACTGTGAAAAAAGTCGACTGCCTATGAAAACATACAATATCCCACCCGGAAGAAAAGAAAGAGATGAATGGAGCAAAGAGACTGAGAGGAGAAAGGATGAGGAACTGAAGCATGCATGTGTGTGGATATCGGTCAGCTTATTCTGAACTTTAACCGCCCACTTAGACAGGAAGAGATTATTTGAGTGATATGTAAATGTGCCAAATTTGTTTTGTCTTTACATGTCATTTAAAGACAGGTTTATCTGAAATAGATTGCACCAAATACAGGTGTGGAAAAAAGGAATTGATATCGTATGATATCGTATTTACTTGCTGCTAAATGCTTTAAACAAAACTGAGTATCATTCAAAGATTTGAAGCCACTCCCAGGTGTTTACTGTAGCAGCCTGGGAATTTGTAAAGGTGAAAATATAAAAATGTATGCACACTTCTTGAATGTCTGCTTAGCCCCTGTTAGTTAGATACAGTACCTACTAGTGTTGTCAAAAGACCCGGTACTTCGGTACCAAGTCGGTACTAAAAAAAATTAAAACGTCCCGGTACCAGGTTTTTTTAAGTACCGGTGGTACCGAGTACCCGGTCAGCCCGGTTCTTGACGCGTACGGCCCTATGATTTCCGCGATGCAGAAAACGCGGACGGAATCTCGGAATCCAGTTATAAATATGGAATTTACAGTTTAGCACGAAATGTCACGGAATTTGTCAAAATTTGGATGAATTAATCAAAAGTAGGTCATTACACTTAAATCAAATCGCGACACGAACTAGTATCTGTAAATATTAAGCCGCAAAAGTCGGTTCAAATATGAATCCTCTGTGTGAGTGAATGAAACTTTTTTGTTGTTTTTTTTAAATACATACACTGAAGCGCGCGTGATGCTCGCGGTGATTTCAGCATCTGCCGTCTCAGTGAGGACATAAATACATAAACAACATCTACAGAACTGCTCTAAGAGTCACTTCACGAGCATTTTACCGTTTTATTGAGTAAAACCAGTGTCATATCATATAGCTACACACAGAAATTTAAAGGTATTCACGGCAACCCGTCAAAATTAACGTTTATCTTAAAGATAAAAATTTTCTAAAGTCTCTTGCTCACAAAGGCTGAATTTATTTGATCAAAAACTGTTTTATATGTTAATATATTTTAAAGTGTAATTTATTCCTGTGACGCTAAGCTGAATTTTCAGCATCATTACTCCAGTCTTCAGTGTCACATGATCCATCAGACATCATTCTAATATGCTAATTTGCTCAAGAAACATTTATTATTATTATCAACGTTGAAATATTCAGCGTCATATTTCTGTGGAAACCTTATGATAAATTGTTTTCAGGATTCTTTGACTTGATTATATCATTTGCAATGCTTCATGGGAGAGGGTGGCAGCAAATGAACTATTGCAGTTGAAACTGAACTGACCTTTGGTTTCTACAGAAGTATTTTAATCCCTTAACAATCTCAGATGCTCTCAACAAATCTGTCATGAAACGATTATACACTCTCATCCCAAATCACTTCCTCAATGAGGGAAATATATGAGATTTCATGTCCAGAAACTGACTGTTGTGCTCCGTTTCCAACGACACACAACCCCGGTGTGTGTGTGCAGGTGGTGGAGTGGATCTAGGGGTCAGCAGTCGTGCTTCAGCTCCCAAATATAGAGCGTCCGTGTCACCGACTACGAGACGCAGATCTCATATCACGTGGAGACCTCGCCACAGTCGACCCTCTCTCTCCCGTTCACACTACCGTCTTTATCTGGCCTCCACAGCCTGGCATTCAGAGCGGTATCATGTGTGTAGTGTTGTCTGTCTGTTGTCTGTACACTCACCTGAAACATGAAACCAGCTCGCGGCCCCCCGAGCATGACCTCTGGCCTCTCTTCCTCTCTAAAGATATGAGACTCCTGCCCGCTCGCTCTGCTAATACGGAGCGTGTTTGCGCACATATGTGTTATGGTGTAGCTAATGTCGATCACATTACGGAGGTATAAACATCACCGGTAACAGCGGGGGGTCGACCAGCAGTGGACGTATATGTAAGATAAATCTTCTGAGTGTGTGTTTACCTGCAAACGTATTGCTGTCCCGCATGCATTAGCTCCCACAAACCATCGAATCTTGAGTGATGGAAATCTGTAGAAACACATAAAAACACTGCTGTTTTACATTTACAAAGGTAAGCAGCACTATTTGAATGAATATTAAACATTAGCATGTAACGTCATGTAGCGTTTGATCTATGGACAATAAAACAGGAAAATCAGTCACACTGGAAAAATAGAAAATATTTGGCTCAGAATAGAAAAGTTTATATTTGGTCCTATAAAGTATATGGAAATTTAAGTCACATTTAAAAAGTTTTAATGCTATTGCATATGTTTACACAAAATATAATTTGAAGGACACCTGCTTTTATACAAAATATCATAATATATTTCAAAAAAAAAATGCTAGCAACCACCCCTGCACTGTGACACCAAGTTTTACATAGCTAGATTTCCTGTAATCTACTTAGATTTAGCGTTATCAGTTACTATCTATGTAAAAGATACATAAAATATTATTATATAATGATACATTTTATTACTTTTGAAGTCAAATCTACAAAAAGAATCATTATATTATCTGGAAATAATCTAGTAATTTAGTTTTTCTATTTAAGAAAAATCTACAAAAAAAAAACTTTTTAATTTGATAAAATCTCATAGATATTTGTGATCTCTCATAAAGGATTTTTTCATTATTTAACAATCAGTGTTTATTCATTCCTATAGATGTTTTATGTTAAAGAAATACAGAAAATACAAAAATTGACATTGTAGAACTTTTTTTGGCTTCAATATCTTCAAACATCCAGATGGTTTACTGCTAAAATCAACCAAGGTTGGAAATTTGAATATCATGGTTCAGAAAAAAAAGAGTAAAATCTGCTACCAAACTAAGACTACCACATAATCGGCTGAGAAAACCGTTAAAGGGTTATTGGCTGATTATTAGCTGCCTGATGCTGTTGATTTCTGATGTAATGTCACTGCATGTTTCCACCAATCAGATACAGAAAACATCTAATGCGAAACACAAGACATCAGACACAACCACATCAGCACCAGTCACAAGTCAGTCAATGTAATCGAATCGGTGAAAGCCATCCCTTTCATACTGAGAAAGAGAGTGAGAGAGAGAGGGAGAGAGAGAGAGGGTGGTTTCTAAATGAGTTAGAGACATTAGCTCTAATTCAATCTGGGTTATAAAGTGTAGGGCAAAAACAAATATTTTTTGTACATTCACAGCTTTGTCCATCTCACACAAACTGAATTTACTCCTAAATAATATAAAATAAAAAATACTACTAAATACTGCTAAAAATACCTAAATGTCACTGCACTGGGAGAAAAAAAAAAAAAAAACCTTTAAAGAAAACACTTTTATATAATAAATAAATATATACTTTTCAAATAAATTACACTTACTTTGATACAAAATATAATCTTTTTTTTTTTATTAATGATACTTGCTTAAAAATAATAATAATAATATATATATAAAAATACATTACACCTTTTTAATACTAAATATCATAATATCTTTTTAATAAATTACACTTCTTTTGATGAAACAAATTGCATTTTATATATATATATATATATATATATATATATAATTTTTTTTTTTTTTAAACAGGACACTTGGGTTGATATTTTATATATAATGTAATGACATTCAGACAGTTTTAAAGGGGGTCATCGGATGCCCATTTTACACAAGTTGATATGATTCTTTAGGGTCTTAAAACCCCTTAACTGTCACTCACAGTTTTGAACATAGACATTATAGTGCACTATCCAAACTTAAATTTTTATAATTCATAAATGAAAACATTTTGTAACACGATTTTGATGTACCATTTCCGCGGTAATGCAATGTCTGATTTTAAAATGGGTTTCAAAGGATGAATTTTGAAATTTAAAGTTTTCAACTGATATATAATTTCTTATTATTTCTAAAGCGTGATAGAGAAAAAGGCAACTAAGAAGAATTTCTGTGACAAAGGGCAGAACTCCTGTTATGATGTAGATTTTTCAGGTCCACTCCTGTCATAAATTAATTTATTACTTTTCCTACATAATTTTTTAACAAAAAAAGTGGTAAAATACCTGTTTAGGAGTCTTAGACCTTTCCATATATAGTTTGTCATGATTAGATTAGGATTTAATTGTAAAATACTGAAGTAAACGTAGGCGTCCCGTATACGGGACGGTGACAGTTAATGAAAAGTCTATAACATACTTTGGTTAAAATTTCTCAATGGTTGAGTAAAAAACACCTTCTTTACCCTGTCAAAATCAGCTCTGTTTTCATCAAGCCATTATAGTCCATGTTGCTTTAAATGCAAATGAGCTCTGCTGACCCCGCCCCTCTCTTCCGTGGAGTGACGAGCAGACTCTAAACTTCAGCCGCAAAACTGGCTGACTAGCATATATTAGGAAAGGCGATTTGCAAAGATTCATAAAAACTCTTATACTCACTTCTTCTGTAGATGAATCTGGATCACGAATGATTAGTGCGAACATAGGCGCATTTATGTAGATCGGGAATTGGCACATTCACTTCAAAACGAAAGTAACATTAATCATCTGCGTCTTCAGCGGCTCAGATGTCGGGTGTAAATGACGACTGCTATATTCATTATTATATCCAACAACTAAACACCTCAAATCGCTTAATCGGAGACATTCTTGTCTTTCCCTGCACGGAGTCGACACAATGGCGGACAGCTCTCAGCTCACTCAGGGCAGGTCTAAGGTAAGACGGCCTTGTCAATCAACTATCGTGGGAGCGGCCTGTGCAGAACTACGACATTCTGACAGGAACCTCAGAACAGCCTGATTTGAGAAAGGGGATTTTAAAATAGGGGTTTTAAAAAAAACACTGGGTGGATTTTTATCATTATAGGGTGGATGTGTACACACACTTCCAAAACACATTTATGTTCAAACAACTTGTAAAGTGAATTTTGCATCCGATGACCCCTTTAAATCCAAATATTTTTGGGGGTCACTTACACTGATCTATATAAATGACTGTTATAAATGTTCTCTATTATAGATGAGCGGTCACTGTATATTAGATGTGTCTTTAAAATGGCACAAATTAACAATGGAAATGCAAATGAAGCATGAAAAGGACACTTAGGCATCCATTTTTGTTTGTATCGATAAAAAATCTGACAAAAGAAAAGATGATGCAAATCTCCCAATTCATGTCATTTTCTGATGCTTTTTAGTGGCGAGCATTTCAAACAGGTGCACATCCTCTATTTCGCAATTACCCATAATTCTCTACTCATGGCTCAGCCAGCTGTTACTGTGCAAACCTACAGCTCTGAATAGTTCAGCAAATCATCCATGTATGAAAACTTTGAAACAAGCACTGCTTCAATGTCTGTGGGAATTTTTTGGCCTATTTTATCGTCCGCCAAGTTTAATCGCAAAAAATACACAGCACAGAACAAGGTGTGTCTGTTAACACTCTAGAGGAAAGGGGGAAAACACACACACACACACACACACTTCAGCCATGCTGAACCACAGGGGAAAGACTTCACAGTGCACTGGCTTTTACGGCCGTCCCGTTTGGCAGTTGGGTAAAATATTCCGGAGCTAAAATTAGCAGCACGGCACAAAGACCCTCATTGAGAAGGACGTCTGGCACGTAAAGCGAAATCACAGCGAACCTGTCCAAACTGTAAGACAGCTCGACAGCTCCCGCCGGTTCACCACAAAACCACATCTCCAGATAAACGTCCTGAGAGCGAGGTGAATCTGATAGTGCCTCAATCAGACACACTTCAGACTCGAATCCGTCTGATGACATGCTCTAATCCTTAGCGCCGGAACAACAGTCACCTTGGAAACTCCAAGGATTCCCTCAGAAGTCCCGAAGTGTGTGTCTCACAGACGTCTCTATTTCAGCGCGAGTCACTGAAGGATTATACTCACATCTCTTCTTTCACGCTGAGCTTTAACACACACAGAACAATAATCGCTCTGTTGAACGCTGCTATTGTTCAGGCAGATACTTCAGAACAATAGAAGCCATCAGCAAAGCTTCACAACACCACTAATATATCAGCCTATTACACGCTATAAACTAGTACATTGATATGGGTTCATCTATCTGAAGAGCAGGATGGCAAAAATGCTAAGTCAGCCAATCAGAACAGCATAATCCATTGTTGGCAATCACAGAGGTTCTTGCAGTTGGCCACCAGGTTTGCACACATCTCAGGAGAGATTTTGTCCCACTCCTCTTTGCAGATCCTCTCCAAGTCATTAAGGATTTGAGGCTGATGTTTGGCAACTCGAACCTTCAGCTCCCTCCACAGATTTTCTATGGGATTAAGGTCTGGAGACTGGCTACGCCACTCCAGGACCTTAATGTGCTTCTTCTTGAGCCACTCCTTTGTTGCCTTGGCCGTGTGTTTTGGGTCATTGTCATGCTGGAATACCTATCCACGACCAATTTTCAATGCCCTGGCTGCCTTCAATACCCTGGCCCTGACGGTACATGGCCCCATCCATCGTCCGTGATGCGGTGCAGTTGTTCTGTCCCCTCAGCAGAAAAACACCCCCAAAGCATAATGTTTCCACCTGCATGTTTGATGGTGGGGATGGTGTTCTTGGGGTCATAGGCAGCATTCCTCCTCCTCCAAACACGGCGAGTTGAGTTGATGCCAAAGAGCTGGACTTTGGTCTCATCTGACCACAACACTTTCACCCAGTTCTCCTCTGAATCATTGGCAAGCTTCAGACGGGCTGTACATGTGCTTTCTTGAGCAGGGGACCTTGCGGGTGCTGCAGGATTTCAGTCCTTCACGGCGTAGTGTGTTACCAATTGTTTTCTTGGTGTCTATGGTCCCAGCTGCCTTGAGATCATTGACAAGATCCTCCCGTGTAGTTCTGGGCTGATTCCTCACCGTTCTCATGACCACTGAAACTCCACGAGGTGAGATCTTGCATGGAGCCCCAGTCCGAGGGAGACTGACAGTTATTTTGTGTTTCTTCCAATTGCGAATAATCGCACCAACTGTTGTCGCCTTCTCACCAAGCTGCTTGGCAATGGTCTTGTAGCCCATTCCAGGCTTGTGTAGGTCTACAATTTAGTCCCTGACTAAAGTCCCTGGCAATTGATTGATTGCTTCTGTGGACAGGTTGACTTTTATACAGGTAACAAGCTGAGATTAGGAGCAGTCCCTTTAAGAGAGTGCTCCTAATCTCAGCTCATTACCTGGATAAAAGACACCTGGGAGCCAGAAATCTTGCTGATTGATAGGGGATCAACTACTTATTTCACTCATTAAAATGCAAATCAATTTATAACTTTTTTGAAATGCGTTTTTCGGGATTTTTGTTGTTGTTATTCTGTCACTCACTGTTCAAATAAACCTACCATTAAAATTATAGACTGATCATTTCTTTGTCAGTGGGCAAAGGTACAAAATCATCAGGGGATAAAAAAAAAATGTTCCCCTCTGTATATAAGAAAAAATGCTCAAATAAATAAGTAGTAGCACTAAAATAAAGCTAAAATTTAAATAAAATCTAACAACTGAAATATATAAAAATTACAAATATAAAAAATAATAAAAGCTATATAAAAATATTAAAAGAAACAAATACTACATAGAAATATAAAAAAAACTATAAAAATGATTAAATCCTAAAAACAGAAATAAAAATAAATATAAAATAAAATAAAAAAAGCTATACAAATATATAAAATGATTAAGGGTGTGTTCATACTTCGATTAAAACGATATACTCTGTATGCGATTGCTCTGTTAGTTTGGTTCATTTGAGTAAGTGTGAACACTGCCATCCGAACCATGGTACGCGCCAAACATGAACTCTGGTGCAGTTCAAATGAAATATGAAAGCAACACAGACCAAATACTTCTAAACGAACCAAAAACAGGATGACAAGATGCGACATGAATTGACCACATGGAACGAGCGGTGTATCCAAAACAACGTATGCTGTTCTGTGTCAGCAGCACCGTACGCGGATATGCTGTTTACGCTTTGATCTGAACATAAACAACAAGTATTCTCATTGCTTTATAACATCACGGTTGAACCACTGATGTCACTTGGATTATTTTAGCGATCTCCTTGCTATGTTTCTGAGCCTTGATCGTGTAAAGACTAGGGTTGGCACGGTACACAGATGTCACGGTTTGGTACGTACCTCGGTTCGGGGGTCACGGTTCGATACGATTTCGGTACAACAGGGGGGAAAAAAATCTACTAAGATCAGTTTCTTTTCATTTATTTTGAACAGACAGTAGTGCAAATTACACTTTTTTCCATCTAGATGTGAAAATACTAAATATTATTACATGTTATATAAAATCTGTTTTGTTTTCATTGTGAGTGTACACAAATAAAAGCAGACCTTTATACAGTGATTATTAATAAGACAATAAGTGTTTAAAGTTGATTCTGCTGGTATAAACAGTTGAACACACACAAAACACATCAGTTCCAGAATTGCTAACTTGACAGCGCAGTTGGTACTTTATCAAAATAAAATACAGTGAGCCAAACATCAGCGCGACCTCCTCTGTGTCACCGCTGGAACGAGACTGAAGTACAAAGCCTATCATTTACATAATAAATAATAGTTTAGCATTCAGATAAGTTACATCGCAAATATGGAAATATTATGGAATATTTGGATTTGTGCCAAATGAGAGGTAGGATACACGAGCATAAAGCTCCATTTCGCAAACAGTTGAGTGCGCAAGCCTTTAAAGTATACTCCCTTGTCAGTCTGTGAGAGATGCATTCAGAATCAGCACATAGTCACTGTCTAGTGGGCTTTGTCAGTGTTGCAAACTTCTTTCGATGATGAAGCTAATTAGCATATCCATGACGTAGTTCTGAAGATGTTGTTTATGTATATATGTCCTCATTGAGACGGCAGACGCTGAAATCACCACGAGCGTCACACGCGCTTCAGTGTATGTAGTAAACAAAACCACGCGTCTCCGCCATTCATTCATTCACACAGAGACAAGCAGAACATACAGGATTCATATTTGAATCGACTTTAGCGGCTTAATATTTACAGATACTGGTCCATATCGCGATTTGATTTAAGTGTAATGATCTACTTTTGATTAATTCATCTAAACTTTGACAAATTCCGTGACATTCCGTGTTAAACTGTAAATTCCATTTTTACAACTGGATTCCGAGATTCCGTCCGCGTTTTCTGCATCGCGGAAATCATAGGGCTGTACGCGTCAAGAACCGGGTTGACCGAGTGCTCGGTATCACCGGTACTTAAAAAAACCTGGTACTGTGACATTTTCATTTCTTTAGTACCGACTTGGTACCGAAGTACCGGGTCTTTTGACAACACTAGTTGTCTGAACAAAGAATTTCATATTGTTGAAATGTTAAGGCTTTGTGAGTTCCCAGCATGCATTGCAGCATGAATAAATTACACAGTTACTGTTATAGGATTATTGTTTTGCTGTTTGCTGACTTCATTTAAACTTTTTTGTTGTTGTTTTGTCATTATTGTTAGTTATTTGTTGTACTGTGATGAAAAGAGCTCATCTTTTTAACATTTGTTGGATGTCACCATTCTTGAGGTAAGTGTGTCTAGTTTTGAGGCCTAGCCCTAGAGTATGTTGAGCCAGTTATGTCTATTTCAATATTTATGTCAATTACAATGTTGTCTACGTATTAGACTAAGTTATCCATTAAGATTAATCATTCGTAAATAAACGTGATGTTGATAATGTGGTGACTTTTTATACATTCTTTTTTCTTCCAGGAAACAGAAAAAAATTACTTCAACGACAGTAATTGTTGTTTCAGTTGCTATGACAAGAATTTTTCTATTAGCAAAATAAGACAATCAGCATTGCATGAACAAACAAATTTACGTTGGCTAAACGAAGTATCTTTACTGAAAAGAACTAAAAAAATATTGGTGAGAGAACTCAAATATCTTACTGCATCAAGTTGCCTTATTTTTTTACGTTTTCTCAACTATTTATTTTTTACAGTGTATGGGAGGGTCAGAGAACTTAATTTGTATTCCGAAGATGAACGAAAGTCTTATAGGTTTGGAACGACATGAGGGTGAGTAATTAATGACAGAATTTTCATTTTTGGGTGAACTATCCCTTTAAAGCAGGGCTGAGCAGACCAATCAATGAATTGGTACTTTGATGTCATACACCAATCGGTCTGGGCAGTCAAACACACAGAGTGTTTGGGGTGTTCGGTAAGTTCCATCACAAAATATACATCATTCAACCCAACCAATCAGGTTGTGAACGTATGACTATGCATTTAGGTTCAGTACCTTTAGGTTCACTGTCAAAAATGCCAGTGTGAATGCTAAGCGGTCCAGGACCAAATGTATAATTTTCTTTTTTGGTCCAGACCAAACAAACCAAGAGAACCGAGCTACAGGTGTGAACGCACCCTAAAAATGACAAAAGCACATAGCAATGGGGCAGTCGTGGCCTAATGGATAGGGAGTCAGACTTGTAACCCGAAGGTCATGGGTTCGAGTCTCAGGTCCGGTAGGAGTTGTCGGTGGGGGGAGTGAATAACCAGCGCTCTCTCCACCTTCAATACCATGACTGAAATGAGACCCTTGAGCAAGGCACCGAACCCCCAACTGCTCCCCGGCCGCCGCAGCATTGGCTGCCCGCTGCTCCAGGTGTATGTTCACTAGGCATAACTGGTTTCGAGGTATACAGCGGTTTGGAAAATTATTTTTTTCAAAACCACCAGTTTTTTACGTGTCGTCAAAGACGGAAAGTGTAGTACTCAGTTGTGAGCAGTGAAGAGCGTAAGGAGTCACACGGCCCCTCCCCCTCTGGTTGGTGCAAGCAGTCAGTAAGAGTAACCTGTGTGTAGGATGATGGCCAAAGAAGATCAATCCCTGGAACTTTTTCCCCCGTCGAAAAAGATGAAGTCTGCCGTATGGTAATTTTTCGGGTAACGTAGACTAACCATGTTCCGTACTAGTGATGCGCGGATGAGCTAAAACGTCACCCAAATCCGCAGCTTCAAATAAATTATCCACTCGCCAACCGCCCGCACCTATATTTTTGTCTGATTTAGATAACCGCACCCAATTCGGGGTTCATACGGTCACATTCAGGGTTCATACGGTCATGAAAAACCTGGAAAAGTCATGGAATTTTAAAACAGCATTTTCCAGGCCTGGAAAGTTTTGGAAAAGTCATGTTTCACAATTCTATGTACAGTAGAATTATGCTTAATCAGGTCCCGAATTTCGGTGTGGGATTGCGCATATATTCCCGCAGTTTTCGACTTTAAAATGAGGGAAATTCCTGCAAAACATTTATTCGATATAGCGTGTAGGTTAGATGAGTAAATAAATTTGCACAACCAGTCATTTGAAAACAGCGTGAGTGATTCAGCTGTACTGCGTCTTCTCTCTTTGACCTTCTCTTCACATCGGCGCATCTAGTGCTGTTGCACGCTGCGATACAAGACTTTAGCTCGCGTTTCGGTACAGTTGACAGAATTGTCAATTGCCTAATCGGTCATTGTTGCATCATCACAGAAATGTATTATTTGCACGTCTTTTTAAGTCTTTCGGTACTCGTGCGCTCCAGAGGCGCTTTTCTGTGCGCTGCAGTCACACCCAAAGCGCGCGCTGCAAACAAACAAACAAAGCTTGTTGCGCTTAAGTGGCCAAATACACACAAAATAACGTCAAAATGGTCGTCCTGGCGAGTATCCTCATAATGTCGGTTTTGTCTTAAGTTGCGAAAGAAAGTATTGGATCTGTGAAACAGGTCTTGTGACAGCAGCCTAATAAAGCAGTGCCGTCTGTCATTAATGTTAATCAAACAACAAAAGACAGAAGAAATCCCTCACTGCTCTTGACTAAATAATGTTTTGTTGAATAACTTTAATATGTTGATTTACAGTTTATTCAATTTCTGTATCCTATTTAAAACACGTTCATATTTTAGAAAATGTAGTTAATATTTGCATGATTAATGATTTATCTTATCCACCCGCGACCCACCCGCAAATAATCAAAATGCAATATTTTATTACCCGACCCACCCGACCCGCGGATTATCCGCAGCGCCCGCGGATGTAACTGCCATCCGCGCATCACTATTCCGTACACAACGATGTTCCGTACAGATGATGTTTTAGTGCCAATCGCTGAATAAATACTTCCAGGGGCCTGTACCATGATGGTAGATGAACAAATTCAGAGTTACAGGATTAGTTTCGAGTTGACAAAACCAAACAACTCCAATCCGGCTTTGTTGGTACCATGATGCTGCTCATCAATTTTCTTTGTCAACTCAGGCTTTGATCCTGAGTTTTTGGAGCACGTGTGATATCACTGACAAACAGCCAGTCACAAGCCTTGGTTAAAGGTTTTGCTAAAGGTTAAGAGATTGAAGAATATGATGAATTTAAATGCATTTACAATTACAAGTACTTGTTCATGAAAGAAGACAAATAAAATAAATTATCTTGCTTTATCAGTGCATTCACAAGTGAAACTTGTTAAGTTAGTTTTTATAGTTGGAAATACACAGCGATAGAGACTCGAACATGTAAGGTCACATGCTATTTTTAAAGCGTTATCTATTGATTCTACGGGTTATTTATATTATATACAATCTGTATATATTAACGTTCATTTAAAATAAATGATTTATAATAACTGTTAAACTAAAATTGCTTGTGTGTAATGGATTAATAATAATATAAATCATATAATTATATAAATCATATAAAATAACTCAATTTTTGGTTTTGGCCAGACTTTTTTTTTTAATTTTGTTTTTTTTAGTTGTAATGACCTTTAATTTGGAGCAAGAGAAACTGGGGGAGTGACTTTTTTGTGTCAGATATGTGTCACTTTGCTCACATTTGATTGGTCCAATTTCAGTTTGAGATCTCTAACTCAGAACATAACCTGCCCCGGAGCAGGATAGCTGTGGAGTGTAAGTTACTATGGCAATGAACGCAGCTAAAAGCCAAGACACTTTCATGGTACTTAAAATCCAGGATTGGTGCAAACTAAACTGAAACTTACCTGGTTAGCCAGCTAATCCAGCTTCATGGTACAGGCCCCAGGTTGTACATAAACTATCTGTGTCATCTTCATTTCTCTCTCTTTCACCCTCAATCAAGACAGAGACCCATTCGCCGTTTGTTTCAGTGTTGAAATAGATACTATTTGGCTTGCTACTGAGGCAGATAACATAGCTAATTAACAAGCTAACGTCAACTAGTTTCCTCCCTCACGTTACTTCACAGAGCGGGGAATAGCAGACTAAAGTACTATGTTTCTGGGATTTAGTACAATAATTAAATTTAGCTGGTATCACGTCTATAATTTTAAGCCTCCTGCCATTGTTTACATCTGTTCAAAATCACGACATTTAAAAAACAAACAGTTTTCTCAGCCAGAATGTTGTACGGAGATACTGTAGACCGCGTGTGTGTGTGTGTGTGTGTGTGTGTGTGTGTGTGTGTGACACTCGCGCTCTCTCTCTCCTTATGTGTATGTGCACACATCTTTGTACCTCTAACTTGGACTGAAAGATAAATGTGTAGGAAGTGAGCATGTCTCCAAAAACCTTGTTGAGCTGCAGATTTAATGACTGCATTTAAAAAAAAATTTTTTTACAGAAATTATGTTTTGATTTATGTTTTTGATTATTGAGCTGTATGTTTAGGCACACTTAATTGACTGCTTTTTTTTTTTTTTTTTTTTTTTTTACAGAAAAGAATTTATGTTTGAGCTGCATAAATGAGCTGCAGGATTATGCTCACTTAAGTGACTGCACTTTAATTAACAAGAATTCAATTGTTTATTTTAATTATTTAGCCTGACATGTTTACTTTTCCAAAATGTTCTATATGTTTCTTAAAAATAAAGTATATTGTATTCAGTGAAAAAAACTTGTTTTTATACCCAGACATTTAAAAATAACATATTTTCGAGCTGTAATACTGCGAAACCGTGATTTTCTAAGGTTATCATACCGTCAGAATCTCATACCGGCCCATGCCTAGGGTTCACTACTGTATGTGTGCACTTGGATGGGTTACATGCAGAGCACAAATTCCGAGTATGGGTCACCATACTTGACCACACGTCACTTTCACTTTCTTAAAATTACCATATTTTAAACAAAATTTAACACGAAAACTGAAAATATCAAAATGATCGACAACTTTGTAAAAACAATACTGTAAAAGTTATGATCTAAAAGTTTTGACTTTGACAAGTTTTAACGGGAAAAAAGGTAATGTAATGTATAAAAATGTGATTTTACAAAATTTTGCTTTTCTATTCTCTAAATTTAGCCCCATATTTACAGTTTTTAACTCTTAACTTGGCCATTTTGAACTTTTTTGACCAGTTAAGCATGAAAGGTGCACATTATTGCACTTACAGGGTGATCAGCCTCTCACATGGGTTTCGCCTGTATTTCGCCGTTCCCCCCTCATAATCACACCACATTTAATGAGAACACAATGAGCTTGAGGTAGACAAAATAGATGCTGAAACTTTATCAGATGGAGGAAGCACCAGCAGTCTCCCTGTATGACACACAAGCGAGCGGCTGTGCATGTGAAATGGATATATATACTGCAGCTCAGGGATGTATGATAAATGGGTTATGCGAGGGTTATCCGTCAGCAGTCTATAAGTTTATAAGTGCATACAAGAGCAGACACACATACAGCATTGATCACCAGTCCAGCCTCTGAGACAGGAAGTAATGAAACTCCACTAGCATAAGCACTTTAACAGACATGAGCACTGGAGTGGGGGTGTGGCAAACCGGAAAGGACGTAAATCAATCTTAATAGCCAATCACGAATATATAAGAGCACAGCAGGGCATCTGTGTAATGTCCCATGTGATAACTAGATTACAGTTTCCGCAGCAAACGTGACTGGTGCTTACCTGCTAAATGCACTGCTATGATACTAGGGTGTTACTCACATAAGCTGCAAAGGCTTTATATGTGAAAATGGTAATATTGAGAAATATTTTTTAAAATGAATGTAACTGTTTTCTATTTGAATATATTTTAAAGTGTAATTTATTCCTGTGAACAAAGCTGAATTTTCAGCATCATTATTCGAGTCTTCAGTGTCACATGATTCATTCATGATTCATCATTCTAATGTGCTGATTTGCTGCTCAAGAAAAATTTCTTCTTATTATCAATGATAAACAGTTGTGCTGTTTGTTGTGGAAACCATAATTCTTTTCAGGATTGTTTGATGAATAAAATGTAAAAAAAAAAAAATACTGCATTTATAGAAATCTGCAAAACACACACACACGCGCACACACTTAATTAAATGTACTTCTTCATTTCAGTTAAAGGTGCTAATCTCAATCAGGAAATATATGCTCTCGGGAGCACGTACATTACAAAAGCTAGTCATTTCTAGATTTCCTTTCTTTCTTTTATCTTTCTCTTTAAAGAGCGAAAATGGGTTTGTGGGTCGTAGAGACAGGCGGTTTTGCAGTATATTACGCGCAACGGTAAAAATGTGTCATTCTGATTTATTGTTTATACCACAGAAGACATATTTAGACAGCTATGAGCAGACAGAACTACTATACATTATTTACACATGAGAACATCAAAGAAACATGAAAAGCACAGTTTAGTTGCACTTTGACGCATTATTATAGAGGCAATGCATAAAATGACCGCATAACCTAAAACATGTAATTAACATTTATTGTCAGAACTATCTAATTGACAGAGCATAATATTTTATTATTTTGTTTCGTTATATGATGTGATACTTAACATTCTTTTTATGAATAATCGCCTTTTCATTTACAGGTGCTGGTCATATAATTAGAATATCATCAAAAAGTTGATTTATTTCACTAATTCCATTCAAAAAGTGAAACTTGTATATTATATTCATTCATTACACACAGACTGATATATTTCAAATGTTTATTTCTCTTAATTTTGATGATTAGAGCTTACAGCTCATGAAAGTCAAAAATCAGTATCTCAAAATATTAGAATATTACTTAAGACCAATACAAAGAAAGGATTTTTAGAAATCTTGGCCAACTGAAAAGTATGAAAATGAAAAGTATGAGCATGTACAGCACTCAATACTTAGTTGGGGCTCCTTTTGCCTGAATTACTGCAGCAATGCGACGTGGCATGGAGTCGATCAGTCTGTGGCACTGCTCAGGTGTTATGAGAGCCCAGGTTGCTCTGATAGTGGCCTTCAGCTCATCTGCATTGTTGGGTCTGGTGTCTCTCATCTTCCTCTTGACAATACCCCATAGATTCTCTATGGGGTTCAGGTCAGGCGAGTTTGCTGGCCAATCAAGCACAGTAACACTATGGTCATTGAACCAGCTTTTGGTACCTTTGGCAGTGTGGGCAGGTGCCCAGTCCTGCTGGAAAATGAAATCAGCATCTCCATAAAGCTTGTCAACAGAAAGAATGCATGAAGTGCTCTAAAATTTCCTGGTAGATGGCTGCGTTGACTGTGGACTTCAGAAAACACAGTGGACCAACACCAGCAGATGACATGGCAGCCCAAATCATCACTGACTGTGGAAACTTCACACTGGACTTCAAGCAACATGGATTCTGTGCCTCTCCACTCTTCCTTCAGATTCTGGGACCTTGATTTCCAAATGAAATGTAAAATTTACTTTCATCTGAAAAGAGGACTTTGGACCACTGAGCAACAGTCCAGTTCTTTTTCTCCACAGCCCAGTTAAGATGCTTCTGACGTTGTCTCTGGTTCAGAAGTGGCTTGGTAGCCCTTTTCCTGAAGACGTCTGAGCGTGGTGACTCTTGATGCACTGACTCCAGCTTCAGTTCTCTCCTTGTGAAGCTCTCCCAAGTGTTTGAATCGGCTTTGCTTGATTGTATTCTCAAGCTTGCGGTCATCCCTGTTGCTTGCGCACCTTTTCCTACCCAAATTCTTCCTTCCAGTCAACTTTGCATTTAATATGCTTTGATACAGCACTCTGTAAACAGCCACACCTTTCAGTAATGACCTTCTGTGACTTACCCTCTTTGTGGAGGGTGTCAATGATCGTCTTCTGGATCATTGCCAAGTCAGCAGTCTTCCCCATTATTGTGGTTTCAAAGAACAAGAGATACCCAGAATTTATACTGTAGGGATGGTCATTTATTCAAACTCAAATGTAAATATTCTAATATTTTGAGATACTGATTTTTGACTTTCATGAGCTGTAAGCTCTAATCATCAAAATTAAAAGAAATAAACATTTGAAATATATCAGTCTGTGTGTAATGAATGAATATAATATACAAGTTTCACTTTTTGAATGGAATTAGTGAAATAAATCAACTTTTTGATGATATTCTAATTATATGACTAGCACCTGTAGATAGAGAAAATAATCAAGTGAGCTTTTGCTTCTAAAGTATCCAAAAATAGATATTACATGGTTATTTAATATATAAACCACTTTTTCCACACACAAAAACAAAAAACTGATACAGACTGTTACGGTCACATAAAATTACTCATACCATGATATAAGATTTGGGTCACACCGCCCACCCGTAGTGGGTGGATTGCAGAGGGTATTTGGCTTTTGGACAATGGAAAAATGACTGACTTTTATGAGTGTGTGTGGTGGTTTATTCGGCTGGTTGCCAGATCTTTTCAGAGAGAGACAGTATAATATCTGACAGCCATTAATCATAAAGTGCTCCTGGGATTTAAATGGCTCAATTTCCTCTTGATCTATATCTCTTTTCAGCAAGCGATAATATCAGCCCTGCAGACACCAGCAATCTCTCTGTCACTCACTTATACACACACACACACACACACACACACCTGGGTCAATGGGAGGTGTGTGTGATCGTATATTACCTGAGGAATGTACCGTGATAACATTATTTCCTGCATGATAAATCACTCAGATGAACCTGAAGCCTTTATAGACTCGCTAAACTCCGGACTGGATATCCCATGCGCTCAAATGCTTTAAATCTGTAGCTTTGACAACTGGGGTTCAAAACAACTCCTGGGTAGTTCCTGCAGAACTCACTGATATCTCAATTGTTTCTCATAGGCGACAATTTAGACAAACAGCAAATTGAGATGCCATTCCAAACTTGTGCAAATGTCTTTTTTTCTGCAGAACACAAAATAAGATATTTTGAAGAATTTTGGGGTCCAGACAACACTGACTCATTGTACAGACAAAAGAAGCACTTAGGGAATTTTCTAAATATCTTCTTTTGTGTTCCAAAATAGAAAAGTCATACAGCTTTGAAATGAGATGAGGATGAGTAAATAAATTCAATAAAGTTGACATTATTCAATCCTTTATGAAATAAAAATATTTTTACTTACAATTACTGCGCCATAAAATATTTTATGTTTAAAGGGGTCATATGATCTTGCTAAAAAGAACATTATTTGGTGTATTTGGTGTAATGCAATGTGTTTACGCGGTTCGAGGTTCAAAAAACACATTATGTTGCTCCTCTATGCTCCGCCTTTCTAAAACGCATCGATTTTTACAAATCTCACCATTCTGAGAAGAGAGGTGTGCTCTGATTGGTCAGTTATCCAGTGCATTGTGATTGGCCGAATACCTCAAGCGTGTGACAGAAATGTTACGCCCCTTACCATGTTGTGAATGATGCCGTGTCCCGGCGCAACGAGACTAAAACAATAAAACCCACTATAAACAAGGCATTTGTGTCTTTGTAGTATTGTTGACAACAACAATACTACAGCGAGAATAAAAGTTACGCCTTCTTTTATTGCGTATACATTTGTGCGGTGTTATGCAAATCTTCCCACACCGTGATGTAGACATGTGGGGGCGTGTTTGAATGAGCTGTTTTAGGAAGGCGTGGTCGAGTCTTAACTTTTATAAAGAATATCTCTTTGGGTTTGAGACTTTAATCTTTGCAACTTTACAGATCTTATATATGCACAAACAGCTTGAAACACTCCAAAGACAAAGGAAAACATGAAATCGCATCATATGACCCCTTTAAGATTGGCACAACTAGAACAATTCATATTCATTCTAAAAATGGCATTTTATTATTTTATTAATTTCCAATTGACTTTGCCAGATCTATAATTCACAAAAATAAAAAATAAAACTTCATATAAATAAATATAAAATATAAATCTCATATATCCAGGTAGATTTTATGCAATTGTCACTGGGCGTGGCCTGCATCATCACAAAGCACTGTTTATTTAATCTGTATCTTTATTCTATTGTATTTATTTGTGTAATTGCTTGTTATTTGTTTATTTGCTCTTATTTTTATCTTTATTTTGTCTTATTTTTGACACTTGTCTTTAATAATGTTCGAACGTTACAGACTAGTAGTTTTTTGCTGTGGTTTTGAATTTGGACTCAAGAATTGTGAATAATTTGTAATAATATTTTTATTTATTTTTGTGTTGGGACCAGTTGAAATTTTGGCTGGGCGTGTAAAAATTAGAAACATTCTTAGAGTTAAGCTCTACTGGGAAAGAATCATCCTTATAGCCTTGTTTGTGCAAAACATTCCTCACCTACTTCTCAGCATTATTAACGGTCAGAAACTGTATCTTTAGGCCCCATGAGTCATAATCCATCTGAAGAAACAATACTACTCACCTTTTTGATATGAGGATTCTCCATAGCCAACCTGCAGCCAATAAGAATACAATCACCTGTGAAGAGAAAACACACAATCAAATATGCCCAAATCCACACACCTTTCACTATATACTAAACGATTATACTACGAACACTAGCACATAACACTCCAATAAATATTGAACTTTAGGGCCTGACACTTCTCAAGTCAAATGATGCAAGCAACATCACATAAACATGAATGTGTGTGTGTGTATTAATGTGAGCAGTAGTGTCAGGGCGAGGTTGAGACTAATGGAGCTCAAACAGAGACTCCCTTTGAGTCACACACACTCATACACAACCACACAGCATGTCTGTATTATATTCAGCTAGTCATATTAGCATTCTAAACCCAAAGGAAGTGAAAAATCGAAGAAAATCTAAATAAATAGAAACATCCAAACATAGTGTCTACACCACAAGCATGCTAGTTTTGTTGACTTTGCGCACTGGCAGTACAGTGAGCTTTGATTGTAACAAGAGTGTTCTATTTTTTTCTGATTTGGCACACTTGCAGTATAGACAACTTTATGATTCAAACAGGCACATTTGAGTTATGACGACTTTGTACACTTGCACTTCAGACTGCTTTGCAGAGATTTGAAACTATTAAAAATCATTTTTGGTAATTGAAATAAAGCTACAGTAAAATAAAATATAAATATTAAATAAAAACTTGGACTGAACTTGAAAATGATAAATACTGCCTTGAAAAATAAATTGAAGTACCAAAATTAAACTGAAACAAAAATAAAGCGATACAGAAAATTACAAAAATAACAAAAACTTTTTACAATTACAATTTTTTTTTCCATAATAGTTTTTCCTTTAAATATAAATATACACTTAAAAGTTGTCAAGAAATGGAAGTATTGCCAATATTGACCGCATAAATTTCCAAGTAAAATTGCTTAGCGACAGTGTTGTTAGTTTTAATTAACAATATTAAAAATTGTTTCCATTCATTTTAATTTTAGTTTAAATAAAATAAAATAAAATAAAAAGACGAAGAACTTGAAAAACTTAAAAATCAAAAAGCTGTTTTGGCAACTACGTGAAATAAGTAAGTTGAAGTACTAAAATTGTTAAAACAAATGGAATTTTAAAAATGTAAATTTTTAATTTAATTTTAATTATTTTTTATTAAAAAAACATTTATGAAAAAACTATTTAAAAAAATAATAGAATGATTATTTAAATTAAAAATAATTGCACAATATAAAATATTTTAAAAAGCAAATAAAAATGACAAAAGCACATAACTAAAATTTCAATGAAAACTGAAAATATAAAAATAAAAGCTACTTAAAAATGAATAAATAATATAATAGTATATAAATGATAGTAAAATAACTGCTTATTGAACAAGAAAAAAAAACAAGATGGATCTTGATTATGAGCATTAGTTTTTGATTGGATTGGGAAAAGTCAGTTGCATCATAGACATCAAGTGAGTTATATCACAGGAAGAGCAAGTTATGACATTTTGATTTCATGTTGATTTTAAGTGTTCTAGTCTTGTAGACTTGCGCTGTAGTAGACAGGGTGTACTACTACTCACACATTCCATCGCTCTCTCTCATACACACACTCACATCTGCTGTTCAACTCTGGCTGGTCGTTGAGTCTTTCCTGCCTAGTCCCATGACGAAAGGTGGGGGGTGAGGTAAGAATTGGACGCTTTATGCCATATGGTCACACACTCTCCAATGTGAACTCCACATAACACACACTGACACACAGCTGGACCTGATTAGTGCCTTTGTGTGTGTGTGTGTGTGTGTGTGTGTGTGTGTGTGTGTGTGTGTGTGTGTGTGTAAGCTCACATAGTTTCAGGTCTCTCACTCTCTGTTCATCCGTGACATTGGACCTACAGTCATATTAGTGGACTTGCTTTGATATCACACGCAACGAAGATGTTAAATGTTGTAAAATGCTACTGCACAACACATAACCTGAAAAACAAAAATAGCGTGCAACCGATTATAGTCAGTTAGGATTCTTTGTATTTTATTTATTCATGTTTTAGGTGAAATATTTATAGCAACAGGCATGACTGTAAAGAAAACTTCTTTACTGAAGATTTCAGCATGTTATCAGAGACACTGTCTCTAAATCATTAAAGCATCACCTCTATAGCCATATTTTTGTAAAAAAAAGGCATAAATTTTAATAAATTTTAAGATAATTACTGTGCACTGTTATGTTAGATTCAGTCTGTATTTTCTAAAATACTGGTCTATGTAAGCATGCAAACAGACATATTTGGATGTTATGTCACATCTCCCGTTGTTTGTTTATTTGTGCCTTGCACCACTTTAGGTCTGTCTCAAGTTAAAAATATCTTTAAAATGCATCTTGAGAGACCTATAAATTCTGCTGAATTCTGTCCAGCTGATGTTGTTATTGTTAATTAAGACTAAAACTATTAAAAATAATTGCCGTTACCTAAAATAAAGTTTAGTTTAAAAAAATATAAATATTAGATTAAAAAAAAAAAAATTTAGAAATTATATGTTTCCATAGCAACTAACTAACTCATAACTTAACAAGTATAAGTTGAAGTACAATCATTATTAAAACTAAAACTTAAATACAAATAAGTAAAATATATAGAATATTTTATATAGAATAAATATAAAAAGAAAAGCTTATAAAAATAATAATAAATACTAATATTAAAATAATATTAAAATGACAACAGGAACATGTCCTATGCGAAACCCCCCTAAAAAACAAGCCTAATCAGATTATACAGGGTTAAGGCACATCAATCAACTAGATATAAAAATATGTTGTTCTCACATATTTAAACCAATACCAATTCATCTAGTATACTATATTTAGATGTACTCTCAAGGTAATTGTTTAACATGTTTTAACAATCATGAAAATGTACAAACGGTATACGCAACACAGTGAAATCAAGCTATAGTGACTTTGCTAAACACTGATTACATTGTGTGAACTGTGCTTCAGTCAACAATTGATTCTTGTGTTCATGGAGCAGATGGTTCATAAAAGTCAAAAATCAAGCAGCTAATGGACACAAACAGTCTGATTCCTCCATTATCCCAAGAGAAAGTCTCTCCTGTTGGGATTAACCTCTAAGTGCTGAAAGAGTAGAGGCTATCAAGATAGTGTGAGTTAACTCCTTATCAGAGCAGTTAAAAGTTTCTGTCGCTGTATCATATTCCCAGCAGACGTGTCCTGAACACCCTATATCATGACCAAATCAGCAGTGCAAACCCATCCAGTGTGTCAAAGGAATATTCTGGTTTCAGTGGTTCAAGCTGAGCTGAATCGACAGCATTTTTGGCATATTGTGGATTACCACAAAAAATTAATTTCCACTTGTCCCTACAAATCTGGGTCACAGTGAGGCACTTGCGGTGTAAGTGAGCATGGCCAATTTGTAAAGGTTAAAATATACACTGCTTCAATAATATTGCCACAAAAAGCTAAATTAACTAAATGTTGATTAAAAATAATAATAAAAAAATAAACAAATGTACTTTTTTTGTGTAAAGTTACATCTAATTTTAAAACTTTGTCACAATGATAATGCAACAAAACTGTAAAAATGATATAAATAGCTTTACAGCTTCAAATAATTGAAATACTAACCACTTACTAAACTTCTTTTCTCTGTTTAGTTATATCCAATGTTAGACAACTGTCATTATGACAATGCAACACCATAAACCCTAAAATGACGATGATTTAAACAGTTTTACACTGTCAGATTGAGGTAGAAAGAAGAATGTAAGTACTTTAATAAAATTATAAGCTTGCCTGAACAATAGCAGTTGTTCATGGGAAACTTGTTTGAAAACAGGCAGTTTTTTGATGCAGTGTCACACTTACTATAAAGTGTAACTCCAAAATATAACAATACAAACTTTCCAAAAGCATATGACAAGGAGAAGAGCTTCAATTATTTCCCTAACAAAAAAGTGTTGTGCTGCAATAGCACAAATAATGATATACCAGATGTTAATACCATGGTATTGTGATATACAACATGGCACTGAATATTTACCATTTTCATACGCCATGGTAAAGTTAGTTATGTCGTACTTTGAAAAGTAGCCTAATTCAAAGAATACAGTAGGTTACCCGTAGACAAAAACATGGTAGTAAATTTGTTTTACTGCATTTTACTGAATCATGTTGATAACAGGTGTCTAAAGACACAAACTGCGAGTTTCATAAAAACCTGTCCAGTATAACAATCATGTATCATGGTAACCGTAGGTAATCCTAAAATATTACAGTTACTAGACTGTACAGCACATATAGTATTAAGAGATCTCCTTAATATGTTCTCTCAGGGATATACAGTACGATAGTAACTTATTTCGGCGGATATTTACCATGGTAAATGTTTGTAACAATGTACAGTGCAATCCAAAGAGCTAACGTTAGTCTATGAACCGTCATCAGAACGCACCGATTAAACGTTACAATTCATTTAAATCAATCGCAGTTCTGTTAAAAGAGCAGATATACCACGAGACTGATCCGAAACACTTCCCTCCGCCAAAAAAGACGGGACTGACGGGTTTCTTACCCGTTCTGAAGTCCAAGTCTCCGTGATTTCTTGCTAAAAGCTCCAGAGCGTCCTTGAGTCCGTGTGAATGATGTGTCAGTTCTTCAGCGTTCGTCAACATCAGCAGCGCGAGACGCGCGGGAACTCCACGACACCGACTACCGGCGGCGCGCGCACGCTGACAGACAAACTCAACTAGCCTACATAGTTTAGTGGCTTAGTCAGGTGATTTAGGAACTTAAATAGAAAGATAAATAAATAAATGCAAATAACGATTAAATAACTACCTAAACAAGGGCAGTTCAAATATTTAGTCTATAAAATACATTTCTTGTAAACAATTATTGCAATTTATTGAATAATAGTAGACATTTTTCATTATGACTTGTTTTATGATTCTAACTTTACTAAATTAAAAATAAATAAATAAATAGCCCATTATACATTTTAAACAAAATGTTTTGGAATGCTTTACTTTATATATATTTATATGTATTTATTTATTTTACTTTATATCAGTCATTTTAGTAGGCTATCACTGATATATTTATACTCACTGATATGAGTTTTTGTTACTGTTTTGAATTAGATTGTTATATTTTCTGTTTCCAACTTAATTTTAGTTAAAGCAATATTATTGTGTTTTTGTCATTTTCGTTAGTTATTTAATACTTCAAGTTAAACTAAACTAAAATGAGAATGATGTTGCCTTGGCCAATAGCTGAAATAAAAATATTTTTAAATGTATATATTTTAGTTAACATTTATTTTATTTCAAGCAACAAAAATGTTTTTATGGTTTTAGTTTTTATTAACTATAATAACCCTGCATCTTGTTTAATAATTATTTTACTTTATTCTTCTTAAATTATTGTGACAACATGCCCCACCATTCAAAAAAGTACCACCACAAAGGCAATGCCATGAGATGGTATTCTCTGACGTACCTCACAGTACCATGTAAATACCATGTATAGTAAACAAAGAGGACCACGGTACAAATCAAATCAAATCAACCTCATGATACCATTACTGAACTTGGACAATTTATATTGCACATACTATCAAAAATATTTAATAACCAAAATAATTTGGTTAGTTGAGCATACAGGTTTTTTTTAAGCTTTCACATCTTCAGATGAATTGAGCCACCCCCCTCAGACTAGTGTGAAGAGAGAGGACGAGGAGAAAAGACAGAAAGTGAGAGAAGGTGTTCTTTGTGGCCAGACTGAATGTCTCATTCATGTGTTAGGCAGAGGTCATGACCCCTGAGCTCATGTGCTGGTGTGAGTTACGGCCATTACAGCCAAACCACTCACCTGAGAGAGAGAAACGCACACAACGCTTCACTTTGACACTAAACTTTTTACATCCTGAAGAAAATGCTTGCTACAAAGTTGCTAAGGTGTGGCGGTGGGTTACTAGCCCAAAAGTGTCCTCTATCCTCATGTCTATGATATTTTGATTGCCAGATATGGCTCAATTCATAAATTGCCTGTTTTTAGGTTCGATCTCAGTAAAGTAGCAGCACACCTCTCCTGAATCAGAAGCATGAGGAGTCATTCATGTCTGGAGCACAAATGCATCAGGATGAATTCAAACTCTAAAGTTTGCATTTAAGTGTTTGCTTAAATATGACTAACACCAAATATGAGCAATAATGATGCTGCCCTGGATAGAAAACGTCCTTAAAAGGTACAATATGGAAGAACTGACTCTCAATTTGAGACTTTAAAAATGTTTATTTATTCATCGGTGTGTGTGGATCTGTAAACCTATAGCCTATAAAATAGAAAATACAGCCCTTGTTACTTATTTTTAAATAATTACCATTTTTTTCAAGGGAAAAAAAAAACATATTCTTGAAAAATCCAAAAAGTAAAAAAAAAAAAAAAAAAAGAAGAAGAAGGATTTCCATACAGTTCACCAAACAAATTTTCCATATAAATTTTAATAATTGGAGATAAATAAAAGGTAAAAAATTGAAACTGAGGGAACAGCAGAGTGTTGGCATTCGATTTTTATTAAAACTAGTATAAAAGCAAACAGGAGTTTTTAAAGTTTTACAAAAACAGAAATTATAGAAAGTGCAAATCTAATATTTCATTATCATTAACAAAATAAAAAATACATAAAACAGGCATTAAAACAAGCATTTCACACAATATAGTAAAAGCAGAGTTGCCCACTATCGCATAGAAATAAATACATTTCCCTTCAATTCATGTTTACAAATGCATATAATTTCCTTATACTGTGAAACACAAAATGTGTGGTTTGGAAAAGGCTTGTTTTTCAGAGAAGACATTTCTGTCACTAACAAAGTGGAGGGTGAGCAAAGGTGGAGGCCACGTTTTGGAGCAGCACCTGGGTTTTGCAGACAGCTATGTATTCTTTGGCTGCTTGTCTTTTTCCCCATTATGTTTCTGTTGCCTAAAGATTCTTTGTAATGATAAATCCAGAGGATATAACATAATGCACTGCAAAACATCCTAAGACAGGAGAAATTGTGAAGATGCACTGTTCCAGCATTGGAAGACTGTATTTTTAAGTGTTATACATGCACTGTTTTAAATAAAGAATTTGATATTTTGTCATTATTGTGTCTGTTTTAATTGAATGCCAGTAGTACCCATGTAGAGTAAAAATAAAATGAATTCTATATAAAAAATTATCAAATCTAATGAAATCTATATTAAAATGAATGAATTACAGTAGTATACTGATGAATTGGACAGTACAGTTTGCTACTGTAAATCTTAATTACAGTAACTTACTGGCAACGGTGTGTTTAGGCCTTCAAAAGTTGTGTTCATTTGTGAAGATCATCTTGATGAATAAATGTGCAAGAATCATAAACTTTTGTCAGTCACTGCGCTTAATTTCTCCAATTAGGACGGCGTTTTAGTGTCACGTTAAAAAATAAAAAATCCAAAATTATGAGAATAAAGTTGAAATGTTTAGAGAATTTAAATTGTAGAAATTAAAGTTATAATATTTTGAGAATATAGGCTGCATTGCGCATGCAAATGACCCGGATTGAGGACACCGGGAGAAGCTGCCAAGCCACCGGAAATTATTTGAATATTGTTGTGTCCGAACGGCTGCATCATCTTACTGGGATGAGGAAGAGTACATTTTAAGGACTCGTGGAAACAGCCTAATATCAAGAATATGATAGTTATTAACAGACTCAACAGGAACAACTTTTATCTTAACATCAGCTCACACACACACCCAATCAACATTCCTTTGGGGGGTGTCCTAGCTCTCTTATTTAACCCTTTTTAATACACTACAAATATATGTGGGATTATTAGCAGAAATCATACCATGTGTCATACTCGCGGGGACAGTATGCTCGGAAATAATATTTCATGTCTCCGATTGCATTATAGTGCGCCAGCCCTCTTGTGCTTTTGGTACTTTTAATATAAAACAAAGCTTTCAAAATCAGTTTTATAGCGAAATACAAACAGTATTTACAGTAATGTGTTTTTCAAGATCTTTAATGTGGCACGACAGATTGAAAAAAAAAAAAACAGTATAGCCTAATTTAATGAAACGAATGTCTTACTGTAATCGGAAAGATGATTGACTCACCTGCCGCTTAAACTGAAGCGAATACAGCGATCTGTCATGTCACGTCACATTAAAGAGTGTGAAAAACATTATTGTAAGACATATTGTTTGTATTTCGCTATAAAACTGAGAGATTTTGAAAGCTGAGACTTTGGAATATCTCCCAGTGCTCCCAATCCGGGCCATTTGCATGCACAATAGGCTAATATAGTCTCAAAATATTATAACTTTAATCTCGTAATTGCTACAAATTCTCATAATTTTGACTTTATTCTCAAAATATTTTAACTTTATTCTCTAAACATTTCGACTTTATTCTCGAAACATAATTTCGATTTTATTCTCGAAACATTTGGACTTTATTCTCGTAGTACTTTGACTTTATTTTTTAAAGTGGCACTAAAACATCACTGTACTCCAATAATCCAAATCCAATGGAAAAATCCTATTGGTTTTTGTCAAGGAAAGCAGGATGATACGAACTTCCTCGCTGAACTACAAAAAAACATCACTGCAGCATTTTATGTCAGATCACTTAATGTGCATTTCTTCAGAATTTTCTCATTCCAATTGTTTGGTCCTTATTTTATTAAATAATACACAATTCTCAGTGTAGTGAGGAGATTAAAGGGATAGTTCTTCACCCAAACATAAAAATTCTGTCATCATTTACTCAAGTTCCAGTCCAGTTTCTTTCTTCTGTCAAACACAAAAGAAGATATTTTAAAGAATGTTGATAACTAAACATTTGATGGTCCCCAATGACTTCCATAGTATTTTTAAGTCAATGGGGACCAGCAACTCTTTGGTTAAGCACATTTTTATTTTACACATATCTTATTTTATGCTCAACAGAAGAAAGAAGCTGGATTGGAACTTGAGGGCGAATAAATGATGACATTTTGGGGTGAAGAAAAAGAAAAGATACTTCTTTAATTTGATCAAATAATACTAACATAAGTTTCCAAAGTGCTGTTCACACATAACCACATCCTCTAACACCCTCCTTCATTCAAACCACATCAGAATTGCATTTCCTTTGAGTACGTGTCATTTATATCTTTGTAAATATGTGTTATTTAATTTTTTTCTTGTACTTCAACAGTTGTTTTCACTGTGCATTTATATTTTGAGAGTGTGAGCATGTTTCTTGCAAAGTGGTTTGTCCTTTTTGGAGAAGAACGTCTGACCCTCCAGACTGACGCTGCACACCTGAAGAGAACACAGCGGACATTCATCACACAACACTCAGTGAACACACAAACACTCTCAGCTGAGCCTGAACACACACTTACTGAGCACACGAAGCAGGTGTCGTGCCAGGTGCCGCCCAGGGCCTCCAGAAACTTGTCTCCTGCTTCTATCGGGAAATCACAACCACGGCAGCCCGTCCCAAACAGATTGTAGTAATCTAAACACACAATTACAAAACTATTAAAACATCAACTCAGAGACACTATCAGCTTGGTCTCTGTTTCTACTAAAATTCCTTTGTTGTAATTAAAATACACACTAAAGTGACAATAGTTGAGTACACAGCTAAAAAAAATGAATCTGGATAGTATACACTACTGTTCAAAAGATTTTTGTAAGAAATTAATGCTTTCATTCAGCAAGAAATTGATCAATAAATTGATCAAAAGTGACAACAAAGACGTTTATAAGGTTACTAAAGATTTCTATTTCAAATCATGGTCTCCACAAAAAATATAAAGCAGCAATTAAGCAAATCAGCATATTAGAATGATTTCTGAAGGATCACGTGGCACTGAAGACTGGAGTAATGATGATGCTGAAAATTCAGCTTTACGTCACAGGAATAAATGACATTTTACTATATATTCAAATACAAAACAGTTATTTTAAATTGTAATAATATTTCACAATATTACTGTATTTTTCATCAAATAAATTTCCACAAGAAACATCTGAGAAGTTGGATACTTAGATAAAAGTCTTAATTTACTCTCTGCTTAAGCTTATAAATGTCTAAGATAAATAATGTGGATATAAGAAAGATATAATTTGTGAATCTTTTTCCTTTCCCATGATTAAAATGATCAGTTAATGTCTTAATGAAAATGTACAATATTCAATAAATGCAGAAAGGTGTGTATGGGAGTTAAAATACCATTGGTTCAATTTTAAAATAACAGAAGTCTACAGAAAGTAATAGACAAACAAACACCTCTCTCGCAGTACGGCTCTCCATCCTCAAGATGAAAAGTATCGTTTCTTATCGGTTGCTGGCAAGATGCACACAGGAAACAATACACATGCCAGGTTTGCTTGAGTGCATTGATCACTTCCTGTTAAAACACAACATTATCATCATTTTACATATACACTTCCAGTCGAAAGTTTGGGGTCACCAAAAATGCATTTATTTGATCAATACCACAGTAAACACAGTAATATTATAAAGTATTATTACAATTTACAATAATTATTTTGTATTGTAATATATTTTAAAATGTAACTTATTCATGTGACGCAATGCTGAATTTTCAGCATCATTACTCGTCTTCAGTGTCACATAATATGCTGATTTGCTGCTCGAGAAACACTTATTATTATTATCAGTGTTCAAAACATTGCTGGTTTCATGCTGCTTACTATTCTTGTGGAAACCATGATGCATTTTATTTTTTTGGAATTCTCTGATGAATAAAAAGTTCAAAAGAACAGCATTCATAGAAATCGTTTGTAACATGTTTAATGTGACTTTTGAGTCATTTATTGCATCCTTGCTGAATGAAAGCATCAATTTCATTCACTGACCCCAAACTTTTGAATGTACATGCACATACTGTAAAATAAAGACAAGAATGTTTAGGCAGTCCTAAAAGACAATAATGTCTCTCTGTGTGTGAATATGTTTGTATAAATGAGCCAAAAGCTCAAGCAGGCAGTTAGAGATGGCGCATATTTCATGTTTGTGAAACACATGGTCACAGACCCCCAGGATTTTGTACTGGCAGCGCGCACAGGTCGGGGCGAAGAACTCCTCATAGCAGTGCTGGCAGTAAACAGAGCCCTGTTCCTCCACAAAACCCAGCTCGCTCAGAGACACACTGCAGTGAGCGCACATGAACTCCTCGGGGTGCCACGATTTCCCCATCGCCATCAGGAACGGCCCCCTGAAACATACATACATGCGTATAAAGGATAAAACACACATGAAACAGCAGCATGATTTGTGGTTAAATGTTGCCTTGTGACACAGGGCAATTTCTGGTCCAATTTGCAGTTTACTCTGGCAAAGAAAAGCCCACCTAGACAGTACGAGACAGACAAGCCAAATTAGCCAGATTTTCCATCTGGCTGAATTTCCATCACCATTTTCCAAAAGTAATAAGGGCTGCACAGTGAAACCTTCAATGGGTTGCACTTTTGTAGACAATATCTTGAATCAGAAAATTCTTATTCTTACAGCCTTGTTTTTAGTTTCATCTCACATACAGTACACCCCACTGATCTATATAAATTATATAATGTATTATATAATCAAATAGACCAGTGGTTCTCAAACCTCTCTGTGAAGTACCCCCAGCACTGCACATTTTGTATGTCTCCCTATATCTGATACACCCACTTAAGGTCTTGCAGTCTCCACTAATGAGCTGATGAGTTGAATCAGGTGTGATAGATGAGAGGGACATACAAAATGTGCAGGGCTGGGGGTACTCAGGACAGGTTTGAGAACCACTGAAATAGACAGGTAGAACTACAAACAAACAGCATGCAATTCCATTTGTTGCCACTAGTTGTACATAAATGACACACTTCATCTGTAATCAGTAATGGCTTTAGCAAAGATCTGAATCTCAGATGTAATTCAGCATGCAGGTGAAACAGAGAGTCTGGTGTAATGTTATGTCTGGTGAATAAATACTCAGGGTTTAATTTTCTAAATGAAGGCTCTGTGAGAAGAGGCCTATTCCTAATTACTCTCTCTCTCTCTCTCTCTCACACACACACAGGTAATAAAGTCTATGCTTTCCCATCTCGTTTGCTGCCGTGAGTGTGTGATATCTGGTGTGTGTTACACAGGTGTGTGTTTCTCGTTGGATAAGGTGGCCACCATTCGCTCAGTGAAAGTAAGAGGTGAGTTTAGAGTAACTATTATTATTAAATATCGCTCTTAGGCTAATCATCTCATTTTCAAAGTGAAAGAGAGAGAGACAGACTGAGGAAAGACGGAGAAACAGAAGATCTAATGCAAACCCTACTGAGCTGCCTGCTGTGTACAGGTCAGTTGGGTCTGTCACAAAAACAATTTACCTGTGAAAAAAATTAATGGTATTTTTAACTTCTGCAATCCGACTGTTGCACTCCATCGATTTTAGTAGTAAGTCACTAACAGTAGCCTGTTACTAAGCTAACAAATAAATACTTTAATAAGCACAAAAATATTTAGCCCACACAAATATCGGAAAAAAATTGTCTATTTATGTTTATATGAATTGCTTTTATTAACATACTATAAATAATAATTATACAGCTATTGTAAGAAAAAGACAATATGTTTATTACTATAGTTTGCATGAATTATCAATAGTTTGTTAGTTAATTAATTATAATACATTATATGAATAATAATTATATATATATAGGAAGAAATAGTCAAATTTGTTTATATTTTTATATCAATAGTTATCTAGAAAATAATAATTATAATATCTGTATTATAATAAAATGAAATATTCCATTTTATTATGATAAATTATTATTATTATTGTTATCCATGAAATATTAATTATTTCATCAATAATCTGTTCCTTAATTAAACTAATTTATAGTATTAGCGATAATTATATTAACATTATGGTAATAAATCATAGTGATATTATATTAATGATAATTAATAAACTTTAAAAATTATCCAAGAATCCAAAAAGTATATCTCTTGTTTTTCTCACCATCTTGCATACTTTTATTTATTTATTTTGCACAGAATTATTAGATTGCCTTCTCCATGAAGGATATATGAGAGGCTGCTTTAGGCATCCATGATTCCTTAAAACCTAACGCAGCTCACTACAGTATGTATTAGATCAGAATCATAAAGAGCAGATTTGAGGGTAATTGAGAGGTCATATGGACACTTGTGAGGAAAGCTAATCATTATGAACATATGTTATGTGACATTTACACGGCAAAACTCTTTTAATGACTTTGTGATTCTATGAATATTATGTCCTGTAATAGTGTGCTAGAGGTGCAGAGAAAACTAAATGTCAGTGTCAGTATTTGTTAAATTAAAATTGGAAAGCAGACAACAACAATGAAGCAATAGTACCAGCTGTTGATAAACATGTTTTCAAGTATCACATTCATTTTGCTTTTTGCATTTTTTATATTGTGCATCTGTTCCAAAAGGTAGTGAGTTGCTTTGCCTACCTAGACAGCATAATCCCAACAAGGGATTGTTTGTTCCAAAAGTAGGCAGCAGCATTATGTAGCCTTAGATATCTTATTTTGGACAAATCTAATTTAAATACAAAACTTGATTTTTCACTGAATAATAGTTTGTGTACCTGATGATCATGTCGCAGTGAGCACACACAGGAGTGCGTGTTCCAGCAGGGATGTGTTCTGCCATCTGGACCAATGAGGCTTCGTCTTTGGGATGTGGGCGGGGCATGGGCTGGTCCAAGGCGGGGCCTAAAGGAGTACTGCTGCTCATGACACCAAAAGTGGGAGTGATGAGACCTGCCAAAGACGGAAACAACACAAATACACAAACACTCATTAGAGCTTCAGCTCATCCTTGGGTGTCTCCGCTTCCTCAGTGTATTAAACGATAAATTAAAGGCTGGTGCACTTTGAATGTGTCTGAACTGCTAACTGACCCTTTGCAAAAAGACCTGCCCCCCTAAGTTACTGTTGCTATGTCCGACAAGCCATGCTACGTTCTCACACAGTGAAAAATACATCGCGGAGCAAAGAGGAAACTGTCACCGACAGACAAGACAGAGCAGGTTAATTTTAGTATGAAAGTCTCTGCTTTCAAATTTTGTCTTTTTTTTTTAAAGAAATTCAAACAATAAATAGCATGTGTGTTGTGACAGATCGCTGAAGCGCCCCACTTCAAGCGGCACATGAACCGACCATCTCTTGCTCTTTACTAGTTATAGCACAAAATAAACATGAATGAACATCAGAAGGTCTCTTGTTTTAAACTTTTTTTTTTCAATTTTAAATCTGTCTGGTTGGTTTGACGGACAAAATGGCAGATTCAGCATTATGATTGGTCAGATCGCCTGTCAATCAAACTCCCAGCGAAGGGTCGGCTATTACAATTACGAAGTATTAATACTTAACCCTAACCCTAAAATATAAAGTATAGTAACAGATATGACACAAAACACAGATATTAATTAGTCTTCCATAGTGAAAAAAAAAAAATACTGGTGTAGGATTCACTTTAAAACAATTTTCACTCAGAAATTGCTAGTAAATTTCACAATTAATTACAAAGAAATGGCAAATAAAATAGAATTAAATATGAAATTCTGATTTAGAAAGACTGAAATGGTATTTTTTATTTCAGTTTTAGTTTAATAAAACCTATATAGACTTACATAAAAAGAAAAATAACAGAAGCACAACAAATTTTCTGAAAATGAAAAGAAAAAATCTAAAAATAAAAAATAAAAAAAATCAATCAAACCTTCTGTATAATAGTACCTCAATGATACCAAAATAACTAGGGCTGCCCTCGACTAAAGATTTTTCTGGTCGACTAGTAGTCATTCATTTTAAGCATTAGTCGACTAATCAAACGTTTATTAATAAACCATTTAAGTCATCATAATGACCCTTTAATTGCCTACATAGCCTAATAAGCGCTTAAGCACACGCATAAAGCTTGCCACAGCACACCGGCAGAAGTAATGATTATGAATGTGTCAGGGGAAAACGATAATGAGGCTGCATTAACATTTTAATAACGTATTTATAAACTAGTGCCTTCTTAGTTTTCAGTTTAAGAGATGAAATTGGCGACACTGACTCGTCATCTCTGCAGTAGTGGATGCACCTGTATGCATGTTTTATACATAATTGGAGAATATTAGTTTTCCATTTGAACTGGTTAATTGGAAAGTAGACATTTCGCTCTTAGGCTAGTTATGTTTTCATATCTGTAAGCCAAGAATACACACGCGCTCAAGTTCACAGACCGAGACAGCAGAAAGCACATCCTGTTTGCTTTCCTGAAAGCACATCCTGTTTGCTTTCGTTATTTTAAAGCGCAATGTTCTGTTGTTATTGTGAGTGCACACAATTAAACGTAGAGTCTTTACATATTGGAAAGATGTATTACTCTTATCTGTATGACCAAAAATGAGGGAGTATTTTAAGTACAGCTTATATAAAGTATGTAAAGTTGCTAATATTTACATATTTAAGATGATAAGTCATATTTGAGGTCGATGAATGACAGGTGAGCATTTGGATGTCCTGCCTGATGTACTGTATTACCACAAAGACCAGCCGTTAACGATCTGTCCGTCACGGACTGCGTGACTTTGCCTGTGGATTTTTTTATTTTATTTTTTTTTGTGACTAAGCGACTAATAAAATTTTGGTCGACCAAGCCTCTTCTGGTCGACTAACGGTTAGTCGACTATTAGGGGGCAGCCTTAAATTGAATTGGTGTGTCTGAACTTTAGATTTGCAGTATACACAGAGCAGCATCATATACCACAGCACTGGGGTCAGTATGTGGACAGGAGAGAGGCTGGATCTTCAGTCATGAGATGATATTACCTGCTGTGCTTCTGACAGGCGTTCCCGGGGCTTTGATCATGGTCTTTATGGGACAGGTGACATGAGCGCTGGGCTGAGAATCATCCAGCTCGTCACTGAGACACCAAACACACACAGAGAGAGAGACATAATTATAAGGGCAAGACAAGAAGAGTGCAAGTGAAAGTCAAACTGCATACTACCTATTATTTCTTAAAGAAAGCAGTATGCAATATGTACACAGTGTGCAGTATACTGCATGAACTCTCTGTACACATGCAAGAGTCACATGATGTACTGTGTGAATCTTATGAAACCTTTAGAAATGTGCCAGATTTTGCCTCAGAATCAAACAAAAAATGATTAGAGCAATTGCAATCACACTAGCTGCGTCCCAAATGATGCACTATACACTATGCCCTTATACACTGTGTACTCAACCGTGTAGTGTATGAATTATATAAGGTTATTTTGTCATTCATCATCGTTCTCCAACATTCCACACTTCATTTTTCGGTTATTTAAGTGCATCATCCGGGTATTTAAAGTGTACTTTTTCTTTTTGTAATTTTCAGTGAGAACGCACTACTCGCACTATTTATACTACAAAACTTCACAGAACAGTGCATAAGTTGGGATGCATCTTTACTGTGTATATGTTACCGTTCAATATTTTTGAGTCGTTCAGAAGAAGACTCTTATGCTCATCAAGGCTGCATTTATTTACCCCAAAATACAGTAAAAGCAGTAATATTGTGAAATGCTATTGTCATTTCAAATAACTGTTTTATATTTTAATATATTCTAAAATGTTATTTATTCCTGTGATGCAAAGCTGAATATTCAGCATCATTACTCCAGTCTTTAGTGTCACATGATCTTTCAGAAATCATTCTAATATGCTGATTTGCTGCTCAAGAAACATTTCTTATTATTATACAAATGGCACCCATTCACTGCAGAGGATCCATTGATGAGCAAGTGACGTGATGCTACATTTCTCCAAATCTGTTCTGATGAAGAAACAAACTCATTTTGGATGGCCTGAGGATGAGTACATTTTCAGCAAATTGTCATTTTTGGGTCAACTATTACTTTAATCATTGCATACTGCAAACTGTTTCACGTGATGGTTAAGTATGCAGTATGCTAGTGCTCCACTGTAAACAGCTAAAGCCACACAGGGCTCACACTCACAGCAAACCCACTCGTTTCTACTGTACCTACATTACACACAGACATTCCATCACAACGCTCATTAAACACACAGCAGGTCTGCTTATGCCGTCCAGCAGCTTAAATTTAGCGAGGCAGGAAGTGAATATTGATGGACAGGAAGACAGAAGTTTGGCTCTGAGCATCTACAAATCTTGGGTGGCCGTCACAAAAGTACACATTCATAACCACACACACCGTACCACCCCGATTCTCTGCCACACAACTGCGCTCTGTCAATCTCTCCTGTCTAATTACAAGCCCCCGGAGACTGAATGTTATGGAAACGGCAGCCATAGAAACCGAAAGGACCACCGTTCAGCTCTGAATCTAGACGCTGATGAGATATTCCACACTGAAATGCATTCACAAAAATACAAACAGCCACACTCACTCAAGAAGTTTGTACAGTTTTAAGTGATAAAACAACAGATCTAGTGTTGAAAATGAAGTCAGTATTGTGTGTTTGTTTGTGGTTAGAGGATCACCTGTGGTTTGTCTGTTAGGACACCTGTGTGAACTTGAGGATAACTGACTTCATACAGCCACTAAAAATCACCAAAACACCAGCTGATTCAAAGATGCGGAGCAAAAATAATGAAGAAAAGTGAAGCTAATGAAGAGAAAAGATTCTGCAACAATTGAGACACACATACAGTGTGTGGACACACACTCCCAGAAATAAAGGTAGAAAAGCTGTCACTGGGGTGGTACCTTTTCAAAATTAGGTTCTAATATGTACACTTTAAGCACTAATATGTACCTTTAAGGTACCAAAATGGACTCTTTAGGTACAGACATGTACCTTTCGAAAAGGTACCGCCCCAGTGACAGCTATTGTACCTTTATTTCTGAGAGTGCATGATTTGATATTTTGTTATATAAAGTTATATTTAGTTATATTATTATATATTATTTAGTTATATTAAGTATTTTTTGGAACATTATATTACTTAAAAAGATAGACAGCATTATAGGTATGGCAGGGTTATTATTGTTAACAAAAACTAAAACCTTTTATAAGAAAAAAATAATAATTACTTGAAATAAAACAATGACAAAAAAAACATTAAACACTTAAACTAAACAAAAAAATAGAAAAGTTGACTTGGTGACTAGAAAATAAGTTTAATTTGAAGTAATAAAATAACTAAAAATAAATAAACTAACTAACAAATTAAAATATAATAATACTATATAGATATATTTTTTAAAGTAATAAAAATTTGCTCAACAAAATTACTAAAACTTTAACTAAAATTAAAGTGAAAACAGAAAATACAAAATATTAACAAAAACTATTATGGCATATTATCAGTGATACTAAATTATCATTGGGTTAAGGAATGGCAATTACAGAAAGAAACACAAAAACAAAAAATCAAAACTCAATATTTAAGTGAACTGATTAAAGATACTGGCAAATGCAAAGTATATAATATAATAATTTAATAATAATAATAATAATAATATATATATATATATATATATATATGATATATGTTAATGTTACATTTTTAACAAATTCAGTTAAAATGAATGCATTATATTACGGATGCATTAACTGCATTGCTAAACACTAATTAATATCTATTTACAGTACTGTATTTTTTTTTTTTTTTTTTGCAACAGCTCCAAAGTACCATAGTAACACAGCACGGTTGGTAGTTTTTTTTTAGTGATAATCCTCCATATTCAGAAAAGGAATAAGAGACATCTGTAGACGAATGCTAGCAAATTCTTCCATGATCTGAAAAAAATGGTGGCAGCAGGATTCAGCACACACAATTGAATCGACTTTATTCTGTGAAGATAAACTGAGATCCACACAAACACACAGAGTCACAACAGAAAACAGACACAGGTCCTGTCTCCCCAGTTATAAGAACGATCGTTACTGCTCTCAGCCAATCAGATTCATTACACAGCAAATAATCCAATCAGAGTGGAGCAGCACAGCAGGCTAATCGAATGAGAGAGGAGCAATCGGCAAACACACAGGAAGTTCTCCATCACACACATCCATGAGCAGAGGAAATCTGTCAGTGTGAACCTGATCATCGTGATCTGAGCCCATTTATCATTATATATATATATATATATATGTAGACATATAGACATAGACAGATAGACAGATAGATAGATAGATAAGATTTAATTTAACTGTTTCATTTACTTTAACCGTTTAAGATTTAACTGTTTAGTGATAATCATTTGCTTACAATGGCCATTTTTGAACTGACCATAAACCCTGTAACATTTTCCATGGTTGCTGCATATAAAGCATGTTTTGAAAGATTTTCACAGAAAAAGGTTATGTAAATCAGATAAATGAAACCTTTAGAATATAGATTAAAATAAAACTGTAAAGTTTGGTGTAAGTGCTGCTGAAGTGAAGATTCTCATTTTGAAAAAAGACTATCTTTAAAGATATGCATTGTAATTAAAATCTACAGATGCAAATGGGGAAAAAATGTGATAAACAAATAAATGTGTATTTTTTTATGTTTTCCTTCCACTAGAAAGAATTAGTGCTGCTCTCTAGTGGCGACAAATGAAAACTGCAGCAGTTCAATAATGAAATCATGGAACACTGACACAAATAAGGAGAAAATACACAACAGAAATTCTTCAGAAAATACAGGCCACTTTATTCTATTTTGCTACATAAGGAAAACGAGGTGAGGAAGGAATTAAATCATAAATTAAAATAAATTCTGAAGCATAAAATAAAAAAATTCAGCAGAGTTTAAAAGAATATTCTGGGTTTAAAACTTGCTGAACAGCATCTGTGACAGGCTTGTCGTAGAAAATACAAATAAAACTGTATATATAATCTAATTTTATGAAAATAAATATGACATTTACAGTAATGCACATACAATGGATGTCCATAGAGCAGCAAATAATAATTCAAATACACACAGTTTTGAAAATAATGCATAAACCTGTTAACAATTAAAACTGCATTTAAAACTTGGGTCATGACCATGCAACTAACTAGATACATTTCTGTTCAGAATAATAATCATTTTAACAAAAATAATAGTTGAGAGAACTACAAGAATTAAGCACATTTCCTCACTATATAAGTGCCTTACTGTAAATGCTGCTAAATTTATTGGACAGATGAGGTGAATTTTTTTTTATTGTTAATCGACAGATGCTGTGTGTAGTTTAGCTAGTTTTGAGCCCAAAATGTTCCTTTAAATAGGAATCAAAAGACCAAATGCTGAAACATCACAGAAAGGAAATAAGATCCAAGCCACACTTGTAATACAATACTGTAGCGCAACTAATAAACATCACTACTAAAAATCACTAAATTCACAAGAACAGAGTTTGAGATGTGCGGTTTGAATCTTCACACTTTAAATCTACACAAACACACTTTACAGAGCTCATGTTGCTGTTTCTTGGGACAATTCTGACTACAGTCGTATTTTTACAGTCTCTTTTCAGTTTCCAACACGGAAACGCTCCACACAGACCCGCTCACACACGCACTCACACACACACACACACACACACACACACACCCACACCCACACACACGCACGCACACGCACCCACACCCACACGTCTATATCAGGCTGAGGACGTTAAGGGTTCGAGCAGACACTCCGTGGTGCCAGTCTCTGAGTTTATGATATTTAGGTCCAGTCGTAGGATTGATCTTCACTACCCTGCTCACAGAGAATGAACAAGAGAGAGAGAAACAGAAACAAAGACTGTATGAAGAGCTGTAGAAGTGAATGTCTTCAGCACAGAGATACTGCAAACCATGCAGACGGAAATGCCACTGCACATGAGTTAAAATCACTTCTGTAACTCTGTCCCAAACCGAGCTTCAATGTATTACTCAAATACACATAAAGAATGCACAGCACACACTGTATTGTCATAATGATATTGCTTTTTTTTCTTTTTTCTTTTTTTTTGAAAGAGAAGCCATGAAACCTCACAAACTACGAATTCACCCACATAAAACAAGACAAGTTATTATACAACAAATTCAACGGCAAACCAACAACAGTGCAAGATCACTATAATAACTCTCAGTTTGGGCCTATGAATAAAATGTAGGTGTTTTTCCCCTTCTCAAGTATGAGCTCCATGCTGCATCTTACTATATAAGTCATAAATACCTGACATATGATACTCAACAACAACGACAAATTTTTTTACTAACCCTTTACTTAAAGCCTATATATAATACATTGCAAAGGCAATCGTAATGTATATTCTAATGCATTATATGTTTTCATAAATAACAAAATAACCAAAGTTAACATGCATTTTAATATTTTAAGGTTTGTTTGTCGTGTTTTAGTGCATTACACTTTCTAAAGTATTATAATGTATTATAACTGCTTACAGTTATTAAGATCATACAGTGCATTATAAGGTGTGATGCAAGGTATAATAAATGCATTAAAACTATTTTTATAATGCATTATATATAAAGATTTAGGTAAAGTGTTAACAAAAACTCATATGCATTTTTTTAAAATTAATGTAATGCTTTGTTTCAATAAACTGCTCCATTTGTTTTTATCTCTTATTTCATGTCATGCTTTAGCGATGGTTATCATCACTACAGCATTACTAAAATCACACAAACAGTCTATTAAACCTTTTTTTTTAGAAATAAAGGTTGCAAGAATTACAAACTGAAATAGACAATCAATTAAAACAGCTCATGTAATATTTTGTTCAACCTTCTGAGGTTAATAACCAACACTTTCTTAAGGTTAAAGGATTCACCCAAAAATAGAAATTCTGTCATCATTTACTCACCTTCAAGTTGTTCCAAACAAAAGTAGATAGACATTGACTTCCACAGCATGGGAAAAAAATAAAATACTATGGAAGTCAGTGTGTACCGGCAACTATTTGGTTACCAACATTCTTCTTTTGTGTTCAACAGAAAAAAGAAAGTCATACAGGTTTGGAACAACTTGAGGGTGAGTAAATGATGACAGAATTTTTATTTTGGCGTGAACTCTCCCTTTAAGCACTTCCTCTTACTAACCTTTTGTTGAGGAATAAAGAAAAGTCTATTTTGTGCCCTAGGGCTGAAAAGTGTCAGTGATCTGCACATGCTGGTTAACTAGAGCCAGAGCTTTAACAGAAACACCACAAAATAACAGGCCACGGGACGCCAAAATCACACAGGTAAATAACAGCTCACAAACATCCTTCATCACAAAAACAAAAACCACACAGCACACACTTCAAAACAGCTGGTGAGCAGAGGAACTTACTTTGTTGTCTTCTTCGCTGACTCAGCCTCCTGTGAGCGATCTGAAACACATAAACATGATACAGAACACATTTAATACATCACGCTTTCATGTGATAGAGGTGCAATAAAAGACATTCTCGTTCTCTTGCTTTCTCCCATCTGTTTCTCTCTCTCTCTCTCTCTCAACTTCAGTTTAAAACGTCAATTTCAATCTTGATCTCAAATTCAGTATTGCAGGTTTTCCACACAATGGGTCTTATTCATGAAACATGAGCAGAACAAATGGTATTTATGTAAAAATGATTTTCTGACTGATTTTATTTTCTGATTATTATTATTATTATTAAAATAATACAAATGCATTATAATAAAATATAAAAAGGAATAAAATAACATTTAAAAATCATAAATAAACTCTCACCAGATTCAGTGCCGGTGATTTGGGCCAGGATACGGAACGAGCGGGATTGTGAAGTTCCTGTCCGTGGGTGCCAGTCCTCTGTGTCCTCCATGAGGCGTTTCCTGCTGGCATCACCGTGAGTCGGGATGTGGTAAAACTCAATGTCTGTCTCTGTGATAGGTTTACGAGGAAGTCTACACACACACACACACACACACACAAACACAGATACTGTCAGTCTCTTTTACATGTAATCATACTGCATATCAAATGCGCAATTCAACAAAAATATCAAACTGCATAGCCTATCAAATGCACGAAGCAACTAAGCATTTGAGAAATAAGGGCACTGCAGGTTATTCCTTCTTTACCTGTTCATTGCAGGTTTTCTGAAGGAGGCATAAAAAGGAATAAGAAAGATAAAACATTTCAATCATTCATTCTCTTTTAGAAGGGTTTTACTGATGGCACACACATTACAGATGTACTCACTTAAACACAGCTGGAGGACCACTGTGAAGAATAAAATAAAAATCGGTCATTACACAGCCTAACAGAAAGGCTTTTGGAGGCATTCAATTCAAATATTCCCTTACAAAAATGCACCCATGGTTTCTGCCAAAATACTATATTTAGGTATAACAGCTAGTTAATACTGTAGGCTTCACAATCTTTCTGTCATTTTTATATTTATAGCAGTGACAGTCTATATCAAGTTGCTATAGACCACAGAAAAACGTCACAATGTTTACTAACAGGAAAAGGGTCTATCGTGTAGCTATTTACTATGGTATTGTGACAGTTTGATTACCATGGTAAAACTTTGCAAGGTAACCCTGCTAAAAAAACAATAGAAGGCCAATAGAAACCATCACAGAAATACCATTATAATCCATTAGCTTTCTCCAGTAAAACCATTACAAAATTCCTTTTTGTAGTGTGTTTTGGGCATTTTTCCAATAGGATTTAACATCCCACCAATAGAATCCATCACATACCACCATTATAGACACCATTATAGTTTCCATTAAAACCAATACAATTCCCATTATAACCATTAAAACCATTACATTTTCTATTGTTTTTTTTTCAGCAGGGAACTCAAATTCATTCAAAAATCTTCTCAAGAAAAAAAGCAAAGACATTTCTTAAGATTGATTCCAAGAAGTTCGTAAGTTCACTGATTATGGTGACAAAGACTCGCTAATCAAATCGACGGAAAACACCTCAAAAGTAGTCTTTTTGCTCTGCCTGAGTCAGTATTTCGGATAATAGATCATATTAAACAGAAACAAAAGCTTTTGAGTTTTAAATCCTCCAAAGGAAATGCAACAAATGAAAGAAACGCATGAGACCAGAAGGTGGCGCTGCTGCACGTGGAATAAAACACGCGCAACAGGTTTGAGAAGAAACTCATCTGGACGTCTGAAATCGTCAATCTAATCTCTCAAAAACATTTTCACGTCTGGGACGTACTGATCTTACCAAAGCTCGTCTGTACTGACACGTACAACATTCATAAACTGTCAATAAATCAGCGCTGTCTGGCTGAGCGCTGATGAACCGTGTGACGAAAGAGAGATGGCAGGGCTCGACTGTGTTTGACAAACTGCAGTTAAACACCTCTGACCACCTGACCACTGCGATACAACACGACACAAATGGACATAACATGCATATCGTCAAACTCACGTCAACACACTCATGCGAATCAAACTGACGAAACAACGAACCACAAATCCTGCTTTGCTTTGCTTGAGTGTGCTCTGCTTTAAAAGGCATTACTGTTACATCCCTGCTGAAAAAACAAAACAATAGAACCATCACAGAAAATTCTAATGGTTTCCACTACAAATACCATTACAAACATTACAAACCATCAACTTTTAACAATTAAAAACATCAAAAAAATGGTTTTCTGTAGTGTTTTGGGACATGGCTATGGGCCACCAATAGAAGGTGACCAATTACCAGCAGAGACCCACAGGGTCCCTTACAGTTTCCAGTAAACCAATACAAGTCCCATTATAACCAGCAAAACCATTATAAATTTTGTGATGGTGTCTATTGTTTTTTTCAGCAGGGCATGGTGCTACACTAATAAAATATTTCTATTTACTTTATTTGTTTTACATGTACCATAGTAGTACAAAAGATGTTTTAAGGACCATGTAAATCCTAGCAGGCTAAACACAGTGATCCTTCAGTACATTATTCATATTAAAATGCCATGATATCACCATCTGATACCACTGTACTACGATACCAATCAAAGGGGAAAAAATACAAGAAAAGTCGGCCTACCATGGGTTTTGAATGTGTACCATGGTATTCTTGAAAGTATCTTGAGTACAATGTAAATTAGACTACATTAATTACAAGACAAGTTACACTAAAGTGTAATACTCAGTGTTTTTCTTCACAGTGTTATTTATATTCATAAAGAAAAGCAAAGCACTCTCAAAGTTGAGATGAAGGAAAATTATCGGGAAAACTATGTTTTCACTACAAATCACGGCAATAATTACAACACACACACACACAATGAAAGGAGCATCAGTATGGTACTGACTTTGTTGCTGGAGTCACCTGTTTAAGAGAATTTAGAGGAGAAAAATAACCATTAAACTCATACAATCATCTCATCATCACTGGCTGAATATACAAACACTGAATCCTGAAGCCCTCTGAGACAGACCAACAGCTGAAAACGCATACATTCCACTGGATGAAGCGTTATTGTGAATGGATACGTATTTTGACCAGAAGCAACAATTTAAAGTTAAAATGCCTTGATGGATTTGTTTCTTACAAACACGCAGATTTTCAACTTGCACGAGATGTTAACTGATGGACTGGAGTGGTGTGGATTATTGTGATGTTTTTAATCAGCCGTTTGGACTTTCATTCTGACGGCACCCATTCACTGCAGAGGATCCATTGTTGAGCAAGTGATGTAATGCTACATTTCTCCAAATCTGTTCTGATGAAGAAACGAGGGTGAACTATTCCTTTAAAAACACCACATCGGTCGACAGAGAGAAAAACAAACTTAATCCAGAGGAATTCTTTCCATTCAAACAAAATACAGTATCCAGAACCAGGCACACGCAGTGCTGCTTTAAGGAGGAATATATTTTCTCAACAATTGCCTATAAAAATCATAGAAACAGAGCTGGCACTGATTTGACTCTATAATGTACAGCTGTATGAGGATAATGAGGAGGATTTATCAAAGTTTATGAGAGAGGGAGGATAAAAACCATTAGATGAGTGCGTAGTATGACGAGAAGCATTTGGTTCTCATCAGTTTTCTCTCCCACATCTCTAATATTTTCCTCTTTCTCTCTTTTTTCAGACACAGCGTTCAGGCATTTAACAAATATCATGTTTTGAATGAAATGCTAGCATACTGTGCAGTATACACTGCATATTTTGGCACTCGTAGCAGGTTATATCCCATGCATACTATGTACACATACTGCAAAAATAGCAGTATGACCAGTATAAGTAGTGCTATTCCAAACAGTTAACGAGAAGCAGAATGGGTTTATTGGGTGATTAAACTCTAATCTGTGCTGGTGTCAGGCTGATATTATGCTATTAATGTTATTAGCACACAGAAACAAACAAAATGCATCACAACAAACACGCTGATTTGATGAGACATGTGTGTATGTGAATCACAGAATATGCATGTGCATCAGCACGTGTAATTAGAGACGTAGTTCTTCTGCGTAATAATGTCAATCAGCACTTTGAAACCATCATTAAAATATGAAACCCACACAAAATACATCTTAGCTTCCCCTGGGACATTACAATATAAGGGAGAGCCTACATACACACACACACACCAAAACACACAACAGATAGCATTACACAGAGCTAAATATACACGCAAACATCAGAGCTACTGACACCCGCCTGTAAACGAACAGAATCTCATATACGTCACTGCGCGAAAAGAGATACTGAGAGATGCTGCCAGTATGAAAGAAAATTCCGGAATATTAGTGACCTAAAGACCCCCCAACTTTTTCAAAAGTATATAGTATATAAATTATAAAACGATGTATTAAATGAAACTACAAAGGAAAGAAATGTAAGTATGACTGATGTACTTCCTACTTTGGTTGGGTTTAAATGTTGGCGTGACTTCTGATAACTCAATATGACATTATGCCAAGTATTCAAAACTCACCTTTTGTGTACTTATGGTGTAATCCAACCAGCTGAAGTGCATGTTTTGACTAAACCATGTTACAAAAAAGGTGGGGAGGGACATCATGGTAGTAAAAATGTCATCCAAAATCTATGATTTTTTGTGAAAACATCTGAACATTTAAAGATAGACTGACAGTGAGTTCTGCGGTTGTTTAAAAATAGTATATGCATTCAAAATCATAAACTGTAAGCCGTAATTTAGTTCACATTCATGAAGTAAGTCTAGTGCTGGGTAATATTGTAATTATATTAGGATTATTTTGTCATATGTTGTGGTTTGAACTGCAATATGACATCTGAAAATATCTCATATTGCTATTACATCCAGACACAAAGAACAAACGTGCTAATGTAAATGCAAAAAAATGGTATATTGTAGTAATTTCTAATATTAAAATTGTAATAATTTCTGTCGTCATGAAGTCATTCGAAAAACTGGTTCAGGCTTATCTGAAGGACATCACTGGACCCTTACTGGACCCCCTGCAGTTTGCTTACCGAGCAAACAGGTCCGTGGATGATGCAGTCAACATGTGACTGCACTTCATCTTGCAGAATCTGGACAAATCAGGGACTTATGTGAGGATCCTGTTTGTGGACTTTAGTTCGGCCTTCAACACCATCATTCCAACACTCCTCCAGCCCAAACTAACCCAGCTCTCTGTCCCTAGCTCTATCTGTCTCAGTGGATCACCAGCTTTCTGACAGATAGGCAGCAGCTAGTGAGACTGGGGAAATTCATGTCAAACAGCCGCTCAGGGCTACGTTCTCTCCCCACTGCTCTTCTCCCTGTACGCCAATGACTGCACCTCTAAAGACCCCTCTGTCAAGCTCCTGAAGTTCCCAGACGACACTCCAGTCATCGGTCTCATACAGGACGGTGATGAGTCTGCTTACAGACAGGAGGTTGAGCAGCTGGCTGTCTGGTGCAGTCTTAACAACCTGGAGCTGAACACGCTCAAAACAGTGGAGATGATAGTGGACTTCAGGAGAAACTCCCCTGCACTCTCCCCACTCACCATCATAGACAGCACTGTGACTGCAGTGGAGACATTCAAGTTCCTGGGATCCATCATCTCTCAGGACCTGAAGTGGGACACTCACATCGACTCCATTGTAAAAAAGGCCCAACAAAGGTCGTACTTCCTTCGACAGCTGAGGAAGTTTAACCTGCCACAGGATCTGCTGAAACAGTTCTACTCAGCCGTCATCGAGTCTGTTCTGTGCACATCAATAACTGTCTGGTTTGGATCAGCTACAAAATCAGACATCAGAAGACTACAGAGAATGGTTCGGACTGCTAAAAGGATTATTGGTGCTCCCCTGCCCACCCTCCAAGAACTGTATACATCCAGAGTGAGGAAAAGGGCTCAGAAAATAACTCTGGATCCCTCACATCCAAGTTATCCCCTTTTTGAACTTTTGCCATCTGCCATCAGCGCTACAGAGCCCCAAATACCAGGACAGCCAGGCACAAGAACAGTTTCTTCCCCCAGGCAATCTCCCTTATGAACAGTTAAATGTTCCCCACATTATACAATACAAATGTGCAATAACCTTATATTTATTTGTTACCACCTCCATCCTAGCACATCCCTGCATCTCATTCTATTCTATTCCATTCTATCATCTATAGCATAACTGTACACACAATATATATATATTTTTTAATTTATTTTGTAATTTTTGTCTATTTATATTTACATATGTGTATTTTTTTATTCTCATCTTATTTTTATTGTCTGTGTGTTGTTGTCTCTGTGTACTGGAAGCTTATGTCACTAAAACAAATTCCTTCTGGCCCATTTCTTCACGACGTTAGTCTGGGATTATCCACTTCAGCGACCGCATCTGTGGAATTGCTATTCTCCTAGTGGTGAGTGGAATGGACTTCAGTCGGTGCCGACCGCTGTGCTCTCGCCTCATCGCCTGGGCGTAACCGCACGAATTCTCCGGTCCAGTTTTCTCGCGGCTGTCTTGCACCCAGCCCAGAGACACGGGATGCTGTTTCCTTTGGGTTGGAGGATATTTTATACACTGCGGCCTCCGACTCCGAGGATTTTGGAGCCGCGTCACTCGACGCTTAGGCTTCTCCGGCCTATACTGAACTCGTGGACGCACCACTGAGAAGTTGAGCTTAGATTGGCCGGACGAGCCTCGCGAGTCCCAGTCATCTAAGCTCGGCGAGCATTTCCTCAGTGGCTCTGGCTCACGCCCAGCGAGGAGAAAGCTGCCTTTCTTCCCTGACCGGCATCACAAGATTTCCAGGTCTTGGAAGCAGCCTTTCTCCTCTCGCCTCACTAATGTGGCGGCCGCTGACTTCACCAACCTCGTTGGTTCTGTGGAGCAGGGGTACGCTGCAGTCCCGGCGATCGAGGACACACTCGCTGCGCACCTCTCGCCGACTTCCGCCCCCTTGTGGAAGTCCCGCCCTCTCCTTCCGTCCAAGCCATGTAGAACCACCTCTGCTTTGGTCGGCAAGTCCTACATGGTGGCGGGACAGGCAGATGCGGCTCTCCACACAATGGCCATCCTTCAGGCCTACCAAGCGGAGGTGCTGAAGGAGATGGATGAGGGGGACGGTGTGACCCCTGAAGCTGTTAAGGAGCTTTGCAGGGCTACCGACTTGGCCCTTCGTGCTACTAAGCATACAGCGCGGGCGGTTGGACACAGTATGGCAGGTTTGGTGGGGCTGAGCCTGTGGCTGAATCTGACAGAGATCAGGCAAAAGGAGAAGGCTTTCCTCCTCGACGCCCCGATCTCCAGCTCTGGCTTATTCGGCGATGTGGTTAACACCATCGTCGATAAGTTCAGGGCTGCTAAAACGCAGTCAGCACGGTCCCACCATACATGGTCTGGGGAGCTCGGAAGCGGGTAGATTTAAAACGCCCAAACAAGCCCCCTGCGGCGGGGACCGCTAAAACGTATCTGTCCATCTCTGAGAGGCTCTCCTCTACCAACTGCGCCATCTTCGCCACCAGGGACGTCTCGAGGAGTGCAGGCCACTTCCTCTTTGGTGACCGTTGAAGGTAAGAGACGCTTCAAATTTTCTCCCCTCAGAGTTGTTACAGGTTGCAGACATTGTACACGCGGTAAGGGACGCCCAGCGCTTTCCCCCCACGTCAGTATCTCCTGCCCTTGTCTTTACGGCCTCGTTAGGTCATGCCTCCATGCACGAGGACGCTATGAGCTCTCCTCTGCTTCGGCCGGATACATGTCCCTCCCTTCGGGGGGACGTTCAGAGCGGGGACCCCGTGTTGATATCCCCCCTGATATGTTCCACTCCGCTCCCTCTATCGGGCCTTCCTCCATACCTGAAGGCACCTGCCGGGAGTGTCGCCCTGGATTCTTCGTACGATCCAGTTCGGTTGCACACTCCAATTTGCTCGCAACCACCCCCCGTTTCAACGGGGTTCTTCTTACTGCTGTGAACAGTGCCAACGAGGCTTCTGTCCTACAGCAGGAAGTCTCCTCTCTTCTGCTCAAAGGGGCAATAGAGGAAGTCTCCTCTTTGGACCCGTACTTTCTAGTCCCGAAGAAGGATGGGGGTTTGCGTCCTATACCAGATCTGCGCAGGCTGAATTACTCCCTCTACAGAGGGAAATTCAGGATGCTCACACTCAAGAGCATTCTTTCCCAGGTCCAAGAGGGGGACTGGTTCGTGACTGTCGACTTGAAGGATGCCTGCTTCCACATCCAGGTTGTTCAGAGACACAGGAAGTTCCTCAGGTTCGTTTTCGGGGGAAAGGCTTACCAATACAAGGTTCTTCCCTTTGGGCTAGCTCTGGCCCCAAGGACGTTCACCAAGTGTATGGATGCAGCTCTAGCCCCGCTGAGGCTGCAGGGCATCCGGATCCTCAACTACCTGGATGACTTAGCCAGTTTCAGGGAGCAGGTGATTCATCACAGGGACTCTCTCCTTCTCCACTTCGCGCGCTTGGCCTCCGGCTGAAAGGCCAGAAGAGTGTACTCACTCCAGCCCAGCAGACCACATTTTTGGGGGTTTGTCTGGACTCAACCTCGATGCAGGCCCGTCTGGCCCCTGCTCGAGTAGAAAGCATCCAATCGTGCTCGGCCCGCTTCAGGCTAGGCCGTCACGTGTCAGTGGGCCTTTGTCACAGGCTCCTAGGCCTCATGGCAGCGGCTTCCCCGGTTCTTCCCTTGGGGCTGCTTCATATGAGACCGTTCCTCTGGTGGATGAAGTCCCTGGGTATTCGCTCCTCTTGGCCATCCCTCCACCTGTCTCCACGCCCTCTTAGTGTGGCGGGACCCCGCGCCAGCTTCTTCTTTGGGCACAGAATAAATTTTTGTCCCTGAGAGCGGTCCATGTCCCAGGAGTCCTGAACCTAGCTGCGGACTTTCTATCGAGACAGAAACTCAGGTCGGGGGAATGGATGCTGAACCGCCGTACGGTGGATCAGATTTGGGAACGATTCGGCGCAGCAGAGGTGGACCTCTTTGCATCTCAGGAGTCGAACCAATGCCCCCTTTGGTTCTCCCTCTCTCATCCTACCTCTCTGGGGATAGATGCGCTAGCGCACCCTTGGCCGGACATGACGCTGTATGCATTCCCTCCGGTCAAGCTCATCCCAGAAGTATTGTGCAGGGTGAAGACATGCGGAGTCCACCTTCTCCTTGTAGCCCCGTTCTGGCCTTCCCAGATGTGGTTCTCAGAGTTGGTCTCCCTTCTGGAGGGTGATCCGTGGGAGATTCCAGTCAGGAGAGACCTGCTGTGTCAGCTTCAGAGCAGAATTTGGCACCCTCGTCCAGAGATCTGGAAGTTGTGGGTATGGCCGATCTTATGCAGATTTTCCTGATAAGGCCGAAATGAGCTTAAATCACGCTGCCATTTTTGATCGTACAGATAAGAGCAATACACCATTAAAATCTGTAAGGGGTCTACTTTTATTTGTATACACTCATAATAACAACTAAACTTTGTGCTTTTGAAGAATAAAGAAAACAAACAGGGTGTGCTCTCCGTCTTCTCCGTCTCCGCAAACTGCTTTTTGAAACACGTCACTAAAATGAACTGTAACTCAGCAAATACTTCACACAGAGACATGAGAAATATATCTATAGAAAGCTTGACATGTCTACTGTTAAATGAAGTAAGTATTACCGAAAACAAATATTCTGTGATAAAGCAATCCGTATGAAACCAAGGACATGTCCAGTTTTTCCGTCTGGTCTCATTATCTCTAATTAGGTCACGCCCACGTGCTGCTCGCGCTATTGTTATTACAAATCTCCACGCGAGACACGCAGCATGTAAACGCCCACACCACCGTAAACAAAGCAGCAATGTGTTCATCTCGGATACTTTTCAGTTTTGGAAGAACACACTGTGAGGAAAAAGCCTTGTATTTACCTCAGAAACGCGCTGAGAGGAAAAAGCCTTGTATTTACCGCCAGAAGACGCGCTGAGAGGAAAAAGCTTTGTTTACCTCACAAACAGAACGCGAGCGCAGCTGGAGCCGGCGGAGGAGGAGATATTTTATACCAAGTAATGTTTCTTATTGGCATTCGATAATGTGTTGTTGTGACAAAGTTGAACGCATTTACTAGGTGAACTTATCCCAAACTATAACTCCAGAATAAAATGTGTGCAATCGAGCGCAACATTTTGAAATATGATAGGCAAACTTTCATTGCATTTAAATGTTGCACGACGTGAGGATAGTTATATGTTCTATAAACAATGATATAAAAGTAATGTCTAAGAACGTTTAGACCAATCTTTACTGTGAAGTAGCCTACTCTGTTTGCAAATATCTGCTCAAACATGTTTATAATAAGCTTAACAATAATTTAGTTTCTCAGTTATAAAATGTTGTTTTTGTATTGTATGATAATACATGCAAAGCATGTATGCATCTATGTTATAAAATCACGTGGGCAATATTGGTGATTGATAATGTAATAATATAGTTGCTCCTGATAAGCCTATCAACATGCTCACTAATTTATTTATTAATTTTAGTGTGGGAGTGGGGGTGCTTTATTTATTTTGAATAGTAACAACATGTAGGCCTATATATTATAATAAATATAATGTACTGTTTTTGCTGTACTTTGGATCAAATAAATGCAGGCTTGGTGAGCTGAAGACACTTCAAAAAAAAAAAAAAACATTACAAATCTTACTGTTTAAATAATTTGACTGGTGGTGTATGTATTGTCACCATGTTTGCTTTGTCTTTGTCCATTCATTGTGTTGCTCACTTCTGTTTTGTTTTCTCATGCAGTTTCTGCTGTCTCCCGTTTTCCTGGGTTACAGTTTCCTGCCACTGTTTTGGATATTTTGGATATTGCACCCACGATGTCTTGACTCTTCTGTTGGTTGTTTATTTGTTTGTTTGTTCCTAATAAACTGTTTAATTGCACTCGCAAGTGAATCTCAAGTTATTTTATGTGATAGTTATATGTATACACATTTCTTTTTTCCTCACATTCTTTCTTGTAACTCTTCTCTCTCAGTCACATACCTGACTCAATGGCTCATTATGGAGCTCATTATGCGGGCCTTTGTCTTCTCAGGTGTGAGTCACAGCATTATCCAGGAAAGTTCACGCTCAAAAAGTGACTTCGAAAACTTAAATCAATATATTGTTTTCTCTGAATGAGTGGGTTAGATTATTTTCAGATGATTTTGAAGCGAATATTCTAGGCTACAAGATCCAGTTCTCAAAAGTCTTGTGAACAAATGTTGTGTATGTGTTTTATGACCTTATTTCAGTTACTTTAAAATTGTAGTTTTTTTCTAACCACGCATAAACGTTGTTTTCTCAAAAACATATTATTGTAGCCCAGTTTGTGCTGAATTTTTAGACTTTAGCCATTACAATGTTTATAAGCAACTGAAAAAAACACAAATGTCAGGGCATGTCAAAACTTCTCCAGGGCCCCAAAACACCCTCAGACCCCAGAGGGTTAAGCGCTTGAGGCCCGTTCGTCCTCCTAGTTTCCCTTCTTGGGACCTTTCTGTTGTCCTGAAGGGGTTGCTGGAGCCTCCTTTTGAACCCCTAGAGTCAGCTCCCGAGAGGATTCTGACGCTAAAGGTTACTCTTTTGCTGGCGTTGGCCTCGTTTAAGCGTGTGGGAGATCTGCAGGCTCTGTCTGTCAGTGAGTCCTGCACGGAGTTTGCTCCTGGTCTGGTCAAGGCATTTTTAAGACCTAGGCTTGGTTATGTCCCCAAAGTTCTCTCTACGTCTTTTCATTCACAGGCGGTAGCGCTGCAGGCTTTCTCTCCCTCCTCTTCGAGTGAGGGCGATGATCTTCATCTACTCTGCCCTGTTAGAGCCCTGAAAATGTATGTGGACCGTTCCAGCCAGTGGAGTCAGTCCCTACAGCTCTTGGTGTGTTTTGGTGTAGGCCACAAAGAGCTAGCAGCGTCTAAACACACAATATGGGTTAGGAATGCTATTTCGTTGGCCTATGAGGTGCGCAGTCTGCCTTCACCTCTAGACATCAGAGCTCATTCCACCAGAGGGGTGGCCTCCTCCCAAGCTTTGTTTAGAGGGGTACCCCTGGAGGACATTTGTATGGCGGCAGGTTGGTCCTCTCCCCATACTTTTGTGAGGTTCTATAACCTTGATGTGAATACAGCTCCTGTTTCCCAGGTTCTTTCTGTTTGAGCCAGCTGTGGGCCAGATCTGGCAGCGCATTAGCTTGGCATGTGTGGTATATCGTTCCCACTGCGTAAAGCTACGCAGCGTAGAGTGAACCTATGAAAGGGAACGTCTCGGGTTACTTACGTAACCCATGTTCTCCAAGTAGGGAACGAGACGCTGCATTCGCTGCCAAGCTCCTCTTGCTGTCGACCTGCTTCTTCAACAGGAAAATCTGAGGATAAGATCTATGGTCTATGTCAATCACGTATGACATAGGGGCGGTATCTCGCGTCATCAGCCAATGAATTGGCGTGATTCTATAAGGGCTTCAGACAATCGTCACACCTGGGGTGTTCCCACTGCGTAAAGCTACGCAGCGTCTCGTTCCCTACTCAGAGAACATGGGTTACGTAAGTAACCCGAGACGTTTTAACTTGTTCTGAACAGTGATATATTAGTATAAAGTTTTAGTAATTGTGTTGTGTCATTCTCATTACTTTTAGTTTTTTTTTTAATCCATTTTAGTTTTAGTTATGTTAGTACATCAAGTTAAAGGAAATGAAAATGAGAAATTAATCCTTGGCAACCAGCAGAAATAAAATATGTTTTGTTTTGTTTTATTTTATTTCAGTTAAAATGTATTTTATTTCAAGCAACAAAACTATTTTCTATGGTTTTTGTGTTATTTAAGTATAATAACTGATATTCAGCTTGTTTAGAAAAACTGACCCGCTCAAAAATGCCCAAATTCTCCCTAAAACCATCAAACTGCTTATACTGGTTTAAGATGCCTTTTTCAGCAGGGAAGCCACAAAAGCACCAACTGAATTGTTTACTGAATTGTTTACATCATTTACAAAGTTTTATTGGATGAGTAGTTTATTAATTCCCTTATACTGTAAGTGCACAGCCTTGTCTCTGTCTCTTGCATTTTTGAAAATATTTTCTGAAAACATTTTTAAAGATATTTTCTGAAAACATTTTTAAAGATATTTTCTGAAACGTCTATGCAGAAAACAAACTGGAAATATGCTTCCAGAACCCAGGCCACTGAAAAAGCAGTTGTCACTTTTTGAGTTGAGCTGTATGTTTATAGGGTGGGTGGGGCATTGACGTGTCAATCAAAATCTTACCCATTCAGCTGAGAGCTTTCACCCTGGCTTTCCAGCAGGCCCCGCCTCTGGCCCATGGCAACCTCACAGGCATTCTCATTGGAGTAGAGATTGATGGGTGTGTTATACACTGAAGGGCGGGGCACCGCCGGTAGATGATTGGGTGAATCATCAGTAGGAGTGGGCGGAGCCTGTGGATTAGGGTTTTGAGCCGAGGAGGCGGGTGCAAAAGCAGACGCGGCAGATGGAATGCAGGCTATGTGTGGTGACCCCGCCCCTCCAAACGGACGAGCGCTCCTATTGGAGGATGAAGTGATGTGGGTGGAGTTTGTGATGTCAGAGGAAGATGGAATGGAGGTTGTCATGGGAACGGGTTTGATGATTTCCACAGAATCATCCTAAACACGGAGGAAAGCACATGCAGGACTCAAACAAAACGACACAGCAATTCAACAAAATCAACAGACAACAACAAATGGGTTATACAACAGAAGCTACACCACTGGAGGCCTAAATAATGTGGCAGTATGTTCAGAATGGATAGCTGACTACTTACTAAATAAAGTATATATTATTTTAGAAAAAAGTATGCAAAACAGAACGGATTATGCTATGATAAATATTTTTGTCATATGACTTTCAAAGCCCTGATCTCATTGACAGCGTCTTGATTTTGAATACAACAAAAATGTATTCCTTTTCAGAAGTTTTTTGCTCACATGAAGCAACAGATGATTTCACCATTTTAACTGACTCAAATTAATGTTATTTATGTATCACTGAGATACTATTATGGATTTTTTTTTTTTAAGTATTGTGAATTAGTTTTTACTTTTGTTTTCATTTTAATTTTAGTTTCTGTAATTTTGTAGTATACAATACAGGGAGTATACAATATTAGTATACAATATTAAATGTTCATTATGCATTGTTCTAGTATTCTATTCTGAACACAACCTAAATGACAGCATGTGACTTTTAGCAATTCAAGACAGATAACTGAACGCAGCAAGCACACTTCTGTTTGCTACAAACATGCAAAACTAAAACTCATGCATACATATAGAGCTGTGTGTCTGTCTCAGAGGGGAATAATGACATATACACAATACTCCAGTTGTGCACTCTGGCTGGCTGTGTATGTGTGTATAAATCTCATACCTTTGGTGCCACATCTGGTTTTGGAAGACTGGAAGCTCTGTTGGAACACAAACAATGGACAAAAACATTAATGAATCTGCTGTAACCACATCTAGAGCTGGCAGTGGCAATACATAGGGAGCATCTAACTGTGGTTTGCTGTAAAATCACAGGCCTGTATTCATAATGACACGGAACAACCGCATGGAAGTTTGTAGAGTGGTTCTGAATTCGTTCCGCCTGCAGGGGAGAACAGAATAAGGTTTGTATCCTAAAGAAACCAGGCAAGGTTTGGTTTTAAACTAGTACACTGGTGGTCAAAAATTTGGAATAATCATGATTTTACTGAGTACAAGTCTTTTATACTCACTAGGTAAAATACAGTAAAAAACAATAATAATATGAAACATTATTAAAAATGTTAAATAAGTATTTTCTATTTGAATATGATACAAAGTGATACAGAGAGTTTTCAACGTGATACAAAGATGAGTTTTCAGCATCATTTCTCCAGTCTTCAGTGTCAAATGATCATTCAGAAATGATTCTAATTTGATGATTTGCTGCTCAGTTATTAACAATGGTTCTTATTATTATGATCAATTACGAAAAGAGTTAATAAAACCGCTTAATATTTTTGTGGAAACTGTGACATTCATTTCAGGATTCTTCAATGAATAGAATATTCAAAAGAACAACATTACTTTGAAACAGAAGTATTTTGTAACATTTTAAATGCCTTTACTGTATGAAAATATGAACAGCACAACATTATTAATCATTAATGTTTACTGAGAAGCAAATCAGCATATTAGAATGGCTTCTGAAGGATCGTGTGACACTGGAGACTGAAGTAATGATGCTGAAAATTCAGCTTTGGATCAGGAATAAATTACATTTTAAAATACATTCAAACAGAAAAGAGTTATTTTAAGTTGCAATAATATTTCATATTACTGATTTTTCTTTTGTGATCAAATAAATGCAGCCTTGGTGAGTAGAAGAGACTTCTTTTTTAAAACTCTTAATAATTCCAAACTTCTGACTGGTAGTGTATGACATGGTGTGTTATTAAACTCAAACTATGCTTTGACAGTAAGCGATACTGTTGGTGTGTATGTGCATGTGTATGTGAGGCTGGCAGAGGGCTTGAGTATTAGTTACCTTCTCTGAGAATCTGAACTCAAGACCTTCTAGAACAATCTCATCCATCTCTAAGTTTTTTTTAAATTTATTTATTTATGAATCATTTTGACCTTTAAAGATGTTCCCAAAGGGAGGTTTTATCCAATTTAGCTTCTGGGTACAATTTTGTTCCTAATACAGCCACACAGATCTTGAAGAGTGTAGATGAGAGTGTTATATAACAGGAGATGTAAGTATTTCACACACACGTGACCATCGTGAGTTCATGAGAAGGCTGTGTATCCCTCCGCGGAGGTCTTTAGAGTGAGATCCAGCGGGCCGGGCTGGGTTTAGCACTGTTAATCCAGTCAGATGAACATGAGCGCTCTCACTCTACAGTTATGAACACTCTGTTCCCGGTATCACTCGATATAGATCCACAGGACTCAGAAGACCAGCAGAACGCCAGAGAGAGAGAGAAACTAGTCATTTAATTTTGTTAACTGAATCATTTTTATTAAATTCACTGATTTCCCAGTGGTATTCAGTCAAATTTGACATACAGTCTTTAAATATCCTTCCTAGAAAAAGTCGAAAAAAATCAACAATTAGACTGTTTTAAGGAGCCAGTTTCTTGCATGGAATGAAATAAGCAAGTCAAATGAAATCCAGATATTTAAATAGCTGTTGTTAACCATGTACATAGATGTAAAAAATAATGCCACAGACTAAAACACCACAAACCAGCTTTGATGTACACTACTGTTCAAAAGTTTGGGGTCAGTAAGATTTTTTTTTTAAGAAATTAACACTTTTATACAGCAACAATGCATTAAATTGATCAAAAGTGACAGTAAAGACATTTATAATGTTACAAAAGAAATTCCTATTTCAAGTCAAGTCTGTTCTTTTGAACTTTCTATTCTTCAAAGAATCTCTGACACAAATGTTTCCACAAAAATATGAAGCAGGGCAACTTTTCAAAGATAAAAATCAGAAATTTTTCTTGAGCAGCAAATCAGCATATTATAGTGATTTCTGCAGGATCGTGTGACACTGAAGACTGGAGTAATGAGAAATAAATTACATTTTAAAATATATTCAATATATCACATTATTATTGTTACTACTGTATTTTTGATCAAATAAATGCAGCCTTGTATGCAGAAGAGACTTTTTAAAATATAAAAATCGTAATTACTCCGAACTTTTGAACAGTAGTGTAACTGGCAGAAATTATTTAAATTAACAATTTATCGCAACTGTGCTCGCAGCGACTCGAGTTCGATTCCCGCCTCGAGATCCTTTGTCGATCCCGCTCCCTTCTCTCCACCTAATGCTTTCCTGTCAGCTCCCCACTGTCCTCTCACAATAAATGCATAAAAAGCCCATAAATATAACTTAAAAAATAATTAACACACACCATATTTAGAGATAATTTGTGGATAATTATTTATACTTTAACCTATCAGAGAAATGATGTCAAAAAACAATAAAAATTAACTGCATCAGCATCACTCAGATTCTTAGAACATTCTGTCATTCTACAGTATTATAATGACAAAGAAAGAGAGAGAGAATATACACACACACACACACACACATAATGACAAAAATACCAGCACATGCAATAACCCTGCAATGAGAGTAAGTCTTAAATTACATGTGGAACTGTTTATTAAGTTAATAGTATTTAGATAAACAAAGAAGGTCATTCTTACATTCTTAAACTCCTTAGACCATTTTACTACACTCAAATGAACAGCTCTGTGCGTGTGTGTGTGTGTGTGTGTGTGTGTGTTCGTTCATGTTTAGACAGAAACATACACAATCCCAGCAAACAGGGAATGTTCTCAGAGCTTTGGCTTTGGATTCTTACTAGTCCACTGTGAAGTTTCTGTGATATTCTGGTCTGTGGATCCAGGCACAAGTTTCTCCTTTAGTGCAAGTCTGTGGGATTTTTACTACTATTATCCACTATGTGAATATTATAAGTCTGATCACTTACATTTCTACACGTTTACATCTGTAGCACAAAGGTGTAAGATGTACATCTGCCCTACGATACTCTCTCAGAGCATCTGTTTGACGTCTCATTTATATGTCACACCATGAGACTGCAGGCTGACGCACGACTCGCTGATTTCCTTTCATTAATAACTAAAATGCTTTCAAACTCCACTTTCCTGTTCTGCTCCAGTGTGTGAATGAACATTTGTGTCTGGGTGAGAAAAACGCCAAAAACAAGCCGCAGGAACAAAATATCACATCTGCGTTCTCTCAATAAGACAGCAGTGAGATAATGGAGAGCAAAATAAGACTCCTGCTTCCCAGACAAGTCATATGTTGACGTTGGGCTGCACGATAAATCGTATTTTAATTCACAATTCACGATCACGATTTCTCTCGATTTATTAAGCATTTATTTGCCTGCTGGTTATTTATCCTGAAAACTTTTCATTTTAACAAATGAACAAGCCTCCACAAGCTTTCATGGTTGTGGTTGCCAGATTTCAAGAATATTTTTTAAAAATTTAAATCCACCATTCAGAGACTCGTTTTACTTGGCAACCATGCGCCTGCACACTCTCTACAATACGGAAAAAGCGCTGATGAGCTGAAAACACCGGCAAACATATCAGTTGGACATTTTTTTTTTTTTTGAGAGTTGACGTTCTCTGTGTGCTTATGAGAAAGTGCAAAAGCTGTGATGAAATGAAGAAAAAAATTTAACGGCAATAATCATGATTAATAATTATGATTATATTTTTGGAGGGAAATAATCAAGATTAAATGGTTAATCATGATTATTTTGCTAAAAAGAATCACGAATGGAATGGAAAGGTTCATTGGATGTTAAAGGATCTTGACAGAACCATCAATGCCAATAAAGAGTAAATGTAAGAGTGTATGGGCTCAAAAAATGGCCTTAACTTCACTCCTAAAAATTAAGGCTGCAATTACAACTAGAAATGGTTTTCTACAGAACTAGAAAACTAGAACTTTAAACGGTACTGGTAACAACCCTCTATGCACCATTTCTTTAAACAACCCAGAAACCAGTAGACTGATCTGAAAACTATAATGAAACATCAAGAATATTTTTCAAAGTATCATACATACAGTGTTTTGAAATTGCAGACTCACATCAGCTTTAAAGTGACAGTTCAACCAAAAATAAATATTCTGCCATCATGTATACTTTTTTCTATTTTGTCATTTTGGACCTACTAACAGTGCATGGAAAAGAGCAATTTTGGCATTATATCTCCTTCTAGACCACAGAAGAAAATAATACGACATGAGGGTATGCAGATAATGAAAGAATATTGATTTCTGGGTGAACTATTCCTTTAAGATGCTATGTTGAAATCAGAAATTACAATATCAGTAATTAATCAAGAGAGCAAAAGGACATGAAGGAGGGTCATTATTATTTTCTTTTCAAGTTCGAAACCATTAAAATTTTACAATTTCTGTTGATCAGAATAATCTGAGGGTGGAAATTTCATTACGCTTTGAACTCTCTTCCAAATGTTGATTTTTATCCTGCTGTATCTCGCTAATGGAAAATGGGATTTTATCCAGCTGTGATATCCTGTGAACGCCGACACACACATTCAGGGATGTGCTGAAGTGCAGGACAGTGTGTGTTGTTCTGGTGAAACAGGCTTCAGCTTACACTTTTAGACAGTTCAGAGCTTAGAATACACAGAGAGAGAGTTTAGAGATAAAAGTGCAGGAGGTTTACAGAGTAATTTAATGCTTTGAGAGCAGTCATGAGAAAAAAAAAAAAAATCATGTTCATGTGAGGGCAAACTAACCATCCTACACAGTCCAGAACAGAGGAGAAATGCAGGTTTTGCAACAGCTAAAAGACCTGATTGATTCACATTCTCTTTCTTGTTCCCATTACTTGGTTCATAAAAAAGACCTGTAACCCTGATACTGTCCGATTTTAAGAGTAAACCTGTGTGATTTCTTGTTACAAGGAATTGCAGATTGCACAGTCGTCCGTGCAATGGTTGCTAAAAGGTCAGTACAGCATGCACATGAATTATCCAAAATGAGCAGTACACTGCAAAAACATGATTTCTTACTTGGTATTTTGATTGTTTTCCATTACAAATATCTAAAATTCTTAAATCAAGATACATTTACTTTGTTTAACCCTCATGGTATGTTCAGGTCATTTTGACCATGATTTTCTTTTCCCCAATGTTATCGCATTGGACTAAAACTTACTGATTTTACTCACACAGGGTAACTTCACTCTCAGAAATAAAGGTACAATAGCTGTCACTGGGGTGGTACCTTTTCAAAACGCACATGTTTGTACCTAAAGAGTTCATTTTGGTACCTTAAAGGTACATATTAGTACTTAAAGTGTGCATATTAGAACCTAATAGGTACAAAAGTGTACCTTTTGAAAAGGTACCACCCCAGTGACAGCTTTTGTACCTTTATTTCTGAGAGTGTTCTGTACCTTTTAAGGATTTTTCCCACCTTGTTGCAATTGCAGTGTTCCTGGTTAAAAAATGGTCAGCCTACAAAAAATTGCTTACAAATTTCTTGTTTTTTTTTTTTTTTTTACAATACTAGGTAAATTAGGTAAATGATTTTTTCAGCACAACAAAAGGGTTAAGACTTTTTTCTGAAAAATGTATGAAAATAAAGTGAGTTTATGCTTAAAGAACAGGGAAAAAATCTGTGGGATAAGAAAAATGATCTTGTTCTTCCTTAAGTTATTTTTATTAAGTTTTTGAATTAAGTTTATTATTCTGACCCAGTTTCTTTCATAAACTTACTTCATTTTGACACATTTTTCATCTCAGAATCTTAAGTCATTTCACTTTAAGTAAATTCATCTTGAATTAAGAATGTTTAGAAACTTATACTAGAAAACAAGACACAAAATAAAGAGGAAGAAAAACATACAACCAAGTAAAAAACTGCATCCCACAATGCAATGTACTCAACCTGACCTTTCATTTCCAGCATTTCCAAGTTTATTTATCTCCTTCCTCGACTCAAATGTAAATGCAAGACATTTTTATACAAAATTGGATTAAAACTTCAAAATAACCTTTTATTTACAAGATGATAACTTGATGACACTCACCAAATTAAACATGCAAATAAGGCCATGTGACTATAATAGCATACTACTGTTTTAAGTGTGATTAATGTGTTTCACTTATTTTTTTAAATATAGTATAGACTATACAGTGTACTGCACAGTAAGCTAATAGTCCACTCTGAATGTGCACACAGAAAATGGGTCACATTAAAATTCAAAATACAGTACATATTAAAACCCAAGCCGGTCTCTAGCTCTGGCACCTTTTGCTGGCTCTGTCTCTCTCCGTTCTTATTGTTTAAAAGTTTAGCTAATGAAATATCAGTTAGAATAGATGAATTAAAGAGAAACATTTATGTTCTCTCTGCATCCGAGTCCAAATGTCCAAACTGTTTTTCTTTCAGAGTAATGTTTCAGACATTTGGGACAAAAGAGTGTTAACAGTCCAAATTCAGAGAGAGTCGAAATTAAGTTCATCTGGTGAGAAAGTCGACTCTTAACAGGAACTTGAACAATATTAATAATAATGCTAAAATAAATGTACAGTATTATTACGGCTTCATTCATCCATTACTGTCAGTGCTGATTATTATGAAAATAAATGCATAAACGTTTTTATTTTTCTTGTGCTATTTATTTCAATTTTCAGATAATTTCCCCAGATTCACCTAATACAAATTAAAGAAGTTTACACCTTACCACACTGTAAAAAAAAAAAAAAAAAAAGAGCTTTTCCAACTTATAAATAAACCAAATGTTATTGGAGTACATTTTACAAGAAAATATTATTTCAGTTTTTCTACTTCAAAATTTCACCTTTAATTGAATGTGTTACATGCTGGTTCTATGTAATTGTTCCTAAAATTTACTAGCAATCTCTGAGTGATAGTTGATTTTAAATTTTCTAGGATTTTTATATTTTCACTTAGAATCTATATTATTTCCCTTGTTCTTTAAGCAAAAAACTCACTTTATTTTGATATATTTTTCATAAAAATTTTTCATAAAATCCAGATTTCGCAGAAGATCCTTTATCTAATTTAGTATCACCGGTCATCTTTAATTTGTATCAGATGATTCTGGGAAAATTATATTAAAAATGTAAAAAGTTACAGACATGAAAGCAGAAAGTAAAAAAGTAAAGCCAGTCACAATAAATAATAAGCATAAATAAGCTCTTTTTTGTCTCTCTCTGGGGAGGTGAACTCATGTCAGCGGTTGTTATGATCCTGAGGTTACTCAAAAGTGGTTAGCTGGTTTAATCAAATCAAGCTAAACATTTCCTCCAGTCGGTCAGAAAAACACCTCCCGCAAACCCATCTAATCAAGTAACCTGCATTCAACCCTGCTGTGAATGGTTGAATCTGATGCTATGTTTGACGTCTTCTGTGCTTAGGAAGTTGTGTGGTCAGATTAATCTGCGCTCTGATGAGGATCTGGCACCCGTCTGTGTGTTTAAGCGTTCAGAACCAGCGAGGTTCATTTGTGTGTTTGGATGGGGCCTAACAAACGTCAAACCTGAACCGTAACACAAAAACAGACAGATGCATAAACAACACATGCGTACAATCAAGAACACACGCAAAAAGGGAATAAAGAATTACAGGTTTTCGTAAAGCTGACATGATTTGTTGTTTAGCTTAGTTTACGTGATTCAAGCTGTCGAGAGAGGCCGTTCAAGGGCAAAAAAACAACACTGCGATTTCACAATTATTTTTCCCTAAAGTACTTTCATTGTTATTTCAGTGTATATAAACTCATTTTAGTTCATTAATGTGGAAACAGAAGCCTGTCGTGTCTCAGAATGGCCAATATAAACATCCTCCAAACATACACATGTCAACCAGGCAAGACACTTCACTTCAGCCATCTTGGTTACAAGTAGACATGTGCCGGTATTTGGTAATGTGATATATCACGATAATGAACAGCGAACAACGCTGAATGAAAGCACATTCACTCTCTGACAGCAGATGGCGCTGATGGAACAGCAGAAATGCAGCCGTTACCCCGGAAACCCTGTAAACAAAGCAGCTGCGCTACTTTCTGTTTCTGAAACGTATAAATAGCCGTTCAGATTGTTGTATTAGCAATTATGTTAATCACAGCGCCAAATACTTAAATATTTAGACTTAATATGCTATTTATTTTCAAACTTTTTTACACTTTAATCTGGACTACAACATGCCCTAGATATTGTTTGAAAATGTTTTGACTGTCTATCGTTCAGTCACACTTTACAATTAAGGCTACAGCCAATGAAATATTCTTCTAAACATTCGTTGTTAAAATAAAAAGTTGCAACTGTGTTATTTAATGAACTCAAGCTAACATGAACTAACAGTTGTATTCTTTAACAAAAATTAACGTCTGTAGCAAATGTAGCTATTTCTCATTGTTAATAATAATAATGCATTAACTAAGGTTAACTAATAAGTGTTACCTATTCATCTATATAATTCTTGAATTTTTTTAATGTATTGCGTTATTGTATTTAAATGTTTAGTTCTTTTTGTTATAAGAAATTATATTATTATTATTATTATATTATATTATATTATATTATTATAGCCTGTTGCAACTAAATAAAAATTTCATGACAATACCGTATACCGTGATAAAAGCATTAGCAATTAATCGCGACATGAAAATTTGATACCATCATATGCCTAGTTACAAGCAAGTACAGTTCCTGTCTACTAGACCGAAATCTCAAAACTGATTGTAAAATATGCTTCAAAAACATCAAAACAGGCAAATCTGACAACAGCATTATAAATTATGCTTGCTCAGTCTGTAATAAAATAAACGGCAATGATTTCTCCCATTTCGTTTTATTACTAGATGTCCAGCTTTCCTCCTACAGGATACTGTCCCTAACGTCATTAGAGCAAATATTACACCTGTGCTATGCATATTATGCAACAAGCATATTTATATAAAAAATAAAGAGTGAATGTATCTGCACATCCTATCTACAAATCAAACAATTTTGAGCTTATAACAAGAAAAGAACCCACTTTTCCCTTTAAATTAAGCTGCAAAAACAGCTTAAATAATTAAGATATTTAACTTGAAGGGTTAGAGAAAATGTGTAAATTGTCAAATTATGAATGGTTTGGTATAAGAAGCCTTAAGAAATTAACACTTTAGACTTCATTAAAAATAAATAAATAAATAGACTTAATTTATTTATTTACGAAATAAATAAGTACATAATTAAGTAAATAAATGTAAATGGACTTCACGGAAAATAAATAAATGGATTTAATGGAAATAAAATAAATAAATGGAAGTCATGGAAAAACTTTAATTGACTGCTTTATTTGGTAAATAAATAAGTATATAAGTAAATGGACTTCATGGAAAAACAAACAAAAAAATGAACTTAAATGAAAGAAAATAAATAAACAAACAAATGGAAGTAATGAAAAATCAAATCAATCAATAACTTAAACCTAAAGAAATTAGCATTAGAAATGGACTTGATATGAGCATCTATGTGAGCTCATGGTAAATGAATGAACTACAGCAGTGACACTGGCTCTCTCACAGCGAACACAAAAAAAAAAAAAATCAATAAAATCATTCACTGCATGTGCTTTTAATTAACATGGAGTCTCTCGTTCTCTCTGTGTAATCTACTGTCATCTATGAGAATCAACAGAAAGCCTGTAAAACTCCACATCTCTCCAGCGTAACTGCAGCTGAAGCCAAGTCTGGCATCTCCACAGCAGCTCTCCAATAAAACCCCAGCGTCCTCCATTAGTGCTAAAAGACCCACAGACACACACTTCAACACACTCAAACATACAAATAGCTGGTCTCTCAGTGTCTTGCTTCTTTGTTTGCTTCTCGACAGTTTCCGATTCACACAAAAGCATTTAATGAATAAAATTACCCATTACCTGCAGGCTGCTGTAATTACAAATAACACAGAAAATATAAGCCAGAAGAGGTAAAACTAAACCCAAACCACAACATAACCTGATAACCCAGACTAAAGCATAGAGTATCAATGCATGTGCAGCTGACAAAAAAAAAGTATAATATAATGAAACATTTGCAAATAAAATTTCAATGGAACATGACTGCTGTTGTTGAATGGCTGTCAGTGGAGAAAGATGGGAAACTTGACTCCTTGCATTACTACAAGTACATAAATTCAAACACGTCTATTTTGGCAAGCTAGATTTCATGCATCACTGTATTCTGAAATTTTTCAAAATGCAATTCATGCAACAAAAGTTTTCTCTTTCAGGTCAGCTACTGTCAAAACAGAGCAACAGTTTGAAGAGACGTCATGCCAACATGCAGCCAACCAATAACCAACCAGGGTTATTATCATTCGCTAAAAACAATAAAAAGCATTACTTTAATAAATGAAATAAAATAAACATTAAAATTAATTGAAAAAAAAATGTATATATGTATGTATGTATACACATACTGTATATATAAACTACATGGACAAAATAAAAAAAATCATAAAAATAACAAAATTGCTAATCCTAACTAAAATAAAACAGGAAAAAAAAATATTTGTGTTATTTTTATTTTTATTTATATTTAGTTCATTATTTAAGTACTTCAAGTAAAACCAAATGAAAATGTGCAATAAGCTGACTTTTTAAAAAATATTTTATTTCATTCCAAGTTTTTTTTTCTCTTCCTAATGGTTTTAGTTTTAGTAATAACCCTGAATATATGTAGTACCCTAGAGGCAACAATATGAATTGCACTGACACATTTCAGAAATCCACAATGCACGAAATGGAGCTGATGTAGACAGAAGTGTTTACTTTAACATACTTGCGTAGAGAAGCATGAACCATGAAGAAGGTTTGCATATCACACTTCAGTCATTAACTTTCACACACACACACACACACACACACACTGCTGGTTTCAGATGGTGCTGATGCTGGTGTAGTTCTATTAATACTAATTAGAGAAGGTGATTAGTTTACCATCACTACATATCAAAACAACTCTGCACACAGTGTCAACCTGAATATGGGTGAGAAGTCAACTGTCTCAAAAAAACAACATTAGACCTAAATATAAGATTTATGTGTTTGAATTGCATACAAAATAAATAAATAAATAATACATTTCCATTTATTTGGATTACATAGTTTTAATATAAATAAACTAATAAACTTTATGTAATTCACATGTCAGTCATACATTAAAGGGGTCATATGATGCTATTTCAAGTTTTCCTTTGTCTTTGGAGTGTTAGAAGCTGTTCGTTCATGAGATCCATAAAGTTGCAAAGACCAGTGTCTCAAAACCAATGAGATATTCTTTATAAAAGTTAAGACTTGTCCATGCCTTCCTAAAACGGCTCATTCAAACACGCCCCCACATGTCTACGTCACTGTGTGGGATGATTTGCATAACACTGCCCAAATGTATACGCAATGAAAGAAGGCATAACTTTTATTCTCGCTGTATTATTGTTTCCATGGCTGTGTGTTTCCAAATATGGTAACATTTCCGTCACACGCTTGAGGTATTCGGCCAATCACAACGCACCGGATAGCTGGCCAATCAGAGCACACCGTGCTTTTCAGAACGATGAGCTTTGTAAAAATCGAAGCATTTCAGAAAGGCAGAGGAGCAACAATAATTTACGGTATGTGGAAAATAATGTGTTTTTTGAACCTTAAACCGCGTAAACATTGCATTACACCAAATACACAAAATAATGTTATTTTTAGCAACGTCATATGACCCCTTTAATGAAATATGTAAGAAAATGGTAAGATTTCTGCACTCAAAAAAATCATGACAGTTTATTATTAGCTATTTGCATCTGCGTTGGTCTATGTAAATAATTATACTTTTAAAATTCATTTATTTAAACTGCCTCAAATCAGTATAAATCTGTTAATTGTTTCAAAATTACACAAAGTATGAACATGGTTTTTTATATGCCATTCAAATACATAAACCTTAAATTTAGGCCTAAATTAAGCGAATAGCATTAGTTCTAGCAGGTCACGTGAGTCAAGCTTGCATCTGCTGACTCTCAGCTGATCACATCTACCAATAGGAATACGACACCTATCATGGCATTCTCTATTCAGTATTATTCAGCAGTTTTTTCACTTGCTCAGGAGCAAATTACCCTCCTCCATCCCCAACTCCTCCTTTTGCCACAGTCAGGGCTTGGTTTTCTGATATTCCTCATGGTTACGTGTTTGTCCCTTCTAGTTTCCTGTTTACCCTTATTTGGTTTTGTTCCGGTCTTTGTCATTAGTTAATCATCGTTTATTATCCCCACCTGATTTGCATTTATTATCTTGTTTGCTCCTTTGTTCCTTTTCCTTTATAAGTCCTTGTTTTCTTTAGTCCTTGTCTGAGCTTAATGTTGTTAAATGGAATAAGTGTGTTGAAGCGTATTAAAAAGAATTCTGTTTCATTACTCCTTCGTCGTCAAGCCCTTTTGTCTACAACCACAACCGGTAACAGAAGCTCAGACCTAAATGGAAACTATGGAGTCCGCCGCCTGCCTCCTTGCCCTCATGCAGCGTGGTCTCCCTTTCTACTAGTATGCAGCAGAGTTCTGTCAACTCGCCAGGAGGATGCCGCTGGATGACGCGGGCATAATCCATCTTTTCCGGCTCGGAGCCAATCTCCACCATCCCATGGACCTCCCAGACACCACGGGACTGTGTCGGAGAGAGGCTATTTTCCGGTGTCTGGGAAGTGTCCGGGCCCGAGCCGGAATTAGCCTGCCGGCCGCGGATCCCCTTTACCAGCCGCCACCAGCGGCTCTCCCAAGCCCACCGATTTTCAGGGAAACTAACGAAAGCCAGCCGCCATCCATGGCTCTCCCAAACCCGCCGTTCACGGGGAAATTTACGCCGCCGTTCGCCGCCAACGCAAGCCCGCTGTCTGAGAGTATGGCAAGACCGCCAGGGAATCTCAAGTGCCCGCCAGTGCCTGCTTCTCACAAGAGCCCTCCAACATCTCCGCTGGTCCCGTCCAGCACTCCTACGTCTCCGCTGGTCCCATCCAGATCCGCGCTTCCAGAGCACCCCCAAGAGTCCGCTACTCAAGAACGCCCCCCTAGGGTGGACTTCCCCAAGAAAATTACGGTAACACTCGTTGAATCAGACTGCTTTTATCCTGAATAATATGTTGCACTTAAATATCATTAAGTACATTAATGATATCTGCTTTGTTCTGTTCTGTTTACTCGTGGGGGGGTATTATTGCTGCTCTCCCTGCTCATTCATGACAGACTGCATAGATGGGCAGGGACTTTTTGCCCAGAACAAAACCATACCACCAAATCCAAACTGTATGTTAATTGTCTATCAATTTGACGATAGTGGTTCTGACAGAAATATTTTTAAACGTATCTCCAAAAAAAGGATTCTTTGCATATCTCTCTTGAAAACAACAACACTATTTTCTCTCATAATTGTCGTGTTTGACATGGCTCATGCATCTGTCCGTCAGTGCCAGTCTCTCTCTTGATGTTTTCATTTCCACCAGACCAATGCGTGAGTGTTTATCTGTCACCGCTGAGCAAACCGAGTCTCTTACGTGCCAGCATGTGCGTGTGTGATTCCCATAGCTTGACAGTGAGACAAAACTTTCCATTAGTGGACCAAACAGGGTAACAGGAAGCTGTCACACACGTCATGCAAACAAAACACACTTATTCTGCTCTCAAACACACAGAGAACCAGTCAAAATCTGGACAACTGTGCTCCACTAGTTCTCTGCACATACTACAGATTGAATGTGAGTGCTTACGCAAAAGAATTGTAATCATCTGTTGAGCTTGTGCAGTTTGATTGTTTTAGCTTCATTACTTCTGAGACTTCCCTTATTCATCAAATTATAATAAATAAACTAACAAAAGATAAGCAATGCATTATATAAACAAACAAAATGGCTTCTTAAATTTGTGTGAAGGTAAGATTACATCACAGTAACATTCCGATTTCATTTTGTTTCTCAAATAAAATTAGCATATGTCTTGGAATATTACATTCATGGCCATTTTTGTCATGCTTGGATCTTCACAGCTCTTTTGGTCAGTGGCTACTTTCTTACTACTTTTCAGAAATTAAAAAAAAATAAAAAAACATTTGTTGTCGCATGATCTCAAGCTGTATGTTTAATTCAATGAGTGGCATTCACATATCACCTTGAGAATAAAATTACTAAATAAATAAATAAATATGAATTAATTAAAAATAAATGAATTAACAAACGCCACATAAATAAAAAACCCCGCTAATATTACTTCCTTGTTAGTCCATCACACTGACATGATGAAACCTTAATATATTAATTGCTCACTTCTGAATGACTCATTATTTGACATCAAGGTCATTGTGGGATACAGTATTCCACAAATTGCTGTATACTGTACATTTGGTTAAGCTTGTTTGTGTATTCTGTGTATTCAATTTGCATAATGTGCACAGTATACACACTGCAGTGCATGTTTGTACTATCCAGAACACATACTTGAAGACTGGACAGTACTATTTCCTATATCGTGTACGAAATGTATTTGTCATTTTTAGCATAATAAATCAAATTTTTTGCCCATTACCAAGGCAGTGCATGCATATTCTTACTTCTGTAAGGAGAGGTTGAGTTTGCCTGAGCTGGATTTGATCTTATTCTGAGCCTCGAGGTGGTTCATGCCGTCAGTGCTGATGCCGTCGATGGACAGGACCAGATCTCCCACAGCCACTCCTGCTTTAGCAGCCTTTCCTCCATCCGACAGCTGAAACCACACAGATAATGAAGAAAACAACAAGCCATATTTATCTTATTGTTATACATATGCCATGAATTGATTGCTCTTTTAAATATAAATAACAAAATACCTCAAATGAATGATATTTTAATTTAGAATCTCATTTTTACGAAGTAAGGCAATCCTGAACTTTGCTGATGCAGTTTCAACATACACTACCGTTTAAAATTCAAAGGGTCAGCAGATTATTTTTTTTTTTTTTAAAGACATCTCTTGCTCAAAATGCAGTAAAAACAGTAACACTGTGAAATATCATTACAATTTAAAATAAATGTTTTGCATTTGGATATACTGTAAAATGTAATTTATTCCTGTGATCAAAGCTGAATTTACTCCAGTCCTCAGTGTCTCATGATCCTTCAGAAATCATTCAAATATGCTGATTTGCTGTTCAAGAAACATTTCATATTATTATAAATGTCGAAAATAATATTTTTATGAAAACCATGACTTTTTCAAGATTTTTTGATGAAAAGAAGGTTCAAAAGAGAAGCATTTATTTGAAATAAAAATCTTTTTCTGATATTATAAATGTCTTTATTGTCACTTCTGATCAATTTAATGCATCCTTGCTGAATAAAAGCATTAATTAGATCTTACTGACCCCAAACTTTTGAACGGTATTGTACCATACAAATCGGAATTCAAATAAAAGTGACTAAAAACAGACATATAAGCTGCACTTTTGAACTCAGGTAAAGTTTCACCGTAAAAGCTTTAGGAAACAATAAGAGAGTATCAGTAAAAGAGATTCACTCCAAACACAGCTGAGCTTTCAACAGTAAACAACTCAAGACAAAAGTTCACATTTAGTGCAAAAAAAAAACCCAGTTCAAGTGGTGCGTAAATCACAGCGGACGTCCCTGCGAACCTGAGGCCGGTGCGTTTGGGCCAATTTAAACAGAATTTAAGTAAAGATAACTCTGAAATCCCAGCCTGATGCGCAAGTGGAGCGTGACATTACAGCAGGGCTGAAGTTCCTGCGACTGCAGACCACAGTCCGCTTTCTGTCTCAAACCACTCAAGTGCTCTTCAATTATCACATGACCACCTCTTTAATAAGATTATCTTATACAAACACAAACCCTGCAGATGGCAGACATATGCGTTCATGTGTGCTCAGCTGCCTTTTATACGAGACGCCGTAAACATCTGAGACTACATCTCATTCATCAATGTTTTGCCACAATCCTGTATGAAAGCAGCGCTCTTTCTTGTGCACTCGAGAAAACATTTAAGCGGCGAAAAGACAAGAACCTGGTTGAAAACATGTGGTACAAGTATGCAGCATCGCTGGTTTAATGCCGCAATAACACAAAAGCGTGCCGCGTTCTTTGATTCCTGTCATAACTTCTGTTTCCACTGGAGAGTAAACAGAAATAAAACACAAAGAGCATCTGAGAGCAATTACAGCGCAACGGCACCCAAAGACAACGCGGATGCCGTTTTTCACGAAACCACAATCTCGGGATAGCTAAGGCAAAGCCAATTTGGAGGTGGAAACAAATAATTAACTCGCAAACACGTGTTTTGGGGTTGTTTTTGAGCCGTCGTATGCGATTGTAAACGCTTCTTGGGTTCTCTCATTAATGCGCTTGAGAACATGTGGCGTGTTGGTCTTTGATTGAGTTCAGTTGCATGCTGTGCCCTCGAGGACAACAGCGGACACTACACACATAAACACACACAATAAACACATCTCAAATCAGGAAGTGTATTTCAAAAGAAAGGAAATGAGACCAATATGAGATCTGATGGAAGAATATGAAGCATGTGTGTAAGAGTGTGAATTTGCATACAAATGTATGTATGTTTAGTGAATGGGGTCAGGTCGTTCTGATTCATCCGTAGGGCAAAGACAAACTCTGGTTTGAGTCTTTAAAGAAAAAAAATGCAGCCAAGATGAAAATTCAGAGTTTCAGAGCTGCAGATATAAAATATATTAAATAAATATCACAATTTGAGCAAGAACATGTGCTCTCTTTTTGTAATAAATTGATAACATTCAATTTTGACTTGAAAATGAACTACTATGCCTATATAACTTAACTCCTGGTCAATGCATCACAATACTGTTTAAAAGTTTGGGGTCAACTTTTGCATTCATTTAAACAAAATTGTACAAGTAAAATTGTGAAATATTCTTAGAACTTAAAATAACTGTGTTCTATTGTAATGTATTTTAAAAATGTAGTTTATCCCTGTGATGAATTTTCAGCATCATTACTCGAGTCTTCAGTGTCACATGATCCTTCAGAAATCATTCTAATATGCTGATTTGCTGCACAAGAAACATTTCTTCTTGTTATTAATGTTGAAAACAGTTTTACTGATGTAATGTGATACTTTTTTTGATGAATAGAAAGTTCAAAAACAACATTTACAGTATTTGAAATATAAATCATTTGTAACATTGTAAACGTCTTTACTTTTTTCACTTTTGATCAGTTTAATGTATCTTTGCTGAATGAAAGTATTCCTTTCTTTTAAAAAAATACACTTTTCAAACTTTTTGGCCATTTTTAGACCTTGGTCGCTCTATGCTTTCATTGCATGGAAAAAAACAACATTAAAATTCTGCTTAGTTCTTTTGTGCTCATTGTAAAAAAGTAATTCAGGCATGTTCAGAATGACAGGTTACTCCAACTGCCAGTATCCAAACACATATTTTGGTTTTAGCTGGGCCTGAATCCGGTGCTAAATATTTTCACGACTTGTTTACTCATGTGGTGTGACAGTGGTTTTGAAAGTCAAGACGCCACGCCAGTAATTAGAGAGTTGCTGGTTTCAATGCTGGTTAGAGCACCAGTGCCAAATGTTTTCAAGGGACAATTGACACTTAATGCCAAACTATGCTTGCAAAGAAGAAAGCATAGTTATATAACAGTATAGACATTTGTTAATTCTTGGAATAGTTCACTCAAACAATAAAAATTGCTGAAAATGTTGTCACCCTCAGACCATCCAAGATGTAGATGAGATTGTTTCTTCATCAGAACAGATTTGGAGAAATGTAGCATTACATCACTTGCAGTATAACAGTATAAGCATAAGCGAAGGGCCAAACCTGCAGTGAGGGGTTACAGAGGAGCATGAGCACACGGTCAGGAGCAACGGCAAAAGCATTGTGCACAAATATCTGTAGGAATCAGAGAGTAAAGTCTGTGCTTCTGTTTGTCAACTAAATGTACTGAAATATACGGTGTTAATGTTGCATACAGTATACTGTCAGTGTGAAGATATAATTGCATCACCAAAGTGATCATTTTTTGAAGGAATAGTTCACCCAAAAATGAAAATTTGCTGAAAATGTGCTCACCCTCAGGCTATCCAAGACATAGATGAGTTTGTTTCTTCATCAGAACAGATTTGGAGAAATGTAGCCTTACGTCACTTGCTCACCAATGGATCCTCTGCAGTGAATGGGTGCCGTCAGAATGAGAGTCCAAACAGCTGATAAAAACAAAACAATAATCCACACCACTCCAGTCCATCAGTTAATGTCTTGTGAAGTGAAAAGATGCCTGTTTGTAAAAAACAAATCCATCATTAAGATGCTTTTATCTTCAAACCATTGTTTTTGGATAAAATACAAGTCCTATATCCATAATATTGGTTTCTCCAGTGTAAAAGTCGCCTGGTCTGAATCGGAAGAGAAATCTGCACAGATCAAGCACAATTTACAAGCAAAAACAGTCCAAAACAAGCTCTAAACTGATATGTTGGTGGACTTTGATGTGCGAGGACAACAGAGGATGGACTTTTTTACTGGAGGAATTCTTATTATGTATGCCAGAATGACAGTTTAAAGTTAAAAACGTCTTGATGGATTGGTTTCTTACAAACATGCAGCTTTTCACTTCACAAGACATGATGGACTGGAGTGGTGTGGATTACTTGTAAATTATTGTGATGTTTTTATCAGCTGTTTGGACATTCATTCTGATGGCACCCATTCACTGCAGAGGATCCATTGCTGAGCAAGTGATGTACTGTAATGCTACACTTCTCCAAAACTGATGAAGAAACAAACTCATCTACATTTTGAATGGCCTAAGATTTCCTAATCAGCTTTCATTCTGGATGAGCTATTCCTTTAAAAGGATCATTGGCCCACAAAAGGAGATGTTCAGCAAAAACTTCACACTGCTTCCTTCTATACAACATAAAAGCATTATATACAATAGCAGATATAAAATCTCATTCATGTTTTCTTCACGAATGCATTCAGTTTCCCAATCACACCACAGCACATGTAAACCTGAAATACAACAGGTGGTGATTTTACACAGCATAACCATGAAGTCATACCGCATACAGATGGTCTGCCACTCCAGCATCAGTGGTTTTACTGTTTCTGAAGGTGTTGCACGGCTGCTAGGTGAACAGTGAACAGAAGGTCCATTCAACTTCAGAAACGTCCCTCAGAGACACGCCACCCCGTTCAGCTAAACTAGGTGCGTTCATTAACTTTAATCTAAACGCACACTAACTAGCTGTGAATACTCATAAAATGCCTTGTGTGTGTGTCTGTGGTACAGCGCAAGTGCTGTCGAAACCAATACTCCAAGCAGAACGCAGTCTGTATATAGAGAGTGGCCAAAACTGTCAAGAAACGTCACTGCTGAGAGAATGAGTGCGGTAATATTCAGATGAAGTGTGTGAGACAGATACCATTTGCTTCATCCCGTTACACTGACCAGATCTGCGCAAATAATTTAGCCATGTGTTCGAAAAGTCAGACAGAGGGGCATTTCATTCAGTCTTGGATCGTAATGCATGCTTGTGTTTGTTTCTGGTGCTACAACAATATAAAAAATGGGTGATTATTCAATTAAGGGGAATTTTCCGTAACCTAGGATGATTTTTGTTTTGTTTTTGTTTTTTTTTTTTTTAATTAAATACAAAACCATTAATTCTAGTTTTAAAGAGAAGTTCTTGTTAAAATATTAAAGTATATAAAAATTAAATATTAAATAAATATGCAATTTTTCTTTAGAAAGAAATTAGTACTTTTATTCAGCAAGGATGCATTAAATTGATCAAAAGTGACACAGTTTCTACAAAAGTATTAAGAAACTCAACAGTTTTCAACATTGATAAAAAGAAATGTCTCTTGAACAGCAAATCAGCATATTAGAATGATTTCTGAAGGATCATGTGACACTGAAGACTGGAGTAATGATGCTGAAAATTCAGCTTTACACCACAGGAACAAATTACATTTTTAAATATATTCAAATAGAATATAGTTATTGTAAATTGTAATAATATTAATTTGCTCTTCTGTACAATAATGTAAATTGTTCACAATATTACTGTTTTTACTGTATGTTTGACCAAATGAAGCCTTGGTGAGCATTAGAGACTTCTTTCAAAAACATTTTAAAAAGAAAATGTATCATCTTCAAACTTTTGAATGGTTTTGACCACTGAATGACCAATCAATCAAGTACTCCAGAGCGCTGTGTAATCAAACAGCATAAATGGCTGAATGAATGCTTGAGTTTGTTTCCTGTTCGTCTCACGTTCACATGTGGAATCTTGCAGGCGGTTTTGGCAGATTGATAGGTGAGACTGGAAGCACAATCTGCTGACATGATCAGGAGAAGTGGTACAGTTTGTACTTGAACTACATGTCATTAATAATTCAGTGAAATGATTATATCAGGTTTCAGGAGGAGCAGAGAAATTTTCATTTCATGTTTTCTCACAAGGGGCATTAAATGGATACAACAGATACATGTTCTTTCCTGTGTTTGTATCTTTCATTTCATTTTGATAGTTTTAGTTTTAGGTAAAAATAACTACACTGATGTAAATTACAGTCCTAAAATAATGTCACACATAAAATGTCTGTTTGTTGTAAGTTTTTACAACAAACAGGGGGTCAGTCCATCAACCATAGCAACCGTATACTCTTAACAAAAACATTTTGAACACCTTAGCAACTACATAGTAATACCCTAGAAACCACCCACAAAATTCTAGAAATTGTATACTGTTAACAAAAACATTCTGAACACCTTAGCTTTGTTGTGGCATATTTTACGCAGGAAAATCACATTTCCTTCAAACCTAGAGAGAGAAAACATCTGTAGTGGTACCTCCATGTAGGTATCAGATGGTACAAAAGTACAGAAAGAGAGAAACAGAATACACACCCAGCTGTGATCCTGTATACTGACACTAACCAGAATGTAGCAGCAGCTCCAAACCACAGTCTTATAAAGCCTAGTTTAGACCAGATCCCTGTATTAAATCCCACCATAAACCAGAACTCAGAATATTAAATCTCTGTAAAGCTGGCTGAGGTACAGCAAAGGTCCAAACCATCCCAAATTTCCCACCGCTTTTCACACAAAACAAAACAAAAAATAAAAATCACACTCCCACAACCTCAGATTCGTCCACGTCCAAACCCACGTCACACTCCCCCCAAAGGTTTATTTACAGTCTAAACCTGTCACAGCGCCCGTCCTGTCTGAAATCAGCACATCAGCACAAACGCTCAAAGAAATACTGCATCTGCAACCTACAAGTTCCCGCCAGAAAAACTGCAGCTTAATCCTCACTGCTGAAACCTGCAGAGGACCTCTGAGAAAGCATTTACCATCGCATGAGCTGGAACATTCTCGTTTTATCTTATCAGCGACAAAAAGTTTATCACCCACACATACACACTCCTCTGGAGATGATGTCATGAGAAATGCAAGACAAAACTTGAGGCAGCAGGTCTGTTTTAAGCAGTTAAACTTCAGTCAGGCTTTCCACACTCTTAAAAATAAAGTTTGTGAAAGGGGATGCCACAGGAGAACCATTTTTGGTTCCCCAAAGAACCTTTCAGTGAACAGTTCTTAAAAGAGCGATTTCTTAGTGTGAAGAACATTTTAGAAATCTAAAGAACTTTTTTTTTTTCACTATAAAGCACCTTTTGTGGAATGTAAAGCTTCGTAAAGGTTTTTCATGGAATCACTGACGCCAATAAATAGTGTAGAATACCTGATTCTGATTGGTCACTGCATCAAGCTTTCCATGAAATACAACCAATAAAATAACATTTTAATTAAATTAAAATGTAATTTAATAATAATAATAATAATTAAATAAATTAAATAAAAAAACATTAAATTAATGAGAATAAAAATAGATTAATTAAATAAATCATTTAATTATATAATTAAATAAATAAATATATAGAATTTTATTTATTTAAATAAACTTTTTAATAGTGTACTTATCACACTGATTGTTGGAAAAATGTTGCTAGAAACGCTGGAAATTAGTTTTAGTTTTTACATTAGTTTTGTAAACAGCTGAGCTGCTGTCCCAATACTGACAAATGCAGTAACTAGCATCACTAATACTGACTCCCCAACAATACAAGACTGTAAATCATAGATTTATGATGTGTCCAGCTAGCTGACGGCTATGCTCCCAGTTTTTACTGAGATCTGAAGTTGAAATAACATCTTTTATGGCGTGTGAGTAACGTCTGTAGAGGGATCCGAAAGAGCTCTCCCTCTATTGATAAAATATTTTCACTGGCTTCCCATATAAAGCGCTCTAAGCCACAAACCAGACCAACCAGCAGCCAGAGGGAACCACAACATCACAAACTCTAATGTGAAGAATCACTGTCTGACTGAAAAAATAAATATAAAATTGTCCAGTGCACATATTTTCATACTTGAATGCACATCATAAATGATTTTTTTATTTTATTTTAATTAAACTTTATTGTATTTTAATATTTTTTTTTTTTTTAAATAATTGTTTTAAAATAAAATAAAATATTTTATTTTATTTTAATTTATTCATTTTATTTGAAAATAATATAAAATAATAAAAAATAACACTGTAAAAATAGCTTGTAAAACACAACAGCATAATTAAAAATAAAGAATAAAATAAAATAAAGATTTAAAGATGAAGAGGGGAGGGCAGAAGAAAAGGAGGAAGAATCTGGAGAGGGGGAGGGAAGGAAATAGAGAGAGGCAAGGAAAATCAATCAGAAGGTCATTTACATCACTCCTCTGCCAGATGGCATTGTGGGAATAGCTGTCATGCATTGGCAGCCCAAATGGGTGTGTGACATAAGTGCATCTGAGCAAGTGTGTGTGTGTGTGTGTGTGTGTGTGTGTGTGTGTATGAGAGAGATACTGTAGATAGAGAGAGGGTGGAAGACTCATTAGGAAATAAAAAGTATGAACAGGTGGAAAGGAAAGGTTACATAGATCACTTAACAGATAAAGAGATTAATATTCAGGGGGAGCGGGGTAAACTGTGCCACTTGTGTCTTACGTTTGTCCTGCAGTCAAGACGAAATGAGATGGAGGTAAAACTAAGCGTCTTAATTATATTTTAGAATATCTGCTATCAAGTGACATTAGAAAAAAGCACCTATAAATATACAGACACAAAAATACATCTTGTCAAAAGTAGTCTACATCAGGACTAAGGACTAAGTTGTAATGTATGAATACAGAAAACAATTATTCAGCATTTGGCAGATGCTTTTATCCAAAGTTATTTGCATTGCATTTCAGCTATACATCTTTTTAATTCATGCACTCTCTGGAAATTAAACCACTGGCTTTGCTAGCGGCATGCTCTTCTGTTAGAGCTAAAGGAACACTGTATAGATGTAATCCCAATTTTTTATTTTATTTTTTTTTTTTTATGCACACTATTTGCATTTTCATAAACTTGCAAAGAAAAAGTTTAAAAGTGAGAATATTTTAATTGCAAAGAGACAGTTTTGTACTGATATTTGCAAAAGTATTATATAATTTACCCCAAAACCATTTAGCTTCTGATGTAATTCTGGGAAAAAATGCTTTATTTAATCATTTAGAATAATTTTAATGGCTTTATACAGTGGCAATTCACCAATATGTATGATATACACTACTGTTCAAAAGTTTGGGGTCAGCAAGATTTATATTTAATTCATAGTTTTATTCAGAGAGGATGATGTAATTGATCAAAAATAACATTATAACATTAGATTAAAAGAAGCAGTTTTTATTCAAATCAAAATAGTCCTGAAAAATTTGTCACAGTTTCCACCAAAAATATTAAGCATTGTGCAAAGTTTCAAAACACAGCTTACACCTCACTCCCCTATACATAATGAGGTCAAAAGCAACAGAAAAACAGACAAAAAGAGAATAAAGAGGGGGGCGAGAGATCATTAAAGGGTACAGATGGCGTCGGGGGGTCAGAAGGGGTGTATCATGTTTGAATGAGTGTGTGTTCGTACTCACCCGTGAAATGGAGAGAGGCATGTTGAAGTCTTTCCCCCCCTGCAGTCTGAAGCCCCATGGGGCTGGACCCTGTAACACCACACTGTATTTACCACTCATAGCTGTCTGATATAAAACACACCCACAGAGGCTGCCAAACACTCAGAAGCTCCTCACAGAACGCCCTGGAAAGACAGACAGAGAGAGAGAGACAGAAGTGTTCAGTCAGACACCATTGAAAAAGCTTGTGATTTAAACTAGATTTTTACTTTTTCTAAATAAAATGTGAGTGGAAAAACTCAATGCTAGGAGGTTTCCAAGGCATTTCTATGCTGTTGTTAAAGTGTTTAGGGTGGTTTTTACTCGCAAAAGCCTGTTCGAAGTTTCTGAGCAATAGAAATAGAGAGGCTTGCCTTATGAAACACTGCTAATGAAGTTTAGTAGCAGAAAGCAATATAAAAGATATATTTAAAAAAACATGCTCAGTGTCAATAAAAAAAAATTGTTGGTTTTACAGTTTGGCGTTGGTAAGATTTTTAAATGTTTTGATGCTCACCAAGGCTGCATTTATTTGGTCAAAAATACAGAAAAAAAAAACATAATATTAGAAAATATATATATTTATTTATTTTTTAAACTAGGGTAACGTACCTATTAAGCTCACGTACCCATTAAGCACACTTCCATTTTTGAGATCAGATTATAAAAAGAAAAAATTAATTATTATCTTACTTGATGTCTTAACCAGTTGATATGTTTGTTACTGTATACCTCCTATAATTTCAATCAGATCATTGCACGCTGAGATATGAGTCTCCATATGTTCACACTGTCTGGCGGCCATTTTGAAAGCTGTCTAAAAACTTTCATCAAAAGAGTAGCCCCTTTAATGTGCATTTTTTAGATGTTTAAGCCTTTATTTTGGGTAATTTTCACTACTCATTGTAAAATTAAGAGATTAATCTTCAGACTTTTGCATATTATAATCTGGAACTTGGATGGGGGAAATAATTAGAGTTAGATCCAAAAGATAGTTTTAGCAACATAGCGCAGATGCTACAGAACACAGTTAGCTGACTAGCTGTATAAGACGGTGTGCTACGCTAACATATTCAGTTGCAGGCTTTACTGACTTGTGTTTTACATCCACAATGTTATAAATTGACAGTTTATTGCTGGTCTGTGGTTTTACAGTGCTGTAATTTTTAAAGATTTCATATTATTGTAAGGTGAGCTTAAAGGGTACACGACTATGAAAATCACATAGCTTCAGTGTGACATCAATAAGAAAAAGTAGAATTTCATAGATATTGTTAATAATAGTTGTTCATATTAAAATATGTATGAACTTAATACATGACCTAGACTATTTATTTAGCAAAAATCCTGTCATTTTAATAAATAGCCTATTACATGAAATTTATTAAACATTGTTGCTGCTCCAATTAAGCCCAGTGTGCTCTCTTTAAGCTCGTTCACATTGAACGTCTATGTAAATACTTCATAAACAGACTTTAAATATTAACTGATGGTTGTCACTTTAAGTTAAATTAATTCTGTCAACTCAAATCTGCAGACTGGCTCTGATCTTTGGCAACTAGCATCAACTTCTCCAGACTGTAAATCTGTGGAAAATCGGGGCATAAATCGTGTGGTTTATTCCAGCCTTAAAAGAATATAGATAAGTTGACATCCATTTAATAAGAGGATTCATAATGAGGCTAGTTTCTGTGTTCATCCCACTGATCTATAATAGAGAATCATTATATACAGATCAGTGGTTCATCCCCATGAAATAAATGTTTTATTGATTTGTTTTATTTGATTTTTGAATGTATTACTTAGCTGAACGTGGACTAGTATAGATTTTGCAATGTGTTTAAATGACACTTCATTATGAATATATAACTGATCAACTTGAATGCCTTGTTGCTTGATTTTAGTGTTCTGTTTTGTTTTGTTTTGTTTTTGTGATTGACTTTGTACCTTCAAAAATATATTTTTACAATTATTCTTTAAAAAATGTCCTTAAAATAAACCAAACATTTTAATAAAACATGATGTGAGCTTATTGGGAACAGGGGTGTGATTAAAGGGTACAAAAATGTACCCATTAAGCACAGCCAGACATTTTGAATTTAATGATGTATATCTTAATTTAAATGCTTTTGTCATTTAAAATAAAATTAAATACTTTTGTGTGAGAGATTAATATTTCATTTTTAACATTTTAGTACTGAAACCAATATCTTGCACTAAAAATGTCTCAATGTAGATTTTGGTGAGCTTAATAGGTACGTTTACCCTATTTACTATTTGAATATAATTTAAAATGTAATTTATTCCTGTGATGCAAAGCTGAATTTTCAGCATCATTGCTCCAGTCTTCAGTGTCACATGATCCTTCAGAAATCATCCTAGTATGCTGATTTTCATAATGCTGCTTAATATTTTTGTAGAAACCATAATAATTTTTCAGCATTCTTTCATGAATAGAAAGTTCAAAAACAGCACTTATCTAAAACAAAAATCTTTTTTAACATCATACATGTCTTTAATATCTCTTTTGATCAATTTATTGAATCCTTGCTAAAAGCATTCAAACAAGCTTCTGAACAGTAATGTAATACAACAAACAGTCAAATAATACATTATGCGTAAGTTAACATGCATTTCACAAAGATAAAGCAAAGTAATAGTTTTACCTTCAGAAAGCAACAACCTTGACAAAAAGAAACACAACTCCTTTGCAATGCAGGTCGAAAGGTCTGACACCAAATGATCCACACAGACAGCAGATTGTCCATTTATACCCATCTATCAGAGGGTGTGTGTGTGTATTTTGGGGGTTGGGATGAGGGTGCTAGGCTTACATGCTGATATTTTGGGAACAGACCCTAGACGTGCTGCCAAATATTAAGGAGGAACCATCATAAAGCCACCAGAACCCAAAACAAAGGTCCTGAGATTAGAAGATTAGGATCAGACGCTGGAATGTTCCACAGGTCAGATGGGTGTCCCGTCATCGGCACATTTCAAGAGGGAATGCTTTAGCCTGCCAGTATCTCTGTCTATTGCTCATATTGTCAAATAATTCGTCATGGGAAAAGATTAAGACTACTCTAAACACTGGAATACAGATGAGATTCACATGTGATCCATGCTGTCATCATGCATTATCCAGAATGCTCTTCATCTGCTATCAGTAAGACAAATGTTACTCTCATTAAACAAACCCAAATGATGGAAAATTATAGTAATGTTTCTATTATGTTGTACTGTGCTGTGTTGATTGTGTTGCACTACAAATTCCCATTTGGTACAAATATCATCGATAGATGGATGGTTGGATGGATAATAGACAGGTAGAAGAATGGATGGATGGATGGACAGATGGATAGATGATAGACTGGCAGAAGGATGATGGACAGACGGACAATGAATGCATGATAGACAGGTAAATGGACGGATGGACCGATGAATGGATGGAAGATTGGACAGACGGTTGGACGGATGGAAGATTGAAAGATGGATGGGTGGATGGATGGACGGACGAATGAATGGATGGATGGATGGATGGAAGATTGGACAGACGGATGGACAGATGAATGGATGGATGGATGGACAGATGGATGGATGATAGACTGGTAGAAGGATGATGGATGGATAGACAGACGGACACTGGATGGATGATAAGACAGGTAGATGGACGGATGAATGGATGGAAGATTGGACAGACGGTTGGACGGATGGAAGACTGAAAGATGGATGGATAGATGGATGGATGATAGACTGGTAGAAGGATGATGGATAGACAGACGGACAATGGATGGATGATAGACAGGTAGATGGATGGATGAATGTATGGAAGATTGGACAGACGGTTGGATGGATAGAAGATTGAAAGATGGATGGATGGATGGACGGATGAATGGATGGATGGAAGATTGGACAGATGGTTGGTTGGACGGATGGATGATGGATGGATGGATGGATGGACAGATGGATAGATGATAGACTGGTAGAAGGATGATGGATAGATGGATGGACAATGGATGGATGATAGACAGGTAGATGGATGGATGGATGGATGGAAGATTGGACAGATGGTTGGACGGATGGAAGATTGAAAGATGGATGGATGGATGGATGGATGGACGGACGGATGGACGGATGGACAGATGGATAGAAGATTGGACAGACGGTTGGACAGATGGAAGATGGAAAGATGATGGATGGATGGATGGACAGAGATTCAAAGATGATAGAAAAATAGATGGATGGATGAATGGACAGACTGATGGATAGATAGAATGATGGTTGGAAATATAGGAGGATGACAGATGGATGGATGGATGGATGGATGGATGCAGAGAATAAAATGAACCATAGAACAAACCACAGAACAATCTAATGATAGATGGATCCATCTCTATATCTTTATATATTTCTAAATTTTGATAAACTACAACACATGTATTGGCATGCTGCCGGTCAGGGTGGAGCGGAAGAGGATGTGAGTTCAGAGCTGGACAATAGATAGGTGATTATTAATCATATATCCAGACACACACATACATACACACCACATACATATTGTACTTGAATGTACAGGAAAGAATGGAAGAAATACAATGAGAAGCCATAAGGTCAGTCATCAGGCAGTCTGGGGATCACTGACCGTCTGTCTATGTGTGTGTGTGTGTGTGCGCTGAGTGAGGGGTTTGTCCGGTATCTGACCCAGATATAATATCAATAGTTTAAAACTCTTCACACTCCATGTGTTCATCCCTCTCTCCACACACACACACACACACACACACACACACACACACACACACTCATCTCTCTTGCCACAGAAGTGCAGCAGTACACAATAAGGAAATCACATTAGTGGCATATGATAAATGATATATGCGAACACACACAATAGAGCGTTCGGAGGCACGCTGAGTGGCGGCAGTAAGTAGCTTTAGGCTTGAGTGAGAACAGCTGAGACCAAAGCCAGAACAATACATGCTGTCTGCGTGTGTGTGTGTGTGTGTGTGTGTGTGTGTGTTCATAATAGCTATCAGATTAAGTGCCTCTCTGGTTTACAGTTTTCTCCAACAACAAGCGTTATAGATCCAGCGACTCCAGTGGGAGACACAAGGAAAACAGATTGCTGCTTTTGTTGTGTTTCTTCTGGCCGCTGGTCATAGATGATCTGATTCATTAGCATTACAAAGAGATTTAACTGCATTAACCACATATAAGTCACCATTAAAGTGTGTGTGAGAGACATTTCTGAATAAAAATATCACGCACACAGAAACTGCCTGGCTGTATGCGACTTCACACTAATCTAAATTAATCCCGATTTGTCTGCACTAAATCAATGCAATTACTCCAGACGAGTAACTAATGCAGTCGTCTGATACCTGCTGACAACACTTTCAAACCTGGAACTCTAATTGCATAGAAAAGATGTTAGGTATCATTCATGTCTGGAGCACAAGCACTGTAGGACGGGTTAAACACTGAAGTTAAATACTTGGAGTTGGGTTTGGAGTTTGTTCAAATCTCTAAATAAGAGCAAGTGTAATGCTTGACTTTTTGAAACACTGTTAAAGCAATAACTAAAGAACAGTGAGCAGATCTTCACAAGGACCAATCAATGTTCTGCATGCTAAAAATAAATAATGAAACAGTGTCTGCGCATCTGAGCATCTGCTTGCTGTGCTTGTATGTGAATGAGTCAGTGACCACAAAGATATATGCATGCAATTTCATTCAAAAAATGTAAGTATACACTTACATTTTATAAAGCCAAACAGACATTGCAAAGAAGCTAGAAACAGTTTAAGATAAAATAAAAAATATTGAATTTATGGTTTATACCAATTTGTAAATATAATGTCCTGAAAAAGTTGTGTGAAAATAAAATATATATATATATATACACGTGTGTGTAGTTGAACTCATAGCCATAAATAATAGAAATAATAGAAAATAATAATTTTTGGTTTGTACAAATGATAAAATAAAATAAAATAAAATAAAAGTTTTAATGTTGTCAGATTGATTTTGTCATATTGAATAATATTTTTGACTTTTGGGGAAGAAACTAAGCACTGTACAGAAAAGATTCAGTAAAACATCTAATTTCATGTTCTAATGTATCACTAAGTCACTAATATATACACTTTTTTATACATGGTAATTTAGTGGTTTAAACAATTTTTCTCATCTGCTGGCTGTCTAATTTGCTCATCCAGAGGGGTGAGGACAGACATCGACCCCAGCCTGAATAACATATGACATCCCCCCATCCATATGGGGCCCCCCGAGACATCATGAGACATTACAGCTCCTAAAGAACGCTACCAAATGCTAATCGTTGATTTCAGTTTATTCTCACTATTTCACACTCAACATTTAGTCCATTTGTTATGGATATTATTAGGCAACTTGTAGGCATGCCATGTCAACACAAAGATGAACTTTGCTAAACTTTGTTTTTCAAATCTAACATATTTCAAAAAAAAAAACTGCATGCATTCATTAATTTCATCGGTGAATATCAGTGTGGTTTTAAAAAACTCACTCAAAACCCTCATTAATTAGTATAACTAAAAAACCAATGTCATCATAGTTTTCTATAGTTCACAGAAAAAAATGATTCATTGAATTTACTAAATTTTTGTAAGCATTTAAATAAACAAATTTAGTTGACTAACTTTCAACATTTTTTTTAAAATTATTAAATGTAGCTAAAATAAATTGTTTGCAACCACTTACCTTAAATAAATGTAGTATCATTTTTTTTCAGTGTTGTTGATTAAAGTAAACACACACACAAACAAACACTGCCATGCATCACTAGATAAATATAATGAAAGAAGATACAAGCCAAAGTGTTTAACCGTGTTCCTAAAACAAGGGAATCGGGTTGGGGCATGTTGTCACAGTTATATAATGAATTGAGTTTTATCTGTTCTTTTGAGCAAAACAATGGTATATTTTTATTATAATTTTTAAAATTATTTTTCAGAATAGTCTTACTCTTTACATTTAGCATTTTAAATACAGAATGTTTATTTTATGTTTACTTATTTCTACTTAAGATAGTGTTTTAAACACATTTTAAACAAACGTATTCTTCTAAAATCGGTGTCAATAAACAGCAAGTGCTGTGGTGACAACTTGCCCCGCTTTCCCACACACTAAAAAGTATTTAACTGAAATCCGTGTAAAAGCCTTGATTCACGTGGCTGTGTTCCTAGGACAGTTTTAAAGTTTATCTTGTCTTGTGTCATGTGATGAGCTCGCGCTTACCTGTGCGTGCAGGTCTGAAGATGAGTCGCGTGGGTCGCGTCGCGTCGCGTCTGTGCAGCTGCGGCGGCGCTGCGAGGCTCATGGTTCCTCCGCAAGTGACGTCATCAAACATGGGCTGGACCTGCAGAAAAGCAAAACACTACAAAGACCTTCCCGCAACCCCCATAAACCTTTTTTTTTTTTTTTACTTTATATGGACGCTACATTGCAAGACTTATAATTTTATTACTATTAAGCAGCTTATATACTGTCCATGCAATAAAGTTCTGTAATAAAATAAAAATAAAATTAAGTATAGTTGAATTATATTTAATTCAAAATATTTAATTTGTATGACACATTGTACTGATGCAAAAAAAAAAAAAAAAAATAACTTTAAAACAATCCAATGCATTGTTTATACCACTATCATAGCCTAAATATATCCAGGCAATGTCCAGGCAAATATGTAGAAAAATGTAGAAAATAAAATGAAAAAATTTAATGCGTGGTTAAATTACATTTTATATATATATACACACACACAGTATATACATATATATATATATATATATATATATATACACACACACACAGTATATACATATATATATATATATATATATATATATATATATATATATATATATATACATAATGTATACATAAATACAATGTCCTGGCAAAGTTAAAAAAATAAAAAAAATAAACCAATTTAATGTGTAGTTAACTTACATGCTATATTACACTGATGCAAAATAAAAAATAAAAAATAACAAATAAAAATATTTTGTGCCGGCTCTTTTCTTGAATATATGGAACATATACCCCTGCTTAACTGTTAATTGAAAATAATGATTCTATTTTATTTTCTCCTAGTGACTTTTGATTGATATTGATATGATTCAATTGTTACATTTTCTCATTTGGCACAAGTGCAGAATGTTGTTTTTGTTTTTGCTTTTTCTTCTTCTTGGGTGGGTGGGGTAAATAATTGTGCTTTACTACTAGGGGATAAATGATTGTATCTTTTATTTCGATATTTTCTTACTTTTATTCTGATCCCCTTGCATTCAGTCATGTTAAAATGCTATTTAAACTTTTTTTTTTTTTTAATTAACAATTTTGTAATACTTGAAAATGTACAAAAAAAGTGGGAAAAAATACTTTGTGCCAATTATAAATATAATGTCCTGGCAAAGTTGTGTAAAAATAAAATAGCTAAATAATATATATCATATATTCAGTACAATATATATTGTACCGATAAAGTTATGTAAAATAAATAAAATGCAAAATAAATAATGAAAAAACTACCTCAATGTATTGTATAATGTCTACAGTTAACACAAAATGACTTAATGTAGTTACATTTTTTCAGTCTTATTAAATAATACTTTTTACTTGGTGGTGCAGGTTTCAGAGAAAGTGGTCTCAAAAGGTGCGGCTTTTCAAGTTTGAGGAAAAGTATTACTGCCATACTGAATCAGTCAGATAACTAATGATTAATGATGAAACCCAACAATCCTCACATTTACAGAGAGATAACAGTTATTACTGCACAGCATAGCACCTACAGTGAGGAAAATAAGTATTTGAACACCCTGCTATTTTGCAAGTTCTCCCACTTAGAAATCATGGAGGGGTCTGAAATTGTCATCGTAGGTGCATGTCCACTGTGAGAGACATAATCTAAAAAAAAAAATCCAGAAATCACAATGTATGATTTTTTAACTATTTATTTGTATGATACAGCCGCAAATAAGTATTTGAACACCTGAGAAAATCAATGTTAATATTTGGTACAGTAGCCTTTGTTTGCAATTACAGAGGTCAAACGTTTCCTGTAGTTTTTCACCAGGTTTGCACACACTGCAGGAGGGATTTTGGCCCACTCCTCCACACAGATCTTCTCTAGATCAGTCAGGTTTCTGGCCTGTCGCTGAGAAACACGGAGTTTGAGCTCCCTCAAAGATTCTCTATTGGGTTTAGGTCTGGAGACTGGCTCGGCCACGCCAGAACCTTGATATGCTTCTTACAGAGCCACTCCTTGGTTATCCTGGCTGTGTGCTTGGTCATTGTCATGTTGGAAGACCCAGCCTCGACCCATCTTCAATGCTCTAACTGAGGGAAGGAGGTTGTTCCCAAAATCTCGCAATACATGGCCCCGGTCATCCTCTCCTTAATACAGTGCAGTCGCCCTGTCCCATGTGCAGAAAAACACCCCAAAGCATGATGCTACCACCCCATGCTTCACAGTAGGGATGGTGTTCTTGGGATGGTACTCATCATTCTTCTTCCTCCAAACACGTTTAGTGGAATTATGACCAAAAGTTCTATTTTGGTCTCATCTGACCACATGACTTTCTCCCATGACTCCTCTGGATCATCCAAATGGTCATTGGCAAACTTAAGTCGGGCCTGGACATGTGCTGGTTTAAGCAGGGGAACCTTCCGTGCCATGCATGATTTCAAACCATGACGTCTTAGTGTATTACCAACAGTAACCTTGGAAGCGGTGGTCCCAGCTCTTTTCAGGTCATTGACCAGCTCCTCCCGTGTAGTTCTGGGCTGATTTCTCACCTTTCTTAGGATCATTGAGACCCCACGAGGTGAGATCTTGCATGGAGCCCCAGTCCGAGGAGATTGACAGTCATGTTTAGCTTCTTCCATTTTCTAATGATTGCTCCAACAGTGGACCTTTTTCACCAAGCTGCTTGGCAATTTCCCGTAGCCCTTTCCAGCCTTGTGGAGGTGTACAATTTTGTCTCTAGTGTCTTTGGACAGCTCTTTGGTCTTAGCCATGTTAGTAGTTGGATTCTTACTGATTGTATGGGGTGGACAGGTGTCTTTATGCAGCTAACGACCTCAAACAGGTGCATCTAATTTAGGATAATAAATGGAGTGGAGGTGGACATTTTAAAGGCAGACTAACAGGTCTTTGAGGGTCAGAATTCTAGCTGATAGACAGGTGTTCAAATACTTATTTGCAGCTGTATCATACAAATAAATATTTAAAAAATCATACATTGTGATTTCTGGATTTTTTTTTTTTAGATTATGTCTCTCACAGTGGACATGCACCTACGATGACAATTTCAGACCCCTCCATGATTTCTAAGTGGGAGAACTTGCAAAGTAGCAGGGTGTTCAAATACTTATTTTCCTCTGTAAATCACACAGGCCCTGTCTGGCCTTCCCCTCCATCCACAGGACGACAGCTTTTACAGAGACTACAGACCGTTTAAACAGTCTGACATGTTAGACAACGGTTGAAAACCTCACACAGACAGTCTAAAAGCATGCGCATTGATGTTAATGGGGGCTAAATAGGATGTAATGTAAACACAGACCAAGCCAATGCATAAAGAAGCTATTATTAGCATCTGTACAAAGAATGGGGATCAATAATGTACTCTAATTCAAACTCTCCCCTAGAAAAAGCAGTGAGAGTGATTAGAGTTTATTTTATGCTCTGGGCTAATGCACTCATAAAGCAACAGAGACAAATGAGGGGACTGTTTAGAAATCAATAAGTGTTACAGATATTAAGGTACTTGACGGTGAGACAATAGTTACACTATTTACTTAAAAGTTAATCAATTCTGCATTAAAGATAATCTGGGAATCGTTTACACAGGTTGTGATTGCATGAGATGCAGCGTCCTCTGCTGGATGAAGGATGAAAATGAAGCTCTGTGTCTTCTAGGATATTTGGAAATTTCTATGGTAATGCCAACAGTATATTTATATTATATAAATTAATTATGTTCATTTTTGTCAATTACCAATTATTTTGTTTAAAAAATTAAAAAAAAGAGAGACTTAAAGAGAGTTCAAAGACTTGCATCATAATTGCTGTATATATACCTATTGACTTGGACTAAACCGATATATCACTATGTAGGGGCTTTGGCAACAAATATTGGTTTGAAAAAAGTTGACCAAAGCTAAACAATACACAGAAAAAGCTTTGGTGGTGAAATAATTTTCAATCAGAAATTTTATTAAACTTTAAAGTTAGAAGTAGAAAAAAATAGTATTTTTTTATAAAACATAACCTTATAATCTTTGCATTGTTTACAACTTCTTCTTTTTTTTTTTTCTTCAATTTTGTAAGTTGCTTTAGCTAAAGAAAAGCTGATGAAATAAATACATGTAAATGTGCTTTTTGGTCATTAAAATAAGTAATTTTTGTTAAAAAAGAAAAACTTTTTATAATGTATTAAATATTAATATATTTTTAAAATTGGAAGGGATCTATTTAAAATCTAAACATTTTAGACAGCAAGACAAAAACACAGATTTTATTTAGATTTTATTTTCCCCCACAACACTGATCAATAGACACCACAACATTACTAACTTACAACATATTTGTCAGTATGTGTGGAGAAACTGTTCTGATCCATGAGGTTTATGTGTGCGAAGACAAAAGGAATGCACAAATATATTATTTTTAGAATTTCTTTTGACAAAAAAATTTCACTTTTTAATAAAAACAGATAAGGTCTGATCATAATATGCACAAAAAAACACTCTATAAAGGTTATTTCTCAAGCACCGATGTATCCTTCATGAAATAGTGCACATCTAGTTAGAATCAGAGTTTATTTAACAGTGCTGGTTGGTTCATGTGAGAAATCTCTCTTTAGTGTCCAGTAGCTCTGCAGGGCAGTTTATGTTTGTGAGGTCCTGACAGTGAGATCCAGACTTTTCTTCTCCTACTGTATCTTCTCTCATGGTGCTCTCTGAAGCTGGACTGATGATGATTGTGGGAGCATCTGAGGAGCTGCGGGTCACAGAGTTGTTCTTAGGGTTAAATGAGAGGTCAGAGGTCATATCAGCACTCCCGCTCTTCTTAGTGTAAACGACTGTCGGTGCTGTTGCCAAGGCGAGGGAACCGGAGACGAGATCTCGCTCGCATAGACTGAACGACTCTTTCATCTGTACCGGAGGCTACAGAACACAAACACACTTGGTGATTGATTGAATTACTGTATACGGACACACTCCATTCTGTGCATTCATTTGGAAGTCTATTTAGTTCACCCAAAAATTTAAATTAGCTGAAAATGTAGTCATCCTCAGGCCATCCAAGATGTAGAAGAGTTTGTTTCTTCATCAGAACAGATTTGGAGAAATGTAGCATTACATCATTTGCTCATCAATGGATCCTCTGCAGTGAATGGGTGCCGTCAGAATGAGAGTCCAAACAGCTGATAAAAACATCACAATAATCCACACCACTCCAGTCCATCAATTAATGTCTGGTGAAGAAAAAAGCTCAATGTTTGTCATAAACAAATCTATCATTAAGATGTTCTTAAATTCAAAAAAATTCAAACGAGTCCTCTATCCATAATATTTCTTTGTCTAGGAATAAAGTCATCTCGTCTGAATCAGGAATGAAATATACACAGATCAAATGCGAAAACAGTCCAAAACTAAATATAATAGTGTATTTTGATGTGAGAGGACAACATGGGCTTAGTCTCGTGTAGCCAGACCTTCAGACTGACGGCCAGCGTTTAGCCAACGTTCCGTGGGCGCGTGACGTCTGAGGCTGAGACTAACATGGGCTAGACATTTTCACTGGACTATGGATTATGGACTCATATTTTGGCCAGAAGAGATCATTTAAAGTTAAAATGCTTTTCACTTCACAAGACATTAATTGATGGACTAGTGGTGTGGATTATTGTGATGTTTTTATCAGCTGTTTGGACTCTCATTCTGACGGCACCCATTCACTGCAGAGGATCCATTGCTGAGCAAGTGATGAAATGCTAAATTTCTCCAAATCTGATGGAGAAACAAACTCATCTACATCTCTGATAGCCTGAGGGCAAGTACATTTTCCACCAATTTTTAAGTGAAATATTAATGTTTCATTGCCAGTGAATTAAACCTCACCTTCTCTATCAGCAGCGAGGAGCATTTGAGGATTCGTTGTCTCGGTGAGTTTCTAAATGACACTTTAGTCAAGTTGGACCTTTTCTTCATCAGGTCTAACTCCACTTCTCCCATTACCTGCAATCTCACACACACACATAAACACACACCCTAAAATATAGATCCATAATGAAAGTGAGGACAAACCAGCACCTTATTCAGTATCCTAAAGTGTTTGATAATAGCAGTGTTACTGATATAAAGTGAGTAGTATTCAGCCGGTCATGTGATTTCAAGTTTAGGCCATTGATATGAATGGAGTCTCATCTGAGTCGTAGAAACTCAAGCCTACTGATGGACCTTTCTACTGTACCATTGTGTGGAGTTTGTTCTTGGAGACCGATGACTGTCTGCTGACGCTGATGTCCTGGACTGAGGCCTCGCTATTGGTGGAGGAGGTGAAACAGTCCTTCTGAACACGAGACAGGCAGGACAAACCTGGGACCTTCTCAGCCAATGTGGCCCTGCAGACAAACGAATATATGTCATGATGTGAAAAAAAAAAATATATATACACACACACACATGCATATATATATATATATATATACTTTTGGTGTGACATGATTATAAGACAACATGCATAATAATTATACAAGAATTTCAAATCATTAAATGTTTATGCAACAGTTTGAATGCATGCATATTATATTATATTATATTATATTATATTATATTATATTATATTATATTATATTATATTATATTATATTATATTATATTATAAATTGTTTAAATTAGTTTTAGATAAAGTATGGGGCACTGCCACTACTTGACATTAATGTTCTACTAACCCTTTGTATTTATTTTTTTCCACACACAAACATGTATTTTTGCATGAAATGTGTGTGATTGTGTATTTAGTTTGTTTTATTATCTATTTACCTGTATTTGGTGTGAACTATGGCATATATGAAAGGGTTGTAGATGGCAGATGATTTGGCGATGACTGCTGGCAGTGTTTTAGAGTAGGGTGTGAGGATGTTTGCATGCCTGAGAAACACAGGAAAAAATAGTTATTTTTAAAGGGGTCATCAGATGCAAAATTCACTTTACATATTGTTTGAACATAAATGTGTGTTGGAAGTGTGTGTAATGATAAAAATCCACCCAGTGTTTTTTTTTAAATCCCTAGGCTATTCTGCGATTCCTGTCAGAATGACGTAGTTCTGCACAGGCCCCTCCCACGATAGTTGATTGACAAGGCCGATTTTGACAGGGTAAAAAAAGGTGGTTTTTACACTACCATTGAGAAATTGTAACCAAAGTATGCTATAGACTTTTCATTAAGACCCTAAAGAATCATATCAACTTGTGGAAAATGGGCATCCGATGACCCCTTTAAATGCATCTAGGTCATTAAAGTGCAGTGCTGAAGAGAGAAAAAGAGATTACGTTTTATAATCACTTCCTACTTCTCACAGCTGTGCTGAGCTTAGCTACTATAGAGATCCACAAACACACACACATACACACTTACATACACAGACAAATGTACATCGAAAAGTGCCAGATAAACAGTAATCAGGGGATTTGCAGATAACAGACACTGTAACACTTCTGATATATAAAGATTACAGCAAACTATTTATAGCATATACTGATCCAATGCATCATATATGTGACCCTGGACCACAAAACCAGTCTTAAGTCGCTGGGGTATATTTGTAGCAATAGCCAAAAATACATTGTATGGGTCAAAATTATAGATTTTTTTTCATGCCAAAAATCATTAGGATATTAAGTAAAGATCATGTTCCATGAAGATATTTTGTAAATTTCTTACCGTAAATGTATCAAAACTTAATTTTTGATTAGTAATATGCATTGCTAAGATCTTAAAGTGCATATTGCAGGTTAAAACAATTTTTCAAATGAATATATAACCTTGTATGAAAATATCATATGAACCGTTGTTGCAGGGTTTGAAAATGTTTTACAAGGTGTGAGGGCACAAATTTAGAAGAAAAAGTGACGCATTCCTTGACAGTTCTGAAAAAGCGCTTTTTTTTTCAACATCGCGTCATATTACGTCACGAGAGGGAGTCGTGTGCCGCGCGCTGCTGGTGTTCAGTGGAGCGGGCGCGAGTCTGTGTGTTTTAGGTAGTTATTTTTTTCGGTTTATCGTCGTCATGGTAAATTATCGTGTTTGTGGAGGTTGCACAAACTCCAGCCTGTCAGGACATCGAGTCCACAAGGTTTCCTGACAAGAAATAGGACGGCATCTTCCGAGCCTCGGTGCGTTTGTGCAGCTGAGGAGACTTAATGCATCTGCTTCAAACAACGCGGTGGTGTGTAATTTAGCGATCACTATATACCGGAAGATTATCATCCCAGCGATATGATGCAGTTCAGCATGGGATATCGAAGCAAGAAGCGAGTGAGACTCCGAGCTGGTGCGGTTCCTTCACCGGGTCCCGGTCCGCCTGTGGTTCGGCCGCCGGCGGGAGACATGATGCTCACGGATCCGTCAGAGATGCTGCTCCACGAAAATGTCAACTGTACACCGTAAGACTTGATTTTTAACATTTGCTAATTACCAAATCAGTGAACATAATTATTTAAATAATGAGACGCAACGAGATGTATAGAAGTTGTTGTAAAACACCACAGCTAGCTTGTAAGCGTTAGCAATATTGTTATATTTTTAAAAACCGTGTAAAAACGTTACCACATGAGAAGACATAGCTGGTAAGTTAACCTCAGTTTGCTAATATTATAACCATCAAGTCTAGTGACAGATTAGTAACATTGTTTGCACAGCTAATTGGTAATTTTTGTCATGTGGTGTGTTTATAAGGCTTTGGATGATGAGAGTGTGAAGATCTGAAGCAGCGGAGGCCAGCTGTTATGAACCACCTCTACTGGACTGCAGGAGATGCAGATGTGATGGAGGCCAAGTGGAAAAGTATGGTCAGCAGTGAATGTGATCTAAACTTTTGCTTGCTTCTCCCAGCATATGCATCATGCATCAGGCCTCATGGAGTCTCTGAGAGAGGAATACTGCAGGTCACCTCAGGCTCCACGAGAACACAGCACTGTCTTCCGCTACACCTGCTGCTCTCTCCAGATCCCTCCAGAGGATCAACAACATCAGGCTGCTGGCGTGTATCTAGCACAGCATTCACCATTTAACACACTAACAACACATTAGTGTGATACCCAGACTGAAAGATTGTTAAATGTTTTTAAATGGGTTCGATGGTATATTTTTCTTTCGGTAGTATATGTTTGGTGCATGTGTGTGTGTGTTAATTAACAGTTGCAATGTTGTGTTTTTAGTTGGGTATTAACAGTGCTATGAAATAACATTTGTTATGATTTAGTGCTGTATAAATAAAACTGAATTGAATTAACCATAAATGGAGATCTGCTTGATATATATCTAATGTAAACTTCATAAACAAGTTTTTATACAATAAGACAATTTGTGATTGTGATTATTTTTTATTGATGGTCAACAAAACGGGGCCATTCAAAACCTTTATAAAGTCCTCCTTCCTCTGTAAACTGTCTTCTAATGTCTGACTCAACACGTGCAGGTAAGGGCTGCTCAGAACACCACAGGCCCAGAGGACAACTTGTCTGTATGCTGCCGATATTGATTGTCTTATACCAATGGCATCAAAAAGTGACTTACAAGTAGTTGTGACCTACTTAAATATAGGCAACTTGTAACTGAAGAAGACAAAATTATTCAGATGGTTTTAAAATGGTTTTCAAATCTTTAATATACTATGTATTTATACATGCAAGTATTTAGCTCAGCGTAATAAATGATCTCTGCCCTAAACACACTAATGTCTGCTGGCCTGGAGAGGTCCATGCTCCTGTCTGAAGTGCATATAGGTTATCTGTAGCATGTATGGGTTCAGACAGCAAGCCTCAAAGCCTGGGTGCAGAGTCATACACTACACATCAAGTGTGGGGGTCACATTCTCCACTAAAGCCCAGTACGTATCTATTTCCCTGCAGCACTGACTTTCCTCAGCTGTGACCATGGCCTTGCATTTACCACACAAACACTTAATGAAACAAAAACGTGTTTATCTCTCTCTCCTGCGGTGATGAGAAGCCGCTATATCATAACGTTAGTGTCGGATATTAACGAGCGTGACACGCCTGATCAACGCTTATTAGTTTCTGTTACTGGTAAGTATCAATACTCATAGATGACCAATACTAGTTTTGCTATTGCCTGATTACATATCGTTAGCTAGCGTGTGTATATCTGTAAGCTAACACTGGTCTCTCACCAAGACACCTGCTGTTCTCCTCACACATCGACTCAATCTGTCTCCTCTGACCGTTGTTCTGTCTAATCCTGACCTTTCCCTGCTGTCTTGTCTGCATAACAGGCTCATAATTTTATCTGTGGTCCGTCACACAAGTGTAAATAAACATTTAAAATTTCCTCAGCGTCCGAACTGACATTGCGATCCATTGTTCTGGTTAACATGGACCGCTCTCCCTCTCGTTACGTCACTTCCGGTTTTGGCGGTTTTCAGATGCGGAAGTAAAATTCTCTCACAAAAACGACTCCAGAAGCCTGGATTTTAAAGTATATTTTAAAGAAAATCTAGTTCCTACATTATTTTTCTACATATCGACTCACAGGAGTCTCTAACCTGGAATATGCCCTTTAATTTGGACAACTTTAAAGGCAATTTTCTCAATATTTTGATTATTTTGCACCCTCAGATTCCAGATTTTCAAATAGTTGTATCTCAGCCAAATATTGTCCGATCCTAACAAACCATACATCAATGGAAAGCTTATTCATTCAGCTTTCAGATGACGTATAAATCTCAGTTTCGAAAAATTGACACTTCCTCATATCTATCTGTATCTCAGTAACTGGTTAGGAGTCTAAAATTCCATTATTTCTTGTTTTTTTTAATGTCCTTTATGAATATTTTATGCAACATTTTATATTTTTGTGTCCTCTAGAATTCAGATTTCCAAAGGGATCGCTAATAACAATAATGGTAAATCTTTTTTTTTTTTTTACTTTTCTTAAAATCAGCATCTTTGAACAGTAAGTTCCCACTGTGACAAGTTACCCCACGTAGTGTGACAATGTGTCCTGTTATAAGGTTAACATCTGCAAATGAACTTGAAACTTTTTTATAGACAATAACTGTAGTCAGTACTTTAAAATATATGGTTAAACAGAAATTGTACCCCCATTACTGAAATGATCCACATTTTACCCAATTTTAAATTGCAAACACAACAAATAAGATGTTAGGAAGAGTACACTTTCAAATTTAGGACAAATACTGTATTTCATAATTACTTCTCATCAAATGTATCTCTTTAATCTCAGAGGAAAGACCATGTCATGCCTACAGGACAGATCACAACAGAGCAATACAATGAACACAGCGCTTACACAAGTGAGCTGTTGTTTTGCTCTCATCACATGGCTGTAAAATCAGTACGAGGCCATAATTTTACAGCCACATACGGTTGCATGTGACAATAATACTGATAATTATGTATAATGCATGTAGTCATGGAATTTGATGTACACTACTGTTAAAATGTTGGGGTTGTAAGAATGTTTAATGTTGTTGAAGAAGTCTCTTTTGCTCAACAAGGCTGCATTTAAACAGTAATATTTTTTTATTGTATTTTAATGTATTTTAAAATGTAATTTATTACTGTGATCAAAGCTGAATTTTCAGCATCATTACTCCAGTCTTCAGTGTCACATGATCCTTCAGAAATCATTCTACACTCTAAGAACAATTTTTTTGACTCGATAAAAACTGTTTGCATCAGTGATAACTTGCAATGAAATTATGTTCAACAAGAAAACTACTTTGAGTTAGAGGAATCATTTGTAGCATAAACAATTTTTTGTTGATTACACAAAACAAACAACAACAAAAATAACAAGAACAACAAATAAAAACAACTAATTTTAACATAACCTGAGTGGTGGTCCTGAAACCAATTAATCTTATCTATTAATTGTATCCATTAATCTTATATTATGATCTTTTTTTTTTAAATCAATTCAGTAAAATCGATTAACAGAAATTTCAGGACAATATTAACTTGATGTAATCAAAATAAAATGAAATCAATGAATTCAGAAATATCTGTTTAAATTACACTCAATATTGAGTTGATGTAATAATAATTAAAAAAAAAAAATTGAAATTTGAAATTTTAGTTTAAATTATACTAAATATTACAAAAACAATTAAGTGGGAAATTTTGTTTAAATTACACTCATTATTACAATGATGTAATGACCAAACATTATTATGTCAACAGAACTAATCAAAATAATGTTTAAGGTTTAATAATTTGCAACCATGCATTTATTTAAGTTGTGGTAATAGGACTCCTGAATTACATTTACTCAATACTGACAACAGCTGTGCTGCTTAATACTTTGGAGGAAACTGTGATAGATACATTTTCTTCTTTTGACTCTTTGATAAACAGAAAGTTCAAAAGAACAACATTTGTTTGCAACAGAAATCCTTTGTAGAATTACAAATGTTACTTTCGATCAATTTAATGCATCCTTGCTGAATAAAAGGAAAATTTCTCTTTTTTAAAAAAAAAAAACGTTTTGACCAAACTTTTGAACGGTAGAGTGTCATTCACGCATGCAGCACAAACTACATCCTAAGGGTTAGGAATTATCCCATGCATGAGCGAGCAATAGATTTAGTGATGCTTCCAAAATTTATATGAAGAGCACGTGAATATGAAGTCCTCAGAAATGTATAAATACAAATTTCTGTAAATGTGTAGATGCTCAGCACTCACCCTGCCGAGGCGATGAGGGTGATGCATGCGTAGGGAGCCCAGGACAGCACATACACCACTATGACCACAGCTGCTATTTTAGCCAGTTTCCATTCACTCTTCATGGACTGCTGCTTCACAAAGCTGGACTTCTGAGAGCTCAGCCGCTCTAGATCTCTAAACACACACACATACATCATTCATGCAGTCATAGATACTTTTCAGTGAACACACTTCAATTTGAAGATGCCTCAAGGAGCTCAGACCTGCTGGCCTTTCGTACGGAGAGGAACATGAACAGGTAACAGTAGAGGATGATGGCCAGAGGGATGAAGAAGACGAAACAGCACAGCATCATGGTGTAACTCTTGTTGGTGGGAGACGGCGAGACGTAGTCCCACGTGCAGGATGTCATCAGACCTTCAGGGATGTAGGAACCTGCAGTAGCATTAAAAGACGTTTCAAGCTAAAGTCACATCTTAAAGGGATAGTTCACCAAAAAGTGAAAATGCTGTCATTGTTTACCTAAGTTACAAACCTGTATGAGTTTCTTTCTTTCTTGATCACAAAAGGAGGTATTCTGAAGAATGTTGGTAATCAAACAGTTGCTGGCCCTGTCAGTCTATGGCAGCTAATCAAGTCCTTCAGGCTCAGTTGAAAACAACATGGTTTGCGTGTCGGAGCAGGGTTGGAACTAAACTCTCCAGGAACTGAGTTTGACACCCCTGGTCCATGGGGACGCAGCAGCTGTTTGGTTAACCATTTTCTTTATATACTGTCTCTTGTAAATTCAACAGGAAAAAGAAACTTATACAGGTTTGGAATAGCTTGAGGGTGAATGAGTCAATGCTGAGTTTACATCTATATCAGAAAAAAATCTGCACTACATCATTTTAAGACAAAAAGTCGCAGTTCGCTTTTTTATATTTTTATTCCTTGGCATTAATAATCTTCCACAATCACCAGTGTCAATAAAAAATACTTTAACTAAAGTGTTTTCCATAATATCTACATAAAATAAAATTCATAAAAATAATCCCTTCAGCAAAGCTTGTACAATTTTCTAATTATTTTGATAAATAAAAGAATATATTTTTGTTTAATAAATATACTGTCATTCAAATGTGAATTTTAAAAATATAGAAAAAAAAATATTTCAAAAGTTAATTTTTTTTTTAATCATTTGAAAAGATTCTGAAAGCTTTGAAGGAGATCCCATAATAATATGTCTGTTTTTTTTTTGTTTTGTTTTTACAATAAATATGATATTGTTTAAAATAATTTTTTTAGATCAGTTTAGTAGAGAATCAACTTTGCATTGCTGTCCATGATCGTGTCAAGGATCAGCTAGATTTCCATGTGCATAGTGAAACACGTTTTTGTGCTTATCTGGTGGATTATCTCATTATATGCACAAAAACTGGCATATCTTTCTTTATTATAACCTGAAAATGACACCTACTTCATTATATTCAAATATTTCAATATTTAAATTTAATAGAAGAACAATGTAATCTTACTCCAGCCAATCAGAGGTGCCAGACTCCAGGCCAGCGAGTAGATCCAGATGCACAGGATGGCCAGAAAGGTTCTGCGTTTGGAGTTCCACTGGATGGTCTGCAGCGGTTTGGTGATGACCAGGTATCGATCGATTGAGATGGCCAGCAGGTTTATCATCGAGGTGATGCCAAACAGCGCACCACAGAATGCATATATTTTACATCCTGAACACACAAAGAAATTATATAGAGAATATAGTTTATTTAAGACAGGACATTCATTTGAGTAAAATTTTTGATAGAATAATACTAAAAGTCTTGGTATGTTTTAATTCATTTAATGAGTTTTGTTTGTTTTACATTTTTCAAAATCTTACAAATTGCTTTAAAAGGATAATGTTACCCAGTTCCCCAAACATCCACTCCTTAAACAGGCAGTTGATGAAGAACATTGGAGATTGCGTGATGGCCATGAGGAAATCACTGACCGCCAGGTTCACTATGAAATAATTTGGCAGGCTCCGCAACTTTTTATTACTGCACAAAAAAATATTAAGATCAAGTTATATTTATTCCATTGTTAAAACAGAAAGAACACAGTTTATGAACAATGAATTTCAGGTGTTGCTTCTACTTATGGGACTTTCTTTTTTCTGAGATATTTTTGTTGCTAACCAAACAGTGTTGGTTCCCACTGACTCCCATTATATGGACAAAAAGTACAATGGGAGTCAATGTGAACCAAAACTGTTTGGTTACCAGTAAAAATATCTTCATGTTATCTTCTTTTAAATTGAGATTTTTTGATGAACTGTCCTATAAAAGCTTGTTTGCATCATTAAATAAGACTTTTTTTCTCATAACCGTAAGTTTATAGCTTTTTTCTCTGAATTCTTGAGTTTATATCTCACAATTCTGTCTTTTTGTTTGCACCACTGAATAAAAAGGCAATAAAAAAGGCAATTCGATTTTTTTTTTTTTAATCTCACAATTCTGAATTTTAATTTGAAAAAGTCAGAATTGTGAGACAAAGTTGCAATTACATTTTTATTTAATTGATTTTTTCTTGTGGCAGAAATGAGTTTCCATAACTATCCTTTTATTTGCATTTAAATTGCACACACAGAACAATTATATCCCTACTAATCTCTGCTGACGAAACCTTTCATTGTAAATGCATAAAAAGAAGATGGGATGCAAATGAGAGTTATTTGTCAAAGCTGACATCCAGCGTATCATATGCCCCAATTGCAGTTCTTTCCATTGATGTACTGCAGTTCTAGGGATTCCCAGCATTCCTGGAATAGCAGTCAATTCCTTCCACTCTACAGAAGCCCATGGTTTCAATAATTGCACCCATTTATGGAAATGAATCAACCTTGTTATTTACACCTCATTCACAATATTTTCCTGCCCTAAAAATGGCCTATTTTGAATACAAAGGAAAAAACAATTATGGAAAATGAGGATTAGGGCTGTCCTGCAGGGTGTTTGCGTGAGTAACTTTAATCTGAGCAAATGGGGGTAGTAAAAAAGAAAAGAGAAGCTTTTTAGTATTTCACTGCCTGCTCTAGTTTTACCGCACTGCCCCAATTTACTAAAACAATTAATGTCGATAACATATTTGAGACTTGGAAGGATTATCTAACAGCTGAGAGATGATTTGTCAGAAACTCCCTGCCACTATATCACTTTAAGACTTCATTTGAAATATTGTTTTGTGATAAAAACAAAATGCATACTGATACCGCACCATTTTAAATTGGATTTAACTCTTCAAAGTGGACAAAAATGAAACAAGGCTATTTCAAATTTCTAAATAAATGAAAAAATAGAACTAGATAAGGTAACAAGGAGATAATGCTGGATAGTGTTCATAAGACAATTAAATTAAATATATTATTATATAGATAGGCTATTTATTTTACATTATAGTAATTAATGTGTATATATATATGTATATATATTTATAATGTAATAAATGCTTTTAATGTAATTAATTTAATCAAAATTTAAAGTAATGATTATGTGCATACAGTATATCATTAACAAATATTAGCAATGCATATCAAATCAATACTTAATGAACATCCATATATCAAGGTGTAAGTGACATTAAATATTTTTGGAAAGTTACTCAAAAATAAAACACATCTACTCACATTTTAAACAGCATATTGCTAATTCTTTCATAATTATAATACACTTACTGAATGTACTGAATGCACAAGTAAGAACAAAAGGTGAGTAAAACTGTGAAATATTTTACAGTGCATTTAAAAAATAATTATATCTTACACCATATACAGTTTTTCCTTTTTACACTTTAAGCATCAACAAATCAAATGAATCCAAGTTCAATCATGTTTAACAGAATTCATGCGCATTCCCTAATCTATTAAGCATTGTATAATTTAATAATTTTTGATAATTAATTAAGTGCTAACTAATAAAACACCAAACTTTCCGAGATGAGCTTCAACTCAACAAACAACTAGGCATTCATACCTGTAGAAGGCAAACATGACCAAAGCGTTTCCCGCGACTCCTAAAGTGCCGATGATGAGGATGAGGAAGGCGATGATATAATGCACATGATCCGGGATGTCCAGTCTTTTGTAGATCTGCCGTTGAGGCTCCATCACCAAGCAGAAGATACAGCAACAAACAAACCAAACCTGAGCGCAGACTCAGTCATGGTCTCTGTCTTCTGCTTCCCGCATCTCTTCCTCTCAGTCTGTCTCTGCTCGGAGTAAGAGAGAGTTTAGTTAAACACTATCAGTAACAGCCACAGACGGACACACTGCGACCTACTTGTCATGTCACATGACACACCCCTCGCTCCAGCATCTGTCCCACCCCAGCTTTTCTGTTATTATGAAAAATGAGCACCATTACTGGTCTGAATATTATCGTTTGGTGGGTATTTCCCATTCTGTCCTCTTTGAACATGACTAGAAGAAGAGAAAACACACGAGACTAAAAGAAACGACGAAAGATGAGTTGAAATGAATTGTCAGATAGATTACAGTGCTTTCCGTCTTTCATCACTGATGTATTCATCAGGTCTGTAATGGATGTGAGGGTGAGAGAGATTCTGAATGAGGGTGATTCAAGCAAAGAAAACACCAGAAGACTTCAGAAATGTCACAGAGCAACACAGCCATGCGTACCAATACAATCCACCAGTGCTATTTTAGCATTGTACTATTATTTTATATTTTCAGTTTTCGTTTCGATTTTAGTTTACATTTTAGTCATTTTATGTGCTTTTGTCATTTTTATTATTGTTTTTTATATTTCTATTTAGCTTTTAATTTTAAACTTATTTTAGTTAGTTGCCAAGGCAATATTTCTAAAAAAAAAAAAAATAGTTTTTCGTTTCAGTTAAAAATAACAACAATGCAATCTATAGTGCATTTGGCTTCTGTTTTCACCACTCAAAAAAATCTATAAATAAATGAATAATATTATTTCAATGACAAGCTTGACTTTATAGATTTTATTTGACAAATACAAAGCTTTGCTAAAAACATTAGCAGACTTTTTTTACTTTTTATTTGAAATATTTCTAGATTTAATTCATTTTTTTATTATTATTTTGGTTTCTAATTTTCATTTAAGTTTTCTTTTTCATTTGATATCAATATTTGAGCTTTAATTCAATCTCAGAAAATGATTTTTAATGCAATCCACAATGCATTTCTGAACAGGCTTTCATCCATATCTGAAAATACAAAATCCAACCTGATGTCATGAGAAAAAATATGAATTTGCTAAATATAGTAAAAGTGATACTAATACATCACACTGAATAAGTTAAAAAAGCTACACAGAGGAAAGTGATTCATGTTATTCAGTGGAAACGACCATTTAAAATGCACACACTCATGGCATTTTGTAACTATTTTACGATTTGGCAAATTAGTGACTAAATCAAATGAATTCGATTTGTATGTTTTCAAACAATCTGCTTACTCCCCACTGAGAAGTTAGGTTTAGCGGTGGACCTTCTTTGCTTATATTTTCTCCAAAAATTATGTTTTTGTACAAATCATATCATACAAGTATTAGTGATTTGAACTTACTTATCAACCATTTATGAAGTATGTTGCTGAGTCCAAAATCGTATAATTTCCTACTATACAGTAGACAAAAACAGTACGTCAAATTCAAAGTATTTATAAAAAAAGTAGGGAAAAAGTATCCGGATAACTTACTGCACCCAGCAAGCTTGATTTTATTGTCAAAGAGTTCTGCTATTGCACATTTGACAAATACAAAGCTTTGGTGTAACATTAGCAGAAAAAACACTTTCGACTGTGACCACCTTGTTTTATCCTACAATAACCAGCAAATAAAAAAGCTTAATGGTTCGTCCTAAGAGACCTTGTGTGTCTGTCCGCATATTCTCTCATCGCTTTAGCACCGTAATCCAGGCATCACTTCTGTTCTCTCCGCGGCAGTCAATGGCCTCTGTGGGATTGAAAGATGTGGGATTATATCTCTCTCCATAATCCTACATCTTAGCTAAAACCTCACAGACAATAACAGCATTACTCTAATTCAGCCTATATGACAAGCATGCTCACAGTAACACACCAGCCTCCAGCAGATTATATTATAGATCAAGGAATCAATCTAACTAACCTGGAACATAAGAGGTTCTCACTCCTAATCTGAGATCATTTTAAAAATAAAGGTTCTTGATTAATGGAGATGAATGTGCACCATTCAAAAGTTTGGGGTCAGTAAGATTTTTTTTAAGAAATTCAGTATTCAGTAAGGATGCACTCAATTGATCAAAAATGACAATAGAGACATTTACAATGTTTAACAAAAATTCTATTTCTAATAAATGCTGCTCTTTTGAACTGTCTATTCATCAAAGATCCCTGAACAAAAATATGAAGCAGCACAACTGTTTTCAACATTGATAATAATCCGAAATGTTTATTGAGCAGCAAATCAGCATATTAGAATGATTTCTGAAGGATCACGTGACACTGAACACTGGAGTAATGATGCTGAAAATTCAGCTTTGATCACAGGAATAAATTACATTTTACTATGTACTCAAATAGAAAACAGTTATTTTAAATTGTAATAATATTTCACAATATTACTGTTTTACTATATTTATGAACAAGTAAATGCAGTCTTGGTGCATTAGAGTTACTGACCCCATGGTCAGTGTGTGTGTGTGTGTGTGTGTGTGCATCCTACAGATTTACATTTAAGTAGAGATTGAGAGACTTGCAGGTGGGACCTTTTACCTATCAACCACAAAGAACACCTTAGCAACCGCATAGCAACACCCTAGCGACCACCCACAACATTCTCAACTCAATATAACGATTAAGACAATCTCGTTCAGATGAGTGGAGAGGTTTAGGGATCCTGACATCTGATATTTCTATAGGACAGCTGCACATATAAGGCCGATGTAAGCTTCTTTAGCCTGTTTTGAACAAATCATCCCTCTGCAGCGTTGTGCATTAATGTAACAATGGTATGAAATTAAATGTCTGTTTAATCAAGAGAATGTTTTGCAGTATAGTAATAGTGCACGAATGGGGACCAGCAATACGTAAACAATATGAATGTTAGGTTGAAATGTGATTTCAACCAATGCAAAAGATGGAAGCAGAACGTGATAAATCGAGTCTAAGGTACAAAAATAAAACTTTATTTAGAAAAGTTGCCAAATACAAACAGAAAATAAGCTTTCACTTGAATTCTGCTGACATTTACGTAGTCAATTTGCAATTAAATCACAATCTTTGTTTCTTTTGTTGGGGAGGGGGGTCTTCAGGGATAGATAGATTTTCTTGGAAAGCATTACGTTCGCATGGAAATAAATCATGAGTTTGTAAATTATCTGACTCCACATGACTGGCGAGCTATTCCCCAGTGAAATAAGATAACGTGTAATTTACCAAGGCTTTAAACTTTGCTGTCTGAGTCATGTCGCATCTTAATCTTTTGTTGTCTTGGGATTACTCTTATTTTGGGCCAAGATGAATTGTCATGTAATTTTTTTTTTTTTTTTTTTTTTATATATCTGGAATGAATAGTTTTGATTACTTGCTGATCCTCTGTTGGGCTTAAACGTCAGCTCCATGTGGAGAAATGTGTTAACCTGGGCAGAAAAGAAGAAAAGGAGGGTATTTTAGGGCATTGACACACACTGTAAAAAGTGATAAGTTGACTTAACTTAAAAAAAATTGAGGAAACCTGTTGCCTTAAAATTTTTAAGTAAATGATAATTTAAAAAATAAGTTAAGTGAATTGTCAAGTTCACTTAACTTTTTTTTTTTTTATTTACTTAATCATTTTAAGGCAACGGGTTTCCTCAATTTTTTTAAGTTAAGTCAACTTATCACTTTTTACAGTGCAGATACATTGAATATCAAAGAACAGTTGTGTCATGAATCATGATTACCTGAAACTGATATCAATACAACAGCACTCTTGTGGCTTGCGTGTTGGAAAATGCTCATTTATTTGCCTGAATGCTCTCTATCCAAGATCAAATTTGGGTTTAGGGCAAAAATGCAACCCAAAATGCGGGGTTATGAAATTTCCCTATAATCACAGAGAATTCAAATACATCAAAATCTACTGCGACAATAGACAGTTTAATGTAAGATACAGTCAGACATGTATTCTAGCACAGCAGATCTGAGACGCAGGCATCACTAATAGCCTATAATAACAAAAAATAACTCATCTTAATCTTTAGTTTTCTCAGAAATCTTTTGCTGACATCTAGTGTTTAAAATATGAAGAGCTTTCTGCGTGCGTCAGATGATGGACGATTGTTAAAATGTCATTTCTTGTTTTAATTCTGTTATTTATCGACAGTAAAAGACTATAAAAGAGCTACGCTATTGATCAAATAATAGATAAAAAAATGTATAAATATATTGTGACCCTGGACCACAAAATCAGTGTTAAGTGTCAATTTTTCGAAATTGAGATTTATATATCATCTGAAAGCTAAGTAAGCTTTCCATTGATGTATGGTTTGTTAGGATTGGGCAATATTTGGTAGAGATACAACTATTTGAAAATCTGGAATCTGAGGGTGCAAAAAAATCTAAATATTGAGAAAATCTCCTTTAAAGTTGTCCAAATGAATTCTTAGCAATGCATATTACTAAACAAAAATGACGTTTTGATATATTTACAGTAGTAAATTTACAAAATATCTTCATGGAATATGATCTTTACTTAATATACTAATGATTTTTGGCATAAAAGAAAAATCTATAATTTTGACCCATACAGTGTATTTTTGGCTATTTCTACAAATATACCCCAGTGACTTAAGACTGGTTTTGTGGTCCAGGGTCACATATATGTATATGTATTACAACTGTGTGGTATATCTACTGTTTTGACTTTCTTTTGAGAAAAATTTGTAATTACAAAGTGGCTAATTGTAATAGGCAAGCGTCTTCTTTGAAATACATTTAAAGATACACCAGCGTAAAATTAAGTGTCTGACATTCTTTTTATTTTATGAATAAAATCAATAAGTCACATTTTTGATGGCAAAATGATAGGCTTTTAAAACATCAAGGCAGAAAAATTAAGAGATGCATTTTTTGCAGACATCCATTAACTTACAAAAAACAAAAATAAATAAAGAGCTACAGTAGCTATAAAAGAGTCTTTGGGATTCATAACAGTTTGTAGCTAGAAGGAAAAGAGAGGCAGAGACCTTAAAGAGAAACCTCTGATACAAAAGAAAAATCACATCACTTTGTCCTTCCACCACTAGCAGCCTAAGAACTCACAGTGCAAACATTACCTCAGAAGAGAGAGACGTACTACGCTACGTGACAGCTATTCATCTCTATCTATAAATTCATCAGTCTAAATACTGATTTAAAATGAATGGTATATAAAAAAAAAAAACAATATTTATAAATACATTTGCCTCTCACCTTTGCCCTTGAGGAGAATAATACAAGAGGACCCATCTGACTAAGGACAAGAACTGGTGCCATAAAAAAGGGCTTGTAGATTTGAAAACATAAACAGTTTGGCGCATAAATATGTTTAGTTGTGACTATTCAGTATGCTTTAAAAGATCAAATGTTGCACGATGGACAAACAACCTCTGAGCTGGGCTTGCCTTCAAATATATGCATGCTCGCTTATGAAATATTATAACATTTATTTACTGTGATTCAACTACATTGAAAACCATTTTGTTTTTACACTGAGTGCAGAAGCTAAAAAAAAAAATGTCTAACTCTTGTTGTTGGTGCAGTGATTTGGTGTATAATGGAAGGTTCACGAGAAAACACTTTCATCCTCATCTCATCACATGTACAATGTTCCAGGCTAAATGCTGTAGGTTTGGCTCTTTTATTACGTTATAGCTTACTGTTGACTAACTATGCTCATACTTTGAAGGGTTGAATGGAGCAAATATTCATTTTGGCTGCAATTGCAAATGTATTTGTTGCTTCTCAGCTGAGGTCTGTGATGTTGGTGTTCCTGATATTGTTGTTATTTTGATGATGTTGTTCTTGGATCACAGATACTGATGTTCACGATCTGTAGCTGGTGTTTTGGAGGTGTTCAGTTGGTGCAGGTGTTGATGTTCTTGCCGTCAGCTGCATCATCAACCAGAGACAGATGGTAGTCCGTGGCCAGAGTGAAATGAGAAATGCATCCCACTAAACCTCGCATGTACTGCCTGTTAGTGTGCAACGCGATCTCCTTCATCCCACCTGGAGAAGTTTGAAATCAAAATCACCAACAGAACTAAGTACATACACTACCATTCAAAAGTTTTTTTAATGCTTTTAAAAAAAAAAAAAAAAAAAGTCTCATGCTGCATTTATTGAATAAAAAAAACAGTAATATTTGTGAAAAATTATTACAATTTAATTTCGATTTTCTTTTCGAATAGACTTTGAAATGTAATTTATTCCTGTGATGCAAAGCTGAATTTTCAGCATCATTACTCCAGTCTTCAGCGTCACATGATTCTTCAGAAATCATACTAATATGCTCATTTGCTGCTTAAGAAACAAATGAAATGTTGAAAACGGGTGCGCTGCTTCCTATATTTATCAAAACTGTAATCAGTTTATTTCGGGATTCTGTAATGAATAGAAGGTTAAAAAATATTTTTTAACATCATAAATGCCTTTACTGTCACTTTTAAACAATTTAATGCATCTTTGCTGAATAAAAAAAAAACACATCTGAATGGTAGTGTTTTTTATTCCTACTTTATTTCGTACACAATCTTGCATGAGCATCTTTGTCATTATCATAATCTTTATCACATTAAAATTAACTTCATAACTGTGTTTATTCTTACCAATGTAAAGGTCACCATTGATGTTCAGCTGTCTCATCTTTCCAGGAGATCTGCCTGTTTTAGCTCCGTAATCATCAACGGTCAATTTACCAGACTGTCCATCCCTTCAAACAGAGACAAACCATCTTGACCGTTAAATTGAGAAAACTACAGCTGCTTTAAATGGTGCAAATAGCCTGATATGTGATGTAGGATTTACTTTTAAATAGTTTTCACTCAGAAATTGCTAGAAAAAAAACTACAAAAAAATAAATACAAAAAACATGCTGATTTATGTGAAATTTTGATGAAGAAAGACATTTGATGGCAAATGTCTGACCTGACAGCCTTCACTCTGTGCCATTTGCCATCACTAAATGTGCCATTAATGACCACATTGGCGGCTCCGCTACCAAGATTATAACTGTAGAGAGAATCAGAGATGTTAGGAGGATTTTAGGATCTGGCAACTGTCTGACATATAAATGTAAACCTCATGCCTTTAAGCATGTGGGCGCATGCAGATGGATATGTTGTTATACCTGAAAATAAGCGCTCCGTCTTGAAGGCCGAGAGACAGGTAGTCACTGTTGGCTCTCATTGGACTGTCCCCCCGCCACAGTAAAAGACCATCTTTAGACGTGCTCTTAAAACGCATGAACATATTTGTTCTGGAACCTGATACCCTGCAGAGACACGCACCATTATATTAGCATGTGTGCATGCATGTACAGTATGCACAGAAAAGACAAAAACTTCATATGAAGCAGACAGAGTGCAACAGTCGAGTTCTGGAAGTAAAATCATTCATTTTCTCGTTCAAGGATGTTAATAAATGGTATATACTTTTGATGAAGCCATCTGTTTGGATCATTTCAGCTTACTTGATTTAACAGTGGAATTCAAGGTGGGAAAACTACATTACCCATGATGCTGTGCAAAATTCCACCAATCAGAGAGTTGCGGTGAGCAAATTGCACCAAAAGAGTTTTCAGGGAGCACACTCTCCCATGAAGCACTGCAAATGATGTAATGCACATTTTACATAACACTATTGTTTTTATAGTTATAATCAACAACTTTAAATGAATAGTTTTATATTTCACCATTGTTTTTCATTTGATTGTCATTTGCAGTGCTTCAATGGATTGCAGTTCTTTCCCTCACTAAAACAGTTAAGTACATATTATATTTGTCTGATTTTCAAATAGGTTTTTACTTAAAATCCAATTTTGTAATGTTGTGATTCACTTCATAGCTGGTTGGTTTAGTTCATGGCATATAATGCATTAACAAAGACTTGTTGAAAATCCCTATCAGAAAAATGAATGGAATAAACACTTCTAGAGTCAAGGCTGCTGAAAAAGTGTGCAGGGACTAATTCACTCTATTGATAGAGTGTAAAAGCAAAAGTTCTCTACCTTTTGAGGATATCTCTGTTGTCGTATGTCAGATAGCTGCGTCCAGTGAACTGAGGGATCTCAATAGATTCAGTGACAGCTGATACAGTGAAAGACAAAGAGTGCACAGCTGTTACATTCACTAGATGGCAGCACACATCATAAATACACTAAAGCCATTGTTACTAGAGAGCAGACATGAATATGAGACATTTTGCCTCCAGTACTTACTGTTTAAGCAATAATTCCCACATTCTGCACAGTGAGAGCACAAAACAGAATAAAAGAAGCTTAAGAAAGATTTTGAAGTGTTATGGAAGAAGTCTGCAAAGAATATCAGAGCAAAAAATACTGCTTGTGTGCTATGGAAGAAAAGCTCAATCCCTCTCTTGGAGATCTAGTTTCCTGCAGAGTTTAGTTTCAATCATATACTAATAAAATGAGATGCAGCATGCATTATGCAGTATTTTGAACATAGCCTACTTTTATGCATGAAATACTAACATACTAACATATGTACTGTATACTGCCTACTCTATTTTTAATGGATAAAGTATGTTTTTTTCACATACTGTCCATTATGCATTTGGCAATAACTGCATGAGCAGTATGTAAGTATTGCATATTGAACTTATCCCTGGATTAGCGGCTTAAAACTGGAGCTAAACTATGGACGGCAGATCTTCAGTAGCACCTATGCCTTGGAGTTATTTGTTTTCTCACCTTTCTGACAGTGTTTCCCATCATATCCCAGCGCACAGTCACAGTCGTATCCGTCCCACTTCGGCCTGCATGTTCCTCCATTAGCACACGGGTTCTCCACACACGGGTGATCTGCGTTCAACACGTTCACCCCAAAAGCCTGACCGGGATTCAGCTCTATAGTGCGGTCATTCAGAGTGATCTGGGTCAGGAGGAAGATTGAAAACAATAATACTACAAACATTAAATCTGCATATGGATCATGTGCAGTAGTAAATAGTCAGGTGTTGCAGCATAAAATTCAACTGCAGCACTGAACACTAAGCATCTTTGATCTCATACTGAATTAACTGCAGCTGAATTTACACAACTTAATAATCATGATTATTTGTTAATGTTGCTATGTGGTTGTCAGGGTGCATTAGGTGTCTGTAGTTTCTACAACTCTAATACCTTCTGCACAGTTCCACTGAAGGGTCTCAGGACGCCAGCGCTCGTCTTAGTAATATCATAATTAGGAACTCCTCCAATATAGAGAGGAGAACTACACTTTATCTGTGTAAATGCACCCTGAGAGAGAAAGAAAGATTATTATTTTTGTTGCTATACAATACACTATATGCATACAAAATAATAAGAAAGCATACAGATCCCTTGTATTATACGTTTATTTCTTATTGAGATTTTCTTATCATAAAATGATGTTCAAAAGCCCATATTAAGTGAAAAGTGTGTTTTCACTCTGTCATTAAAGGAAATTATGTGGGCTAAATAAAACGATAAAATGAAATAAAATAAAATATCTAGATTTAAAAGTATATAATGAAACTAAATCACTAATGAAATTATGTGATTGGGGTCACTTAAATTTCTTTTAAGTATATTATTAGTTAATTTTCATCAAACTGATCAAAAGTGACTTTAAACTTTCTATTATTTTTATCAAAGAATCCTGATTTTTTTTTTTTAAAACAACATTGATAACAAAATTATTAAAAATAAAAATGTTTTTGAGCAGCAAATCAGCATATTTGAATGATTTCTGAAGTATCACGTGACACTGAAGACTGGAGTAATGATGCTGAAAATTCAGCTTTGCATCACAGGAATAAATTACATTTTAAAATATATTCAAATAGAAAACAGTCGTTGACCACAGTTGACACCAGTAAATGTTTTAAAATAATATGAAACTGTTCACCTCTGCCATGCCTTCCACTGGTCTCTGGTTGTCTACCTGTAAAATGCCATTTTTTGCCGTACGAGAGACACGCAACTCGTGCCACACGTCCATAGCGACGGCCTCTTCACTCCTGACAACGGAAGCAATGATATTGTTTCTGGTCCTTACAGAATATTGGAATTTCAAAAATGGAAAGCAAGTCGAATGTACTGCACTTCACTACACACTCCACCTGATAACTGTGGCACCCGAGCCGCAGTCGAAGCGAAACTCCACATATCCGCCCACCAGGCTGATTGACAGGAAGTCACGACTGGCCGCATCATCGGTGTAGAGCAGCGTGCCATCGGGATTGGTCGGCTGGAAGGTCATCTCGAACTCCATGAAGGACAGGTAGTTGTGGGAGGGCTGAGGCCAGGGCGCGCTGGCGTACGAGTACATGCTCTCGTTAAACTGGGGGAGAGACAACAGGAAACCTGAAACGAGAGAAATGTGAAGTCAGGTAATGACACACAACGTGACTGGCTGTGTTTGCTGGTTCAGATTCATTTTGGAACCTGAAAATAAATATATGTTTTTGCACTGTGGTGTTTTGGAGACACTGTGATACTTATTACTTCACTTGTTTTAAATGTGCACTTGCAGTGTACTTCAAATTTACTTTAAAAGTATATTTAAAAAAAAAAAAACTGTTCTTGAAGATAATATCATGTTCTTGAAAATAAAAGGCCACTTTTAAACTTTGTTTCTTAACTTAAGCACACTTGAAAAAGTGGACTTTGTAATGATTTCGAATTAAACGTTTTACTTTAAAGTTCATTTTAAATCAGTGTTTTAATAATATTTTGTCATGCTTTAAAATACCTATTTTGATGTGTTGACCAACATGTAAAGTACTTTATTATAATTTGAACTGTAGTGTTTTATTTAATATTACATTTAAAGTAAATATATTTTAAATGTTCTAAATTGCAAATTTATCATTAAAAATTACAAATTCATTTAAATACATGATACTCAAGTTTTAGAAATAACATTACAGTATGCTTTATATTACCACAAATGCTTGTCAGTACATTCAGCAGTACACTTTAACCATATTTCAATTCAAAGACAATTATTAAATTACATTTAAAGATGTACTTAAGTCCTACTTAAGTAAAAATATGTGTGAATGAATCATTTTATTTGAAATCTAAATATATTGCCATTCAAAAGGTTGGGGTCAGTAAGATTTTTATTTTTTTGGACAAAAATTAATACTTTTATTCATCGAGTATACATTAAATGGATCAAAAGTAACAGAAACTTTCTATTCATCAAAGAATCCTGAAAAAAATCACGTATCACAGTTTACATAAAAATATAAAGCAGCACAAATGTTTTCAACATAATAGTAAGAAATGTTTCTTGAGCATCAAATCTTATATTATTAAGATCAAATATCAAATATTATTAATATTTCTGTAATTATAAAATTACATTTAAAGATGTACTTAAGTCCTACTTAAGTAGGTAAAAAAGCACTCTTAAGTATACATTTAAATGAGAACATTCTTCAGTTAATTGTCAATAACATGCAATGTTCCAAAAAACTTTTTTTTTGGAAAACCTAAAAATGCAGAAAGTTTTGTGTGAGGGGTAGGTTTAGGGATAGAGTTAGGGGCTAGAACGTACTATTTGTACAGTATAAAAAAATACATTATGCCTATGGAATTTCCCCAAAAAACATGCAATCAGTGTGTGTGTGTGTGTGTGTGTGTGTGTGTGTGTGTGTGTGTGTGTGTGTGTGTGTGTGTGTGTGTAAACGCCAGCATGTCTGACTCACTTTCCTCACAGAGGAAGCCCTTATAGCCCAGAGGACACAGGCAGATGAAGCCGTCTGCACGGTTGGCAAAGCAGATTCCCCCATTAGCACAGGTGACCTTCTCACACACACTGTTGCTGCACTCGCCTGGAACACACAGACGAGAAGATGCTTTGAACACATACTGTATACAGTGGTATCAACATGTACTGTATGTGGACATTTAAAAATGTCTGAATATCAATGCATTAGATTATGGTACTCTCGTTCAAAAATTTGGGGGCAGTAATAATTAATGTTTTTGAAAGAAGTCTCATCAAGGCTGCATTTATTTGATCAAAACCACTGATAAAACCGGAATATTATGAAATATTATTACAACTGAAAATAATTGTTTTGCATTTTAATATATTTTAAAATGTAATTTATTCCTGTGATGCAAATTTCCAGTCTTCAGTGTCACATGATCCTTCAGAAATCATTCTAATATGCTGATTTTCTGCTCATAATGAACCTTTGGTGAATAAAAGTATTAATAAAAAAAAAATAAATAAAAAAAACTGACCCAAACTTCACAGTTCTCTGAAGTCAGTTAATGATCACATGATTTATTTTGACTGCTTTTATTTTTTTAATTATTTAAATTTGACATTTACGATTTAATTATCAGCTCTTCATCAACTGCCGAACCCCAACTGGACAGCATTTATTTGAAACAAGAATACATTAAGCACAATATTTGACAAAAAAAGACTTTAAGATTTGAAAATCATGAAACAATAGATAAAGCTGTTCAAAATAAAGACAAAATGTATTTGGACACTCATAGTTATGGGGTATGTCAAACTAACCGATGTCTGCTCCGCTCAGTGCATTTCCTTTAGGCCAGGGTCGGATGTCAATGGCTTTACTGTTGACAGTCAGACTCTGCATGCAGCCCTGGAAGCCGCGATTGGTGCCCACTGCCCTCACCAGCCAATAGGCATTCGGAGCTCCGCCCAAAAACAAAGGTGTGCGGAACGTTATTTTAGTGTACTGACCCTAAAAGAGAGAAAGAACAGAGGTTGTTAGATACATTTCATAAAATGGATAGTTCCAGTCTTGGATGCTGATTGGTCAGTACAGCACATGACACAAAACCAGCCACAACACCCAACTTCATTTTTTTATATTATTTTATCATTTTGTGCTGTGTTGGTGTATAAAAACATGCATACCTGAGAACGGCCTGACACCGGTGTGTCATTATCTAATCTCAGCCAGCCATTCATGCCGTCTCTAAATACTGTGACCGTGTGCCACTGTCCAATCACAATGGAGCTGTCACTCATGATCTGAGCTGCACCCGTACCACAGTTAAACCTGTGCACATAAAATTCAAGATCAATTACTAATAATCACAAAAACAATTAAATTTCATGAAGAAAAAACCCCCCTGAAATTAATCAATATTTCTCAATAGGATAAGTGAAACTGGAGATTACAGTTGAAGCCAAAAAATGTTATAGGTGAAACAATGAAAAAATGACAGTTTTACGTTAAATAATAATAATTGATAAATGAATATAAATGGAAAAACCAATCATGATTCAATAAATAAATAGTCTGAGAAAGAAAATAAAATCACAACGCAAATATTATTTATTATATAAAGACTATGTAAATATTTTGTATGTAGTATTAGTTTGTTAGTTTTTTTCTGTCAGAATCATTTTTTTCATTTTGTATTTGGTTAAATATGTATATGTGTGTGTGTGTGTGTGTGTGTGTGTGTGTCTATGTATGTATATATAGTCTATGTATAGTATATGGGAATATATGAAAAAGAAAAAACAATCCAATATGCAAATGTTACTACTATACATGTGTGTGTGTGTGTGTGTGTGTGTGTGTGTGTGTGTGTGTGTTGAAATCACAATCCTGTATGCAAATCTTAAGTATGGATTACTTTAAAATACAGAGCACATCCAAGGTGAAATTTAGCTACGAAACAGAGCTTGACAGGAATCAGCATGAGTTGAACTGACAGCAAGAACTGTATTTAAATCGGAGATACCTGTAGTGTAGTTTTCCCCGTACGAGGGCCAGGGAGGTCAAATCTCCTCTACCCTGTTCATTCTCTCCACAATACAACAGCAATCCATCCTCAGCCTCAGCCTGAGAGGTCAAAGCAGTCATTCATATACATCTGATCTCAAAACCCTCTCAAACGCATCAACGTCTACCTGTATATGTGATTACCTTAAACTCCAGGCTGATCTGGAAGCTCTGGTAAGAGTTTTTAAGAGGTTCAAACGTCATGTGGGAGTAGCCATAGAACTTTGGGAAATTTACCGTCAGACCTGTAAGACACAAAGCTAAGCAGTTACAGCACTTCCTGTGACGCTCGTTTTTTCAATCTTAGATTTGTACATGCACACACCCTCCGTATACTGTGTGTTTCAGTCTCAAGAGTCTATAGATCCAAACACTATGACTGAAGGTCATAGAAAATGATTTCTTTCAGTCCGTTTGGACAAGCTTTCTGGCCCGTCATCATCTTCTGTGACAGCATTGCGATTACAGAGCGTTTCATCTCTTGGGCACAAATCCCATAGTTCATCACTGCCATGTTGGTCTACAGCCACATCCACATGACCCTTAGCCCAAACCCCTGTTATGTGACTTTAGGTCCATGTTTATGGCAAAGGTTTGGGGTTGTTGAAAGAAGTCTCTTCTGCTCACCAAGGCTGTATTTATTTGATTAAAGATACAGTAAAAACTGCAATATTGGGAAATATAATTATAATTCTAAATAAATGTTTTCTATTCTAATATATTTTAAAATGTAATTTATTCCTGTCATGCAAAGCTGAATTTTCAGCATCATCATTCGACTGGAATGAGTGTCACATGATCCTTCAGAAATAATTCTTGCCCCTCTAGAAACATATCTTCTTATTAGAAATGTTGAAAACAGTTGTGCTGCCTAATACTTTTGTGGAAACTGTGATACATTTTTCCCCAGATTCTTTGATGAATAGAAAATTCAAAAGAACAGCATTTATTTTAAATTAAAAAGCAATACTACATTTTGCCGGATATAAATATTCAAACAAATCTGAAGTGGACAGACTAATGACTTCTCTTTGGTAATAATTCAGCACAGTTTACTTTAGTATCAGGTAAGTTTGGAACAAATGGAAAACATAGAGAGCCCAAGAGGCTGAAAGAATATATAACATACATGTATATTTGGCCATTGCCCAAGCTGATGTTTTGACACTCCGAATGAGTTCAGCTCGCTAGAATAGTGAGATTTCATGCAATTGCAATTTTCAGCACAACATATATTGCATTTAAAAACATTGAAACTGATATGCAATACTGTGAGAGATTTAGAACAATAAAGCAATATCTTGTCTGTGGAGTCAACTTGATTTAGAATGTTATTGTACTCGCTCTGAAAAGGTTAGACATAGCGAGAAATGCCAGGGGAATAGACAACAGCACATGAAAACCTCCACACTCAAAGATTACACACTCCCAAGAGACCTCAGAGAAGACAAGAGGGAAGGATGGAGGAAGAAATGAAATGAAAAAGGAAAAGAGACACAAATTCTTCATCCATCTGAGAGAGAGACTGTGATGCAGAAGAGTTTAGTAGATTCTGAAGGTTTTAGATCTTATTGAATCTAACTAAACTTCAAAAAACATCTGGTTGTATCATGTCTACTAAGCCTATTGCACCACGAAAGTCCTGTAGAGCATAAATGATTTGTTCTAAATGATTATTTATCTTATTTTTTCAAATACCACATATAAAATATACTAGTTTTCAGAAAGAAAATGTCTCGCTGACCATCCAAGACTCTGTAAACTGCAGAAAAGAATCAGAGTTCACACTTTTTTTAGTGGGCAGGGTTTTGGTGAAGGGGCATGGTCTAATTCATTGGCTTCATTCAAAGGGATAGTTCACTCAAAAATGAAACAGATTTGGAACAAGGTGCAGTTGAATAAATGATTTTATTTTTGGGTGAACTATCTCTTTAAGTCTGGTGGAAGTTAGCAACATGGTAAAATCACAGCAAAATGTTTGTCTTGCATAGCCCTGCATTGTGATATCACATCGGTAATTTAACATAACTATAATATGCCGACCCAGCGTGTGGAATAATTACATTTTTTAAATGTTTTTGAAGTCAATTTTTCTCACCATGGCTGCATTTATTTGATCATATAATAAAAATACAGTAATACTGTAAAATATTATTGTAATTTTAAATAACTGTTTTCAATTAGAATGCAATTTATTCTTGTGATGCAAAGCTGAATTTGTAGCATCATTATTCCAGTCTTCAGTGTCACATTCATTCATTATGAATATTGGAAACAGTTGTGCTGCTTCATATTTTTGTGGATACCATGATACACTACCATTCAAAAGTATACAGTAAGTATGATTTTTTTTTAAAATTGACATTCATAATTTTATTTGGCATGGATGCAGTAAATTGGTTAAAAAATGACATAAGTAAAGATATTTATGACATAACAAAAACAATTTTTAAATTCAATAAATGCTATTCATAGAATACAGAAAAAATGTATCACAGTTTCTACAAAAATAATAAGCGACAAAAACTGTTTTCTACATTAGAAAACATTCAGTAACTGAGCACATAATAACAGATAATTATTGAGCAGTAAATCAGCATATTAGAATTATTTCTGAAGGATCACGTGACACTGAAGACTGGAGTAAAGATCCTGAAAATTCAGCTTTGCATCACAGGAATAAATTACACTTTAAAAATAGAAAAACTTCAAACTTTTGGCTGGCAGTTAATATTAAACATCAAATACAGTATGTACTGATTTACGTCATTCAGAATATTGACTCTCATTGTTAACAAACTCACCTTCTGAGCAGAAGTCTCCCTGCCGGCCGAGGTTGCAGTGGCATCGAGAGCCTCCAGTGTCGTAATCGTTGATGCAGAAGCTGTCAGGAGGGCAGACCGTCTCGTCACATGGTACGTCATAGACCCGGGGTCTTTCCCCTATCCACGGCGTCAATGACGGACTGGGAGTAGGAACTACGGGAGGAGGCGTGGTGGGGGCGGAGCCTGTCAGTATAATAGGTGTGGTGGTTGTCCTGGAGGCAGAGCTAGTGAGCGTTGTTGTGGTTACAGCAGTTGTTGATGTGGTCCACGCTGTTGCTGCTGTTGGAGTGAAGCTGATATTTTGGGAAACAGGTGTACGCATCCTATAAATAACATTTCCGTTTCCGGGAGTCCCGATGCGGGAACGGAGCTGAGACCGCCTGCCGCTTTTCTTACTGCTAGGAAACGGCTTTATCTGCAAGAAATGTATAGATGAATGCCAGAAAGATTCAATAACAACACACTCTTTGCAAAAAAGATTTTCAATTTTAGGTTTCTTTAACAGCATAAAAGATGGCTCACCTCCTCAATGAAGACGTCATAATCTGAGTCATCGATTTCAAACCCGTCCTCATCTTTACTGTCAGAGTTTGAGATGTAGACGTTATAGTCTCCACTGCCTATATCTGATGAACCTGTTTTTTTTTTTAATAAAGCAGTGTATATTTCAGTCATTTGACCTCATACCAAGTACAGTAAGCAGGAAAATATCATCATGATTTCATACACAAAACACACCTGATTTTAGATTTCAAAAACATGCTAGAAACCTAGGTTTCTGACTGCACAGTTATTTATTTATTTATTTTTTAAGAAATCAGGTCAGTTTGTATTGCCTTCACAACTAACTGAAATAAAATAAGTTTAAGTACTAAAATCACCAAAACTGAAATAAAAATAAATGAATGCTAAATTGAAAAAATAATATTATTCAAGTATTAAAATTAATAATGAGAACAAACAAAATTACTAAAATTAAAATGAAAACTGATAATATGAAAATGAAAGCTAATTTAAAATACAAATAAATGCTATAATAGTGTATAAATAATAGCTACTAAAATAACACTATTGCACCTTGGTCGACAAAAGCTCTTTTTTTTCAAATATGAAATATACAAACTGAATGCAAATTTCTATATTTCTGAATGTTTCTTAAATTTGTATGTTTCTTTTGGAAATGCATTTCAATTATTCTTCTTTACATTTGATTTCAAGTTTTTTACCTCATTTCAAATTAAATTAGTATTTAAACAACATGCTCAATTCAGTTCTGAATAAAGCACAACTCAATTTTTTGCCTTGTCCCAAAAACAGGGCATAAATAGTAACAAATGTTGCAATTACTTTTTGTTTTGATGCATTTTGTTTTGATGCACTGCATTTCTAAACTGACCAAAATGTGTACCTAAAAGTAACGCACGAGATGGTCAGTGGTTGTTATAATCCAGTTGTTATTGGGTGAATCCAATTGGTTGGATGTGTTGACCAACAAAACCTAAGCAGCAAATTAGTACAGAAATGACATTGTTGAGGGAGTTTGTGTGCAAGTTTGAGTGATTGGACTGTAAATGTGTGTGTGTTTGGGGGGTCTCTGTTCTTAATCTGTCTGCTGGAGGGTTGGGGGCGGGTAGCTGTAATCTTCCTCCTTGTGGTGTTTGTGTGATGTAGAGGAGGATCTTCCTCAAAATGAACAGTCTTTAAGATGCTTAATTTAATTAGTCTGGTCTTTCCAGCCACCATGCATGCAAACAAACCTGCGAGGAGCATCCAAACTATAACGATCACAACATAAACCGTGCAAACCACACATTTAAGTATAGTCATTTAGACCCTTTTATCCAAAGTAACACAATGGTGAACCAGTAACCTTACAGTAGCCAGACCTGAGGGTCTCATAAGGTCCTGTCCTGACCGCACTGTAACTCACCGAGTGTGTGCACGGGGATGTTAATGGCACTGGGAGGGCTGATCCCGTGTGCGTTCACTGCTCTGATGACAAACTGGTACTCTGTCTCAGGAAACAGACCCTTGAGCACCATAGAGTTTGACTCTATTGGCTCTCTGATGTACGTCCACTCAGTGTCCATCTCTGGCCTGCAACACACACACACACACACACTTGTAACACTAAAACTCTACTAGATTTTTGGAAGAAAATGTGAAGACAAATTTGCAATGATTATGACTATATGACTATATGTCTCACCCTCACAGCAAATTCATGGAACTTTTTTGCAGGTTTTATTGTTAGGCAGATGATAATGTGATTAGGCAGATTTAAATCCTCAACTTGATTGAAATAAAGTTGAATTAAAATAAAATAAAATACTGAATGAAAATCTGACACTCTAAAACTTACAAAGTTACATTAGCAACTAAATTGTATTTCAGTTTGTTGCCAAGGCAACATTTTTTTTAAGTTAAAGTTGAAATAGTAAAATAACTACAACTAAAACTGAAAAAAATATTATCTTTTTTTACTATTATTTATTTATTAAGAAACTAAATAGAAATATAAAAAAAATTGCAATAATAAAATCCCAAACAAAATTACTAAAACAATCTAAAATTTAATTTAAAAATGACAGGGCAGATTTAAATCCTTAAATGAAGTAAAGCTGAAATAAAATGAAATATAAATATTAAATAAAAATGTTACACTTAAAAACATAACAATGAGAAATGTTGCCTTGGCAACTAACTAACTATTAATGATTTATTTAGAAACTAAACAGAAAAAATAAAAATCTATATAATAATAAAAATAACTAAATCCCAAACACAAAACTAAAATTAAAATTAAAACTGAAAATGTAAAAATAAAAGCTATGAAATAATATAAATAATAATAAAATAGCGCCCTGGTCCTCTGGTTGACAAAAGTTAAGTTGACAAATATGATGAAATATATAAATGCTAATTTCTACAGGTGGCACTTCACACATTACATTTATATACTTTTCCTTGAATATCTTTAAAATTGGAATATTTCTTTAAAAATTCATTTCAATTCTTCTTCTTTGCATTCAAATTCAAATTGCAATTCCGCATCCTGCTTTCAACCTCAATTCAAATTCAGGCATTTAATTAGAAATCCTTAAACCTGAGAATGAGCAGTAGTAATAGCATATGCGCTCCTTATTTAACACCAATAATCAAAACTCCATTTGTCAAAATGAAAACATTCTAGTATTGCAAGAAGAAAATGCACTGAAGACTGAGAAAGAATTGATAGTGCCATTAAACACATCTGCAGTTCTGTGTAGTTCATGTTAAAGAGAGGCTAAATTGCGGTGATTATGTGAAAGGTTGTTAATCTGAGAAGCAGACGGTCTCTGGGGGGAGTGAGTCTAATCTGCTGGAGGACACAGTCCGACAATCATGTTGCATAATTAACAGTGAGGATTACAAACATGCTAATTTCACACTATTATACATTTTCTGTTTTCACTTTAATTTTAGTTAAAGCTTTAGTAATTTTGTTCTGTGTTTTTATCATTTTCATTAGTTTTTGGGTTTTATTTAAATTTGTGTATATACATTTTTATTTATTAGTATTAGTATATAGCCTAACGGAAATTAGAAATGTTGCCTTGACAACTAGCTGAAATAGTCTTTGAAAATTATATTTTATTTTAGTTAACATTTATTTTATATCAAGTAATTTTTTATGTATGATTTTAGTTTTGATTACAGTTAAGTATAAGAACTGTGCTGTGTACTTCAGGTCAGTGAAAAACTTCTGTTCAATGACAAGAAATAGAGTAAAACAGACAATATATGGACTTGTTACAATATTGAATATTTTAACATATTTGTTTTTATTGAATATATAAATGTTCATATATAAATTTTTTGTGCAATTAATTATGTAATCAATTAATCAATCAATCGTAATTAATCAACTAACTGGCTTTTAGATCCAAAGATTTATGTTAATATGATAAATACAAATAATTATAAATAAATAGGAATCATGTCAACTGATTTATGAACTTTTTACAAAGCTAATAATTTAATTTAATTTAATTTAATTTAATTTAATTTAATTTAATTTAATTTAATTTAATTTAATTTAATTTAATTTAATTTAATTTAATTTAATTTAATTTAATTTAATTTAATTTAATTTAATAACAACAAGAAGAAAACAAATGCTTAGCATTCAGTATATGGACATAACGGTTTTAAAAGGATAACAAGTTGCACTTCATGAAGATGCTAGATGAATGTCCTAAGTGATTAGACCTGGAATCTAGATGAAGAAGCAGCTCAAATATAAGAAAGTTTTCAGTTGTTTCCCATATTTTTGGTCACTATATAATTCCCTGCCGTTTTTATCATTTCATATAGTTTTCATGATTTTACTGTTATTTTAAAACGTAATAATAAAGAAAGAGGAACAGCACTCATCAGTCACTTTCCAAGAATTCAGACTGCTGTGTGATGTGGCGCAGTAGTTTGATGTGTGTGCTCATGCAGAATGTGTGCTGAACTGGTCTGAATGGGTTAGTTGTGTTCTAGAACAGAAACTACCACAGAAATGCATTAGTTTCATGAGTCATGCGGACATACAGGGCCCGAAAGGGTAAAGATCACACGCAGAAACATCAGTCAAAGCCAACAAATGCACTGAAAAACTTGCAGAAAACTCATTCTTTGAAAGTAAATGAATGAAGATTAACACAATGCGACTTTGTCCCTGAAGTCGACTGAAAATGTTTCTCACATGGAAAAGCAATTTTTAAATCTTGATATTTCTTTCTGTATCTATCTATCTATCTATCTATCTATCTATCTATCTATCTATCTATCTATCCATCTATCCATCTACCTATCTATCTGTTTATTATTTGATGAATTACCTGATATACGCCACAAGGAAGTATAGCACAGGTGCACTTCCTTCACTCTCTCCATGCTGCCATGATAACGCCAGTTCTGTGTCTGACACTGGGACCACTTTAGGCTGGGTCGGAGGTGCAGGAGGCATGCACTTTTCTACAAAATAAGACAAAAAGTTCCTGATACATTGATTATTTCAGTTACTTAGAAACCGGATGAGCTAAATGCACAGTAATGCTGATCAAAATGCATGTTTTGGGTTTTGTCTGCTCACCAAGAGAGCCAGTGCCGATGTCCCGGGGCATGCTGGGTCGGCCCTCCCCTGCCCAGCCGTACGCCCCCACACTGACACGGTACTGCGTGGCCACCTTCAGGTTCCCGATCACCACATCCTAACAGACACACGGGAACAGCTTAGCATGCAAGACAGCACCATATGGCATTAACAGAGAAACAGATACTGAACATCTACTCACAAAGCTGGCTTGGCCATCAAACTGTCCCTGTAAGATGAAACAAAATTTCTGCTGAAGTCAAATTATTCATTTCAACTGTGGTACACTGAAGCCTCGCAATCACTATACTCCGATAATACATAATTTATTATTCTATGTATTATTTATTATTATATATATATATATATATATATATATATATATGTGTGTGTGTGTATGTGTATGTACATGTGTGTGTACTCAGTATGTAGCCTATATATAATTTATTTGTATTATTGTCAATGCAATAGTATTTAGTTATTATTAAAAATGCAATAATTATATAATCATTATACAATTATCTAAATGGCTTATTTTAATAAACAAAATATAATTATACAACAATTTATTATTATTATTAATAATAATAATAATCCTAAAGCGATGGGACATACAGTTGTGAGCATTTCCAAACTCAATGGGACTTCCAGGGCAACAGCATTGCTAGTTGGACGATTATTCCTCATCTCCGTGTAAAACACCTGGTCAATAAAATAAATAAATATTTACATGAACATCATGCAGAATGGCCATCACTCGCAAATCATTCCTGCAGTTACATCTATACAGCACTAGTGTGGAAATCTGAAGAAAAATAAGAGAGCCTTGAGAGGCTTGTACCTGATGGGTTTTATCCCATAACAGCATTAACATGTTAACACAGAGACACTAGTAACCTAACAGCAACCAGAGATGAAGACACCTCCAACTGTCTCTACAAATAGGATAACGGGGGGAAACCCAAAGCACTTCACTTCTTCACACATGTACAGTAGGTCAATTAGTAAACACTTCTGTCTGTAATTAAAGGAGAAGTGTGTCATTTCTGCGCCACTAGTGGCACCGAATGTAACTTCAGCATGACTGGACCTGATGGTGAGCTCATATAAAGCTCATATATATCTTGTTTACTCAAGAACCATCCCTGGATTATTATAGTTAACTAAAACTAAAATCACAAAAAAATAAAAAAAATAATCACTTGAAATAAAACAGATGTTAACTGAAATAACATATAAATTAAAAAAACTTCAACTTTTTTTTTTAAAGTAACTCGTAACATTTCTCATGATCATTTTGTTTAACATAATGTACTAAAATAACTAAAACTGAAATAAGTATTCATAAAAATTACACAAAAATAAAATATTAAAAATGTAAAATATTAATAAAACTATAATAGTATCTCAATTATACAGAATTAACACTAATAACTGACCCATTTTAGTGGAAGAAAATGGTTTGTCTGACTAAATAAGTGAGCAGCAGTGTCTCTGTTATTTAGTTATCACTGTCATATGACAAACACTGGGAATCAAACAATCAATATGTTATGCAATTAGCAGAGAGGCACTGATTTATTTATTTAAAACACAATTTTATGATTTAAAAAGATGGAAGGATTTGTACCTTGTAGCCAGTAATAGTGCTGACGTGTCTACGGGGCATTTTCCACCGGACACTGAATGCAGTGCAGTTCACCGTCTCCAGCTGAATGTCCAGCGGTGGACTCAACCTCTCTGACAGGAAACAAAATCAACATTTTAGCATTCGTTTGTTTATGTACAGTAAACTCTTACGAATAAAGGTGCTTTGGAATCTATGATTTCATGAAGAATCTTTAACATCCATAGAACCTTTCTATTGGACAAAAAGTTCTTTAGAGTGTAAAAAGTTTCTTTAGAATAGTAAAATGTTCTTCACAGTAAGAAAAAAAGTTTTTGAACCTAAAATGGTTCTTATACGGCACTGTGAAAACCCTCTATCCGTAATATTGCTTCCTCCAATGAAAAAGTCATCTGGTCTGAATCAGGAGAGAAATATGCATAGATCAAGCTCCATTTATAAACAGTCCAAAATAGTATGTAGATGGATTTTGATGTGAGATGGACTTTTTCACTGGAGGAAGCGTTATTATGGACTGATATTTTAGCCAGAAGTGGCAGTCTAAAATTGAAATGCATTAAAGATGGCTTTGTTTCTTATAAACATGTAGCTTTTGCTTTATGAGACGTTACTTGAATGGAGTGGTGTGGATTACTTGTGGATTATTGTGATGTTTTATCAGCTGTTTGGACTCTCATTCTGACAGCACCCATTCACTGCAGAGGATCAAGTGATGTAATGCTACATTTCTCCAAATCTGATGAAGAAACAAACTCATCTACATCTATGGCCTGAGGTTTAATACATTTTCAGCTTATTTTCATTTTTGGATGAACTATTCCTATTTGAAAGGTCATAACAAGAAAGAACAAAATGAAGAAACATCTAAACAAAAACAGGCTGATTTTAGATGCATTTCAGATGATGCTTGTGGACAAGGTCATTCCTAAATTCTCTCTCTCAGAGTAAAAAGTTGATGCCTACAGCGCTGATGGACAGTTCAGTGCGTGTGAATGTCGCTGCAGCTCTCGTCACAGGAAGACAACAACACGATCATCCTTTCTGATGGCCAGTGAAACATGCAGCCACTGCTACTGCAAGTTCAAAGACAAAACTTGCTCTTATTTTGGCTTCATCTACCAACACAGACATAGGAACATTGCATCTATGGTTTCCATTACATTAGCCCATCATCATCTCATCCCGACACATTCATAAAGCTTTCATTAAAGATGCATTTATTCTAAACACACCTCTCTCTCCTTTCAGATCATTTGCTTTCTCTCAAAATAAACACACATCAAAACATTTACTTTAAAGGTTTGTACAGTCATTAGAGATATCAAGTAATTTGACTGAGTATGACTAATACACTCTTTGATGATGTGCGTTCCATGTGATCTTGCGAGTTGCAGGTGTTTTTGTGGCGCAATTAAAATGATGCCTTCTGAAAATAAACCAACAAACCGATCTGAATTGAAACTAATTTGAAAACATGCAAACAAAGCATGTTATTGAGCTCAAAAATCAAAACAGGCTGCACTATAAGTTAAATACAGCAATAAATGAATTTGAAATAATAATCTCAAATCCACAGAGTCCTAACAAATGTAACAGACCAACATGGAAAGCGATCTGGGAATGATATCAAATAATGAGCCTTTCACAAGTGAGCAATTAATTAAAGTTTCATGTTGTATTATTTAGAGGAACACGTTCAAATGCAACAGTGAGGAAATAGTAATTGTAATTTTTATATATATATACATACATTTATACATCCTCAAAAACCATGTGAAATGGCTTGATAAATGCAGAAATCTTTCCTAGTTATATCTACTAAACAGGAAGTTGGAACAGGCAATATTGAAGGGCTCGTCTCTTTATTTAAAATAGTCCATAGCCTTTAGTTTACATCACAGCTGTGAACCATAGCTGCCTACTTACTGAATACTCAGTATACAATGTTTCTTAGAAACAGCAAGTACATTTTCAAACATTTCAATTAGTAGTATGCTATATTGTTGTCCTCGTGATATTGCACTTTGGAAATAAAGTTACTTTGAAATAAAATGACTTTGCATTTTTAATACAATTTTCTATAAAATAATGTTTGTGAGTCAGACCAAATGATTCAAAAAGAGGTGGTAAACGTCAAAGTTGCAATTACTTCTGGTTTATACATCACGCTAAAAATGGAAGGTGAAGTTGAAAGCTTTGCATTGACTTGCATTGTAACATACTTTGTTGCTATTTATTTCGGAAATGCAGTAGCTCGTTTAATATTTAACTGTACGCATACTAGAAAATTTAAACATTGTGCACATTTACTGCATTTTCTGAACAGCCCATGATTTACAGCTTTCAGTGTTTATATAGCCAGAAACAGCTCCTACTATGGAGAGAGATATTCCTTTTTATATATACTGTATAGCCTATATATTGTTTTGTCAACTTTGAGCAGCACACAAGCATATAGATGGACCCAAAGCTAACAGACACAAACTAAAGCCACAATACACCAGATTTGATTTAACAGCATCTTTAATTTGAAAGCAACCCAGAAAGATGTAGATATCATTAAAGTATGGATTTTTAGGCAACAGAAAACTGAGTAACAAAATTGGAATTGATGTTTAAGTGTGTATGACGGTAAGAAAACTTTTAAAAGAGCCTTCAGACCAAAAATGTCTAATTTTCATTAACAACTCTGAGTCAATAAAAACTAAAGCGAAAAGGCTCCAGGCAAATATCTTTTCCAACAGATGATGCAATCAAACTTAAGGAAATTACATTTACCCAGACCGACTTCTAATAGTCCAGAAAGTACAACTTCTGCACTTTCAATCCTTCCACTTTCATAAAAGAAAGAGGTTGGGCAGTAAGCTCAAGATCTAACATGAAATGATGACTGACCCTATGCTCTGGCCCAAACCTGTCTATACTTGTCTATACTAACAAATTCAAGTGTATATGTCACTTTCAATAAATCAAGACCACCAAAGTAAATCTAGTTCCCAGTTCCTTGGCTATACCACTAAAAAGCACATTAAGGTTAAGTATTCCCATATACCCAAGGGTACCAAAGGGACAAGCACCAATTTGCAGCATTTCATCTGAAGTGTCAGTTATCAGAGGGCTTGTTTATCTGAAATGACTGATGGTTTTCATTACTCTAAATTGTTGGCCATGGGTATTGGGCATGAGATCGTCCGGAGGGTATATGGACGTGCCATACAGCGCTGACCCTGCCGTATGACCGCGACCCCAGATGTCTCTGTGACAAATCACCTGTACATCCATCCATCGGAATAGCCGAAAAATTCGTCCTGCATGCATCAAGTGGATTATGGCACGTAGAGAGGCTCCAAAAAGTATTTAGAAACCAAATGCATGCTTAACAATGTGTGAATGTCATTGCATTAGATAAACAAATATCATTGATTTTAAAGAAGGATATGGCAAACACACTTCTGAACCAAGACGTGCTACAAAAAAGGCATGTTTAAATGATAAAACAGCTAAACTAAATGACTTTATGCCTCCACCAAAAATCACCAAACGCCAGCTGATTAAAACACATTGAGCAGAAGTTGTGAAGATGACAAAAAATGTTACCCAATTTGTTATTTTGTAGAATGACATTCAGAAATGTTCAAGTGTGCCCGGTTTGTTAAGGTCACTGTATGCATTCCCAAATAATCAGCATTTTTTTAAAAACCGACTCAATTTTAACAAAAGAAGATGAGCAATGAAAATGACACTCACCTGTCTTGCGTGCACTAGACTTTCTTGCGCAAAGAGCGAAATCACACATCCACACCAATGTAAGAAGCACCATCACTCCCTTCTGGAGGCGCATTTTCAATCCTTTATGATTCTGAGATCCCGATCGCGTCAATCTGAGTTTCAAATGCAATTATTCCTCATTTTAAACTCCTTGAGAAGAGAAACAAAACGGCGTTTTTTCGATCTAGACTGTTGCGGGTCTTTGTATGCACGGTGAAGCCGGTCTGATGCGATTACTGTCTGCTGAAGATCAGACACGCTCCTCATGCGCGGCCCCACAGGAGCCCAGACACCCGCGATCAACTCTGGACAACTTCAGCCTCCACGGAGCGCCACAGCAGCTGTCCAAAGTCCGCGAATCAGCCCCGGACTTAAAGTTTCTTCTTATTTGAGAGCGTTTCTGAGCGAAGCAGTGAGGAGAGAAGGCAGAGACACTCGGAGTTAAGAGGATAATGGTCTAATCTACACAGATGGGGACTTGAGCTCGCTTCAGTAACTCTGACCAATATAGCAACACAGGAGACTGGTCGATAAAATACTACAGCACAGACTGAAGCATGACTGGGTGGAAAGTTTGAGAGGTAGAGGAGGGAGATGAATGGGCATTCTTAATATGCCTGCTTTATGGCGGGGATTCAATGTGAATAACCAGAAGTTAAGACTGAATGATTTACAGACCTTAGTCAAGGTAGCGCCGTATTATTTTTTGGACAGGAATGAAAACGAGACTGTGATGGACTGAAGTAGACTACAGTGTAACCTGCTGTTGTTCAGCAGACGAAACGGCTTTCTGAGAGAAAACTTCAGATAGACAAAAACGCTATAGACACTTTTTAAAGTTGCGCATTTTGAAAATGACACGATCGAGGATCTTTATACAATAGAAACTGCAAGTTTATCACTCTCAGCCTCGTTTTCATCCGCGTTAAATTCAAGATGGTAGGCTATAGATAGATAGATAGATAGTTAGATAGATACTAATTTCCCCCTTTTTCTACAGCTGTCCTGTCCTTTTCATGTCTTCTCTTCTTTGAGTTCTCCTTGAGAGGATATGAGGAATCTCCAGCGCTATTCTACCGGAAATTGAGGAATTCATAAGCTGTCAGATTCAAAGCAATCTTTATCTTTTCTTTCATAAATATTGAATGTTTGCGTCAAAAAATCATCACTGCATTATCTGCATTGTTTTCTCTACTAATAGGCAAAGGAGATCTGAATTAAGTTTGATGATTAACCAGTCTAATTAGTGACAACATTCTTTCGGCGTAGGCTAATTAGACTACATTGATTTGAATTCATAGCCATTTGGAATCAAATAGGCTACAAATTCCTAAAAATTAAATCAAGACGAATCCTAACACACACACACACACACACACAGAGAGAGAGAGAGAGAGAGAGACAGAACATAACCTACACTAACTTTGATTGATTCATCACTACCCCAAACTCTGCTGGAGTGATATTACATAATTATATTATATTATATTATATTATATTATATTATATTATATTATATTATATTATATTATACTGGAAATTACATCAGAGGGAAGAAGTTGCATGGTGAAACTGGTAGTTGTTATAGAGTGGCCTCTAGCGGTTTATATTGGTGATAACAACAGATAATTATGTAATAAGTAAATAAGTCATGTAAAATAAGAGAAGTCCTGCACTTCAGATTGTTGACCGGGAGAGGGAGTCAAATGCAGCAGTGCTGATTTCCGTTTATCAACAGTTTCATTTTGAAAATTCTCTATTTATTTGTCCAATACTGTCCCAAACATTCCTTTGGATGACAATCGATGGTGTAATTTTTTTAAATTAATTTGAATAGCAAATATGAGAAATCACATCCTTATGCACAATCTGACACAAGCACACTTTACATCACATGTATACCTTATAACGGAGACTCAGTTTGGACCTGGATCCTGACCTAAGCAATAAACATTACTGATTTAAAAGTAATAATATAATAGTCTGACCAAATCCAAAAGGTGTCTTTTTAAACATTTCTTCAGGATTTTAACATTATTTCAAATTCTCTTAAAACATTTAGCCATTTTCAGTTTATTGCTCAAGTTTAGTCATTGACAAAATGGTGAATGGTGAGTTTTAGTATTAGTAGTAGTAGTAGTTGTTGTTGTTGTTGTTATTGTTGTAGTAGTATTTCGTTTTTGAATTGTACATCATTAAAAATTGCATATTGGAGAACAAATACATAAAACTTGGGCTATATATATATATATATATATATATAGTGTTTCAAGCCCTTCATCTGCTTGGAAATTGTATTTCTATTTTTTACATTTATAAATATTAGGTAGGCTAAGTAAATGTTACAGTTCAGATTAAACAAGATTAATTTAAATAATACAGGTTTTATTAATTAACGTCTGTTGTTGATCAAATTTGAATTCAAATGTAAAATATATAGTCTTTAAAAGGTTAAAAAGTTATTTTCAAATATTTTTAAATGATTCTAAACATTTTTGCACAAATTCCTCAAATTTCTTTTGTCAAACCAGGTAATAATGAAGCCCTGCACTGCAGAGTGCTGACCTGTAGAGGGAGTGTTTGTCATTCATATGAGCGCTGGGCATCCATTCAGCAACAGGTTATGATTTTACTATTAATTTTTTTTTTTTTGAAAACTATGAAAAACAGGAAATGGGAATTCTAATACAGTCGCTTCATCATGGATATACAGGTAGGCCTATTGCATGTTATGTCTTCAAGACGAACGGTAACTTCAATATTAAGACTAAAATAATTTATATGAGAGAAGGACAAGTTCTTCAAAGAGATACTGCATTTTTATGTGTAGCAATTTTCACGTTTAAATAACATCCAGGTGTCGGTCTGCTTTGTTCATGAGGTCACGTGCTTTAATCGCGCTTCTGGTCCACGCGTCGCGCGGCGCACTTCACATCACATCGCTGCTGATGCAGGAATGAACTGGACTCACGCAGGACCTGAATTAACAATCAATGAAGTTACGAACCGTAAACTACAAATCTGATCATAGAAGTGTATGTGTTGGAAGAATTCAACATTTTGGATCATATTTCTGCGTGTAAAGTGCCGTCACGAACAGGCTGATGTAGTTTGTGAGCGTGGAGCAGGAGAGTCAGATGAAAGGAAATATAATATGCACGGTTATTATTTGATAAATGTTTTCGGAAAGCACCTTTAGCTCTGTGATCATCAGTGCTGATGGCCGGATATACAGAGCTGAGCTCAGGTGAGTGTGGTCATCTTTTGCACTTTTTATATTTTTACAGAATCAATAATAATCATTGCAAATAATTTTTTGTCAGCATGAGTGGCTAGTTGTGGTTATTTTTAAAAGTTACATTTTTAAATTGTATTTGGGCTATAGGCTATTCTACTACTACTACTACCAATAACAATAATAATGCTATATTACGTTGGTTTATTATTATTATAACACAGAATTTAGAAAGTGCATTTTACAGGAGGCTATTATGTTTTTTTAGAAACTAAAAATTACTTTTAAAATGTTTTAACAAAATAGTAGGCTAATAATTCTATATGAAGTTATTACAAACATAAATTAGAAAGTGACTTTTTCATAGTAGCAAATGGCTAGGTGCACTTTTACATTTTTCTGGGCTATATAATAGTAATGATAATAATAATAATGCTATATTAAGCTAAATGTGTAATATTATTATTATTATAAAATGGAATGTATAAAGTGTGTTTTTCACAATAGCTCATTTTTATTATTATTATTACAAATATAATTCAGAAAGGCTGGTTTGTTTGTTTTTTGTACTTTTAAACTGTTCTGGGTCTATATAGTAGTAGTAGTAATAATAATAATAATGCTATATTAACTTAAATATTTGTTGTTGTTGTTATTATTACAGATGTAATTTATAAAGTGCCTTTTTCACAGTAGCTTCAAGTGCCTGATAGAGAAATATAGTAAATAGTTTACAAAGGCTGTAGTGTAAACCCGTAATAAAAGCGTGTAATTCTCCTGAATGTTTGTAATGTGTGTCTGACACAGGCTCTGTGAGCTGAGGAGAGAGTAAGATGAAGGTCTGGGGTGTGATGCTGGCGTGTGCACTGACGCTGAGCTGCGTGTCCTCCGTCCCGAACCCAACCGGACAGTGCTCTCAAAGACCACAGGACCTACAGAGGAAACCATACAAACATCTGCATCCGAGAAGTCACTCAGGTCAGGAGAAGCCATTCGATTCTTACTATTAAATATATAAAAGTCATCTGAATACACACACAGGTGTGCTAAAGCGTATTTGGGGACACACCTGATACTGTTGTGATGGTTAAGTAAAGAAGTTTCAGGTGACCCATTGTACCTGGGTGAGACACTAGACACACACTACTCTAGTTCTATCAGCTTACAAACTGAGCTTACAACTCCATTTGAACCTGTATTATATCTGGTATCTGTGGACAAAAGCAGTATTGTTGCTAAAAGCTGTCAGAATAATGCAAACTATATCATGTTATGGCTCTTTGATCACTCTACTCATCCTGTCATAAGGGCACATCAAAACACTAACACCTGTACATTCTGTCAAAACACAATGTACAACGCACTTGAAAGGGTCATTTCAGCAGCCTGTGTTCTCCTTGAGATCCACTAGCCACGGTTTCCTGCAGCAAAAACAGGCATGGTTTAGTTTTACACGACCACCCTGTCTGACTCTTAGAATTAAATGGGCTCTTTTGCTAATGTAACTTTTTAGTTTAGAGAGAGAGCTGTATTTTTATTTGATTTTAAGTTTAATTAACTTTATTAGTTTTATTTTTCTATTTAGCTATTTTCATAAAAGTAATTTGTTGTTTTATCAATTTTTTTTTCAATACTCTTTAGCTTTTATTTTTTATTTCAGTTTTAGTTTGAGTAATTTTGTTGTGTTTCATTAGTTTTTTTATTTCTCTATTTTGCTATAATTTATTTTTTATTTTAGTAACTTGCATGCTTTTGTCAATTTTATTATTTTTTTCAATATTTCTATTTAGCTTTAATTTTTTGTTTTAGTTTTAGTATTTTTTTGTGCTTTAGTCATTTTTATTAGCTTTTTTATTTCTCTATTTTGCTATCATTTATTTTTATTTTTTCACTTTTTAGTAACTTTGTTACACGCTTTTGTCAATTTTTTTTCAATATTTCTATTTAGCTTGATTTATTTATTTTTAGTTTTAATAATTTTTTGTGCTTTTGTCATTTTTATTAGTTTTTTTATTTCTCTATTTAGCTATAATTTATTTTTTATTTCAGTTTTAGTAACTTTGATACGTGCCTTTGTCAATTTTATTAGTTTTTTTTATTTCTCTATTTAGCTTTAATTTATTTTTTTTTTTTTTTTTTTTTTAGTATTTTTGTGCGCTTTTCATTTTTCTATTTAGCTTTATTTTTTCAAGTTTTTCTTTTCTTTTTTTACTTTCAATAAATATATTTTTTTGTTCTGGAGAGGAAGTTTTCACTTTAAAAAGGGAGAAAACATTATTTCATTAGATCTAATTGTTTTCATTTAAAAGATGAAGGAAATGTGTTTTATTTTTTCCATGATATGACCCTTTTAAATCATGCATATATGTAAAGAGTATGACCTTTCCACATAAAACTACCTTAGTAGATTCAGAGGCTTTTGTAGCTTGTTTTAGTGTATTGCTTAAAATCAGATCGTATCTGTAATGCAAATGCAGGAACATCTCTTTCCTCTGTCATCCAGACAGCTTTCCCACACCACACTCAGCCTTCACCCACAGATCCAAGAGATCTCCAAAACGGAGAGGTTTCCTTCGTAACAAGATGGACAGAAAGAGACCGAGTCGTGACGAGAGAGAGAAGGGCAAAGGAAGAGCGTGTGCGCTGAGACAAGTCCAGCTGAAAGTGTCTGATCTGGGTCTGGGCTACCGGAGTCAGGAGGAGCTGATATTCAGCTACTGCAGCGGCGTGTGTATGAACTCCCTCACAAACTACGACAAAATCCTCACCGGCCTCGCCGACAACAGCAAAAACATTCTGCGCAGCTCTCCTCCCACCGCCTGCTGCCGACCTGTCGAATACGACGACGACCTGTCCTTTCTGGATGACAACCTCATATACCACACCATGAAGAGGCACTCGGCACGGAAATGTGGCTGTGTCTAAGCAACTGTGATAGACAATGACACCAGATGGGAAAATCAATAGAAACTATTTCAGGTTATTACATGTGTGAGCATAGCTCGGTCGAGAGAATCATCATGATTGCATTTCTCTAAGAAGATATAGGATAAGGAATGGCAAGAATAGTATTGCAAGATGTTCAAAAACTGGTACACTCAGAATAAAAAAGCTGTAACTGGGGCGCTACCCTAAGATACAAAAGCTAAAAGGTGTGAATATGTACACTTTCGGTACTAATATGTACTATTTAGGGGTAAATAAGGTAACTTAAAATACTGCCCCAGTGACAGCTTTGTACCCTTTTACTGAGAGTGTATATCATTTAACCTATAGGAAGGCACATCTTAAACAGCAAGACAGGATATTTTGTGTGCTGTGCATTTTTATGAGGTCTTTTTGACATTTAACCTCCACTAATTTTCTCTGATTCTTATGTTCATTGTTAAACACAAAACCCAATCGAATGGTTTTGGTTAAATTAATTAATCCCTATTTATATATATATATATATTTGAATATCTATTTATATGCCCCCCAAGTTATTTTTTCTTTGTCTAATAAAAATTAACAATAAAAAAACAACAATTTACTCACTTCTACATTGTTTCAATCCCGTATGGCATCCTTTATTCTGTGGAGAGCAAAAGACGTTTTGCAGAATGTTCACGCTGCTCTTTTTCCATAATATGTCAGGACATTAAAAAATCTATTCCAAAAGATTCATGCACTATATTTCAAGACTTCTGAAGCTTTTCATGATGAACAGACCAACATGTCTTTATTAAGTGACAATCTACAACCTAACTGTTGTAGTACTTGAAGCCACCATGAAAAGAAAATTCACTCTATTTTCTAAATGCATATTATAGATCTCATTGTTATTAATTCATTTGTACATTTTTAATTATTTTTACATCCTAACATTTAATCAAAATGTCTTCCAGTATAATTCCTGATGTATGCAGGAATCCTCCAATCATTTAGTCTGCTTAAACTCCGCCCCTTCAAGCTTCTTTCATCTGTCTCCACTTTTGAATGCCATGCCCACATCCCAACATCCAATCAGCAACCGAAAGACAGAATCAAGTCCCCGCCCTACTTTTTTCTTTTTTGATAATTTGTTCCATTCTGATGTACATCACAATAAAGAAGAAAAGATCTGTTGCTACTTGAGTTTTATCACAACTTTAAATTTTATTAACCAGAAATGAAAATATTGGCACTCATACCTTGCCTCGTTGCAACTCGGGCTCACTGGAAATATGTCTGCCTACATTTCTGCAAAACATGAAATACGTTGCTCTAGGTACATTTTTCTGAATTTGTCAGATGACACGTCCACAGCAGGCACTATACACTGTATAATTTTTCTCCATTGCAGATATGGTTTTCGCAATGCTGTACCGGGTGAGCTACCGAGCGAGTTTACTTTAACATGTGAGATGATAAAATGTATGTAAAAGTGTTTTGAGGACATGACAGTATTGTGCAAGGAACCACTTGAAAAATTAAGCCTTTATTTATCGATAATCCACCCCAGTAATCATAATTTGTGTGAAAAGGAACAGAAGTCGTTGGTGTTTTGCTGCCTCTAGTGTTCATTTCACCTGGAAACTGCAGTAAAATGTATGTATCATGTATTTCTAATGAGCCTGGGTTGCCTTTATAATATTAATTTATCTATATCTAATTTATCTTAGCAACTTTTCTGCTCCACAGAAGAAACTATGTCACACGGATTTGGGTCAAATGGTAACTTCCCTTTATCTAGCCAAAATGCCAAACTGACCCATCTTTATTTGATGGTATTTATGAGTCACTAATTGAATTAATTTGTTTTATTACTGTTTCATGTGGTGCTCTAAAACTTACTGTATTATTGACAAAGCTGGATGTCCAGTTAACATTTACCTCTCAGCATTGTATTTGTCCGTTTTGTACAGCAAGGAAAATGTTAGCAAACCAAAATTTAGTGAATGTTATTTTTATATAATTTATATCATTTTATTTTGTTTACCTAGAACAGATGCTTTGGTATTTGTATATTTGTAATTAGTGGTAAAGTCAACATGAAATCAAAACTGACCCTGTTATTTTTTCACACGTTGAAAAATAAATACGACCTCACGTCGTGTCAATCACGTTTACACACTGTCTCCGAAACTTTCGTCCGTCATAAAAAAATCAGATCAGGTTCGAGTTTCTGCGTTTTCGCATGCGTAGCAAGCATTTTGATAGGAAAGGGTGACGAATATGAGAAATACGAAAAACGCATACGAAAATTTCGGACTCGGTGTGCAAGGACCTTTACTATGAACATTTCATCAGAACATCAGAAAAATAACTTAGTTCACCAACATTACACAGTACAACAGCCAAATAGCTAACAGACTTGCTAAAATCTTGGCAGTAGTTTAAATAATTGAACGGCAGTTAATGTAAAAACTTTTACAGAAATAAAACCAAATAACAGCAGTGAAATAACCATTTATTATTATTACTTGATCGTCAGCCTCCAGATCCTGGTCAAAAAGCTTCCTGAAAAACTCACATTTAGCTGAAACCTGGAAAATATATCACATTATGGCAGTAAAATGAGAGATGTGACTTTGTCAAAGCGATTATACCTTAAACCAAATTCACACCATTTAGTTGACGTGCATTGTCATCAAACACTGTTATGGCTTAAAAATCTTCACTTCTATCATGCAACAAGACTGTAACATGTGCAGTGAGTTTATAACTTGTATGTAATGGTTGGAAACATAATAAAGAGCTTGGGCTCGTGGAAAAGAGGTGTATTAATAGAGAGTGGTGATGGAAAAGAAAAGAGAATGAAACTGGAGATATGGAGTGTGGTGGAGATCTGATCTCTGATTCAGAGTTCACGTTTCGGCCGCCGCACACACCTGTCATCACACACCACACAGGACAGAGTTAATACACCGACCGACAAGGAACAAGCTTGTTAATGCTGTTACCTCAACATGACGAACAAAGACAGGTCAACGGTTACATCAGTAATTAGTCATTAGCTGTTGTGAATCTGTAATGTGAGTACTAGACAGAGAGAAGAAGAGCAGCCTGAATATAGAGCCATTTCCACTGAGATATAAAAAATAAACCAAAGCAGACCATTTATTGGGGGAAAAGTAAAGAAAGAAGAAAATGCTCAAAAAAGCTGCATTTATTTGATATTTGAAAAACACAGTAAACAGTAAATATTACCAATTTTCTATTTGAATATATTTCCAAATTGAACTTATTCCTGTGATGCAAAGCTGAATTTCCAGCATCGTTACTCCAGTCTTCAGTGTCACATGATCCTTCAGAAATCATTCTAATATGCTGATTTGCTGCTCAAGAAACATTGGTAACACTTTATTTTGATGGTCCCTTTTGAACATTCTGTTGACACTAAGTAATGTTGCAACTACTTGTCAACAAACTCTCATAAGAGTATTAGTAGACTGTCTGCTTCATATCTACTAACTCCTTATTGTGTTGGTCTCCCAACAGATATTCTACTGACTATAAGTAACTTTGCAAGAACGTGTCAACTTAATCTAACCCTAACCCTACCAGTCTACTAATACACTACTAACAGAGAGTCAGTAGAGTCAGTAGAAATGTAGGTGCAACATTACTTATAGTCAATAGAATGTGTTAAAGGGACCATCAAAATAAAGTGAAACCGAAACATTTATTATTATTATTATTATTATTATTCAAAACAGTCGTTCTGCTTCATATTTTTGTCTGGGCTACAATACATTTCTTTCAGAATTCTTTGATTAATAAAATTTTTTTTTTTTTTTTTTTTTTTAAACTTACTTGAAATAGAAATCTTTTGTGACATTATAAGACTTCACCATCTCACTGAATGTGTGAAAACATCTCGTACCTTTTCCTACGACACAGCCGGTCTTTCTGTTCAGCTTGTAGCTCGACTCGACGCCCCAGCCTCTCCTTCTTTATCTGTAATTATAGAGCAGCATTTCAAGTCAATATCTGAAAGAACGACCACAGCGTTCAGCTCAAGTGATGAAGCGCCTCATTACAGTGCATTGTGTGTTAACAGAAGACACGCCATCATGAGCAGTAATAATACATCTCATTGTCTGTTTAACGTATAGAGACAAATGTAGAGGATCTGCTGAGAAATCTCCTGCTGCATAGGTTTACTATATTTTAATGGAATTGTTCACCCAAAATTTGCTTAAATGTACTCATCCAAGATGTAGATGAGTTTGTTTCTTCAAGGGAACAGATTTGGAGAAATGTAGCATTACGTCACTTGCTCAGCAGTGGATCCTCTGCAGTGAATGGGTGCCGTCAGAATGAGAGTCCAAACAGCTGATAAAAACATCACAACCCACATATCATGGACTTGCATTTTGGCCAAAAGCGACTGTATAAAACTAAAATGCGTTAATGATGGATTTGTTTCTTGCAGACACACAGCTTTTCACTTCACAAGATGTTCATTGATGGACTGGAGTGGTGTGGATTGCTTGTGGATTACTGTCATGGTTTTATACTAAAATAACCAAAACTGAAATGAAAATTTATCAAATTTATAGACATTTTTAAAAAAATTACAAAAACACAAAAATTACAAAAAAAAAAAAAAAAAGTATGAAACGTATCAGAAGTTCAAGAGAAAGAAGCTATTTTTAGAAATGGTAATAGTTTGTTTGACAGGATAGAACTAGACAGGATAGGATTTAGGATTATTTGTAATTGAATCTAATGTTTTAATGCATTCTGTATACACAAATAACCTACACTGATCTATATTTCATACACATTTATTCTCATGAAGACCTGCGGACTATTCTGTGTCTTTCATCAGTTGAAATCATGTATTCTCTGCGAGATGAAGGCTTCAGCCAATCATAACATACATTCTTCTCCCAGAATGACGTACAGGAAAAACATTTCCATTGAGCAAGCACCTGTTGTCCTGTTTCCAGCACCTGTGCACCTGCTGACAGGTAAAGTTATGTGATGTTCTACAGAAATGACTGAACTTTGGACCAATGAAACCTCACTGGGGGTCACGTTATTTAAACATACAGTAGCATGAACCTTTTATAGGCCTATGTATGCCCTTTATAAATGATTTTTTCAATTTTAGAAGCAAGATTAACATTTAACAGCTTGTTATCAGAGCAGTAAAAGCTACATATCCTAGAATTTTTTTCTGAACATTATACTTTAAAAAAGTAGCATTTATGCAGTTGGAACATGATTTCATTGCGGTGTTTGATGCATTTCATCAGTTCACACTTAACAGTAAATGGAAAATGCTTATGCTCCGCGCCAAAATATTTCATAGGTTAGAAATTGCTTTTGGCAAGGACAACGTGTATAAATGCTGGAAGTGAATCCATTAAACAGCAGAACGTCATGTGAATTCATTCTGAATTCAGGAGACAATTCACATGGAAAACCCACATTTCTGGTACTTCTGGTTCCAGTGGAAACAGAGGAGCCTCTTTCCTCGGCATAAAAAACAAACAAACATACAAACTACAAAACTCAGTGCAAAATCATGTTTTAGCAAAGAAAATAAAACAAAACAAGTATTAAATCAATAGATACTTACATGATAGCGCCATGATGTGTGTATAAATGAGTGATTAACATCTAGCTGTCACCTTAAGGTAACGTTTTAACTTTTGGCATTACAAATAAGTTAATAAAGAGATATTGCTTTTACTTCCAGTTCATTACACAGCTAATGGCAGGTTGAGCACATTGCATTGTGGGATACAGTACATAGCACAGTGCGCTTATACACTGAACACTTTGGCAAATGTGGTGCTGCAGCATTTTGTCCATACAGACAATGTGCATACTGTTTATTAAATATGAACTACATACTGCGGAAAAAGGTAGTGTGCTATTCTGAACATTGTGCCTGATGAAGACCTGAGGGTCGAAAGCAGCTATTTTCACTCCCTTTTATTCTGAACATAACCTTTGACAATATTAAGTAACCAAACACTAAATACTATGCAGTATATACACCTTATAGTGCCTATAGAACTCTTTAATTGTTTACTCAAAGTGATGACACACTAGGTATACAACAAATGTTTAAACAGCAGTATGCTACAGTCACATGACACTATATTAAAAGTGTGTTTAATTCAAATCTTGTACAGTTGGAAATAAATAAAGGCTGAAAAGCATACTTTTGTAGTATTCTTACTATTTCCACCATGCAAAGATATGACAGAAATAGTATGCTACTCTAAATTCAACAATATTTTGCACTGTAAAGCCTGACATATGAAATTTATTTATTAATGGAACAGTAAATTAAACCATTAAAACATTTTTGATAAGCTGAAATAAGTTTGCAAATGTACTTTTGGTTGAGTGTTATATTTATTTGATACATCGGGCTTTTATTTATTCAGAGGCTCAGAAACCAAAAAAATATGCATTTTGGCGCAGTTGCTGATATTTATATTTAGAGATTTTATGCTAGTTTCTAAACATATAATGCAATGCAATACAATGATGATTGAGAGATGAACAAACACACATTCCTCAAAAGCCTGATGATCATATTTGAGACTCACATTTTAGCATGATTGTTTTTAAAAAATGATGCATGGATAATCAAGCATAAGTTGTTTCAGTCTAATTAGTGTTCATCTTGAAATATGACTAACAATATAAAAGTTATGTTAACTTTATAAAAATCAGTGAAGATTTCACAACAAAAAGACATGTGAACTACAAGCTGAGGCTGGACATTTTTGTAATCATACTAAAAGATAATAAATGCTGATAATGATAATAATTCTAAATGATAATTAATGATGACTTGGGGCAACTTTACCCTGGACGCATTTCTCCACGTAATTCTTTGTCTTCTCTTCACTATACGTCAATAAAGGAAGCGTGCATGGCAACAAAAATAAAAAAAGCTATAAACAAAACGATAATTGATCAGGATTTGCAAACGGACAGAATGACACTTGCAAGTAAGAGAAGTAGAAAATTTATTGCAGTATTTGTTCCATCAGAGGCATGTGGGTCCCTTTACATTGAGCAGGGCGACCTGTAATCGCAAATCTCCTTCGACACAGCCCTCCTCACAGACACTGCATGCTATACACAATAAATTACAGCCACACGGTGCTATCGTACAAAATGGACGAACAGCTCAACAGAGAAAATCATCGTCATCAGCCAGTAAAGAAGGAGCTAAGCTATAGAAAGCCGCTTGACGCTAAGAAATCCGAAAGGAAAATGGAAAAAAAATAAAAGGAAGAAAAAAAGTAAAAAGATTCAACAAACTAATTCAACATTCAGTATATATTTAAATTTCTTTTATAGATATAAACAATATTTTTATGTTAAACTATGATACACTGGGAGTAGAAATCAAACAACCAGAAATCTGCTGCACAACAGCGAAGGAGCACCCATACAATGTTTCTCCAAACATTTTATTCCTGCGATACGACGATGCACTCTGGCGCAGAGGTCCAAACGTCACCGCCAGACCCAGAGTGCATCAGAGAGAGAAAGAGTCTGTAGTGTAGAAGAGCCGCTCGTGTTTGTGTGTGTTTGGCTGACCCAGGAGATGTTTGGCTGACAGGCATGTTGGTATATGGGAGAGACGATGAGAGAGTGTGAGTGTGAGTGTGTGTGTGTGTGTGTGTGTGTGTGTGATGCATTAGGCTGAGAGGATCCGAGATGGGAGGTATGTATTATTAGCTGGAGTTCCTGTCCTTGGCAGCGTAGAGTGACCGTAGAGTCTGCGCCACTTTGTGGTTGAGCTTGTTGCCACTGGTGAGTGTGATTTTTTTGTAGATGATGTCAGTCTCTCTGATGGTGTCCACCCAAGGTACCAGCTTGCGTCCGTCGCGCCGCTTGGCCTCGGTCCAGGAGCTGGAGTACGATCCCGCCATCCAGTGGATGCTGTAACCGTCGCTGTTCCTCTGGATCACGCGTGCGATCTGCGGCCGGTCTCGGTATTTGGGGCAGTGGATGGCGATGATGTCCAGTGCGCTGATGGACTCGTTCATGTTTGTCGACAGCAGGTCCGCCGAGTCTGCCGCACGCCTCCCGCGTCGAGACGCCTGTGAGGAGAGACACAGAAACAAAACATGAGCAATGACTGGTCAGACGCTCTCCAACTTGTCTACTGGCACTAACAATTTATTTGAATGTGCCCTTATTACATTTATTATTATACAGGGTTTCTGCAGGTTTTATGAAGGTAAATTTAAGAATATTTGTGACCCTGGAGCACAAAACCAGTCTTAAGTCGCTGGGGTATATTTGTAGCAATAGCCAAAAATACACCTTATGGGTCAAAATTATAGATTTTTCTTTCATGCCAAAAATCATTAGTATATTAAGTAAAGATCATGTTCCACGAAGATATTTTGTAAATGTACTACTGTAAATATATCAAAACGTCGTTTTTGATTAGTAATATGCGTTGCTAAGAATTCATTCGGACAACTTTAAAGGCGATTTTCTCAATATTTAGATTTTTTTGCACCCTCAGATTCCAGATTTTGCGAGGCGCAATGTGATGTATACAAACAACGCTTCACACAATATCGTTCATGTAGCATCTAATGTCAGACCTTTCAGACATATTTGCATTGCACTGGCACGTTCACCAGTACTGGTGTGTAACAATTAGTTTACCTGCTGTTAAGAGAACGCAGTGTTTAACTGAACAATCTGCTGAACGATCGGGCCAGTGCTGCTTCCTCAAGAAAATATCATTCTCGCGTGTTTTAAGCCTTGTCGGTTTAAACTTTAAAGTGTTTTAAGCCATTCAAAAGTGAGTCAGTGTGAAAGAGATTTCAGTGCAGTACTCGTGCGCTGTGACAATATGTCTGTTACATATTTTTTAACTAAAGTGGAAATCACTTCACTAAATAATGCAAACTTGACTGACTGCTTCACTTCCACTTTAAGACCCGCAGAAACCCTGCTACAATAATACCAGCAAACTGTGATTACACAGCAACTAACATTGAACCAAAATGTACTCTGTAAAAATTGATTTTTCAAAGTTGTAAATAAAAGATTATTGGAGTATGTTTTACAAGAGAATACTATTTCAGACTTTCCATTTAATTTTGCATTTAATTTTTACACAGAATAAGCTACTAAGAGGATTGGACTGGGTTATTAAGGGTGTGTTATATTGACCAAAAAAATTGGTTTATTGTTTGTTTGTTAACTTGTTTATTGAGCCGTTATATAAAATCAATATCACATTTGTAATCGTGCAGATATTTGGGAAAAACAGTTTGCTTGTGTGACAAAACTCATACAGGAGTATTTTTGCCACCATATGTGGCATTTATGTACCCTATATGTCTGCATGCTACTAGGCTACATTGAAAGCATGCACTCTCAAGGTGTGTTTTATTTGTTTTTTTGCAAAGTGAGTGACATACTTAATGTCAGCTGATAATGTCGGCAATGTCAGCTAATTTCATTTCTGATATTACTCTAGACTACACATATGGCACAGCCCTCTAGGTTGACAGTCAGAGGTCTGGCTGTGTTGTATTGTTTTGCGTTCTCTCACCCCTGGTGTCCTCTCCTCTCCGTCACTGTCCTCATACTCGGAGTCAACAGTGTGGTGGTTTCGGGGGCTTGTGGCTGCTCCCCCCAGCAGTGCCGTAATGGCTTTATTCCTCACGTTTGCACTCGACTCTCCCTCCTCGTCCTCTTCGTCAGGGTCCAGGTGCTCCATCAGCAACTTAAACTGAGAATCAAACAGTGTAAATCAGCAATTCTCAACATTTTCACACAAAGGTCCCCCATTCTCCAACACAATAATTCTTCAAGCACTTCTGCTGTTTTCAAGTGATTTTATTAACAGAAATTGGAATGCCTATATATATATATATATATATATATATATAATTAATTAAAACAATGATCATTACTGGCAAATTTCTTATAATTATTAAAAACAAACAAAAACAAAATATTACTAACAATATAAATATAATATATTTACATTAAGTTTGATTGCTTTAAAATATTATTATTATTATTATTATATTCTAATAATATATTGAAGTAATTCTTCAACAAATATTCTTATGATTACTATTAAAACAATGTTAAATAATATTACTAACAATATAAATATAACATTCCATAACACTTCTTGAAGAAAATTTGTAAAAAACTTACATCGAGGAACTGTTTGACGATCTTCCTCTTCAGCTCGTAGGTCATCTCGTCACGAATCTCATCATTCTGGAGGAAGTCGATGGTCTGCCGTGGACTGAAGTTGACCGATGACTTCCTGTTGACGGCTTTATCGTACACCTTCGCCGACTCTGTAGGAGAGTACTTCTGAATTTTGCTGCATTGGAAGAGAGCAGAATAAAGACAGTAAATATAAAACCTGAAGAGAACAACAATCATTTCAGGGTTGCTGAGATGCATGATGGGTGTTTGTTACCTGTCCGAGAAGCCATAGAGGTTCTTGAGGTGTTGTTTGAGCACCAGCAGTAACAGTATGCCTTGTGATGCCCTAGCAAAGTCCAGGAGAGATGTTGTGTCGTCAGGGAGACGCTCCATAACAGCATCAGCATCCTCAAGGTCAGACTCAGAATCTGACTCTGACTGCCTGGCGCCCTCCGTGGGCTTGGGCTTCCTCACCCGCTGCCCCTCCTCATTCTCCTCATAATCATCATTGTCATACTCTTCATTTCCGCTGTTCCTTTCTCTTTCCTCGTCCTGCTCTCCCCTCTCCTCCTCTGAACCGTTCTGCTGCTGCTGCTGTTGATGTTGCTGTTGATGTTGATGTTGATGATGATGATGATGATGATGATGCCGCCGCCGCCGCCGTCTCCTTTTTCTGCTCTTCCTGCCTGGAACCTTAACGAGAGACTGGGTACAACAATAGCCCGTTTAGAAGTCATGGAGGAACTACGGTCACAACCATCAGCGCATTAACATGACCATCCATGTTTAATAAACAACCGTGTGTTAAATACCGTCATAACAGAGGTTACTTACATATATAAACCTACATATACATTTACATGTATAAACTTACAGCAGTAATTGGAGTAATTGCAAGAATGGAGAATGTGTTGTTTTAAAATCTAAATTAGGTTTTTGGTGCAAAAAAACTGTGATCATTTATCAATTAAAAAAAATCTACCATTCAATATGACTGTTCAAATATAATAATAATAATCATCACAATAATAAATTATTATATATTATAAAAAAATCATTGAAGATATAAATTACTAAAATAACATTGTACTGTAAAGTAAACAAGTATTAATTATAATTGTATTTTACAGAACAGAGAAATTGATTAAATGCTCATACCATTCTCTTTTGGGTAAAAATAGGAAAATTAATGTAATGAATAAATACTTCTCTGTATTTATAACGTACACAAGTTTTTCTCCTGTGTTTTACCACCTCAAGTAGTTTTCATTAATGCACAAAATACACCTCATTATCATGTTCTAACATTGTTATATTTATTACAAAACTTTTATGCCCTTAATTTTGTGCTAATTTTTCTGCGTGGTATTAAAAATGTTATTGAATATCGATATTTTTCAAGGTATCTTATCAAAGTTTCAGTATTACAGTCTAATTACAATACTAATATTTATTCTTCACTTTTAATCGTTGCACATTATAAGTGACCCAAACACAAAGTACATACAGAGATGAGTTTGTTTGCCGCTCTGAGACACTAAAAACACAGGATCATGAGCTGCTTGTGTGTAAATGAACAAAGTGCTGCACTTCACTCGAAAAGCAATTCATGTGGGTCATACTTCAGGTTGGAAAATATGGAAATCCATATGAATATGGGGTGGGACCATATCCCTGATTATAAGAGGATATCATGCATTTTAGTTTTTAGCCTTATAAGACTATCAAGACCATTTTTATCTTTTTGAGTTTTAAAATTAATTGGGCCATTTGTGCTACTATGTACTATGTAAACATCATCTTCCCATTGCAAATGGTCAACAGCGCTTTGTTACGCTCAAACACAGAAATGTGAGTTTGCACTGCTCCATCCTTCAAACACAGCTGCTTCGTAAAGCTGGATTACACAGCGACAGGCTCACAAAACAATCAGTGCTGAAATGTGCTACACCAGTGGTCTCAAACTCAATTCCTGGAGGGCTACAGCTCTGCAGAGTTTAGCTCCAACCAGCTCCAAATCACACCTGCTTGGAAGTTTCTAGTGATCCTGAAGAACTTGATTAGCTGGATCAGATGTGTTGGAACAAAACTGTGCAGAGCTGTGGCCCTCCAGGAATTGAGTTTGAGACCAATGTGCTACACAAACGGTTATGGTTAGACACAAGCACTTGAGAGCACGCTTACCTCTTTAAATGTCTGCAGCAGGTTGCTGCCTGACACAGACAGTGTGATGTCTATATGATGCATGATGAACAGCGGCTCCTCCTGAGACTGATAGGGGAAGTATGCCAGATTATCAGCGATGAACAACAGCATGTTCACCTCAATCTTCTGCTCGGACACAGAGAGACAGACAGATGGAAAAGGTCAGTCTCAACATCACAACAAAGAGCCAGCGTCAGGAAGAGAAAGACACACAAAGAGCGCTAACCGAGCTGTCGTCGAACAGATTGAGCAGAGAGATGAGGAACGCTCGCCGGTGTTGTCTGTTTGCGCGGACCATGCTGTAGAGGTGGGAACATTGAGCAGAATTGGACTCGTCCTGACGGAAACCACGGACCACGGATCCTGCTGATCCCAAGATGGCCTGCTGCACTTGGTACGACATCTTCATCCCTGCTACAGCCTTCATCTGTAGAGTAATTAAAGTTATATGATTTAATAGTAATTCAATTAAATGATGCAATAAAGCAATTTAGCGTTCAGGTTGGTTTAAGCTGGATGTTTCACGGTATAATGTGGTTTTCCACTGTACATTCTTACATTCACAGCTTCGATGTGTTTGACCAGTAGGAATGGTGAACCAGAATTATACAATTTATGAATAAAATAATGATACTGCATGAGACACATATGGCAAGGTGTGTGGACTGGTGCTCACATGGATGAATCCAGTGTATTTCTTATCAATTTCCACCAGCTGCTGGTCCGCTTTGTTCCTCATGGTGGGCTCTGGGTCTGTCCCCATGGCGATCAGATATGGCACACACTGTGATTGGAAGGAGGAAGGAAAAGTGACAGGTTCTGCAGCCAAGGCTGTGACAGTGACGAGTGTGACCGTGATTCTTTTTTTTTTTTTTTTTTACATTTTCTGGATTGTGGAAAACAAAACAAAAATCTATAGAATGGAAATAAAAATCCAAAATGTTGTTCTTTTGAACTTTCTATTCGTGTTTCCATCAAAATATTAGCACTGAAAATAAATATTTCTTGACCAGCTAATCAGCATATTAGAATGATTTCTGAAGGATCATGTGACACTGAAGACTGGAGTAATGATGCTGAAAATTCAGCATCAATTTTATAGCATTACTGTTTTTACTTCATTTTTGATCAAATACTTTGAAAAATCATACCGACGGTTTTGGTGTTGCAATTATAACAAGGAAAAACAAAATAACATGCAAAGATTAATGATTTTTCTTTGCAGGACTAGTGATGACATTGACAATGGGTTTATAATGTCACTGTTGTTGTATAGGGGAGTGTGTACCTGTACGGGATGTATGAGTCCCTGGCTGAGGGTCAGAGCGATGACATTGAGGGCAAAGTGTCGCACGCTGGACTGCGTGTGGAAGAAAGACTCCAGCACCTGCTTCAAATAGAGCTGCATAATGGAACTGCTCATACCAGAAGAGATGTCACCCATCTCCTTCAGATCTTCCTGCTTTGACATTTTTTGCCCTGAAAAGATAGAAACACAACAAGCTTTCTTTAGGGGTGGTACAGAGTTTATAGAGATTTATGGAGTTTGACAATCCAAGTTTCTAGTTTGGCCCAAGTTTTCTGCTGTTAGTGTAGTGAATGTTATTAATCTCAAAATCATACTAGCAATTTTAAAAATGTTGAGCCTACAATGTCATGGTCACTCACACTCTCTGTCAGCCTCCTGCATGCGAGAGTCCTCCTCCTGGAGATACATCTGGAGGTTTTTCAACACCTGGATCTTCAGCGTGATGGAGCACCGCTTATCAGACAGAAGCCCGTTATACAGAGACTTCACCTCTGGAACGAACATCTGACTTGGGTGCATGATGAGCAGGAAACCTACAGAACACGAGAAGGAAAATTGAATTTTTTTAATTTTTTTTTTATTATTATTCAGGAATTAAAATATGTATGAAATCATTTAGAGAACTGGTTCTGTAACAAAATTCTGAGAAAATACACAATTATGCATCTAAGGTATTAAGCATTACACAGTTCTTCTTCTGAAATGTTGTTAGTGTTAAGTAAAATTAAACTATTAAGCACTATTTTCAGTCATTTAAATAAACCTGAAATATAATACAAATATTTAGATGGAAAAAAAGCAAAGGAAAATTAGAAACATTGCCTTGGCAATTAACAAATAATTTTTAGTTGAAGTACTAAAATAAACTAAAATTGAAATAAATCTTAATTAAAGCTATATAGAAATAAAAAAAAAACAATAAATGAAAAGCATATAACAAAATTAATAAAACTTAAAAAAATAAAAAAGGAAAATATAAAAATAAAAGCTCATTTAAAATATGAATAAATACTATAATAGTATATTAAAAATATGAAAACAACAATGAATGTTTCATCGTACCCAACCCAATGATGGCTTTGCATCTAACTTCTTCATCCTCATGATTGGTGAAGTACAGTAATGATTCCAAAACCTTCTCCTTTATTACAACCTGTCAATGCCAGTGCAAAATTCCATGTTTAAATAAAGCAAGTTTCAGCTAAACATACCAAATTAGGCAACACTTTATTTTAAGGTGTCCTTGTAACAAGTTACATGTACTTACTATAATAATAACAACAATAAGTTATGCATAATTACATGCAAGTAACCCTAAGCCGAAACCTAATCCTAAACATACAGTAAGTACATGTAGTTAATTAATATTCTTCAGTACTTAAATGAATAATTACACTGTAACAAGAACGCCTTAAAATAAAGTGTAAGCTCAAGTTAAACTAAAATCATAAAATATCACAGTAATAAAATTGAAAATAAAACAAAATGGGCAATCTTAGAAAGATTTCATAAAATTAATCATTTTAAATAATATCTTTAGATTTAAAAAACCCACTTATAACAAGCAATCTTGGGTTTCAGAAAGCTAAATATGTACATATAATGCAAAAATTAATTATTCATAATTATTATTATTATCATCATCATCATCATCATCTTACAAAGCATCTCAAGTCTTGTTTCAATGTAATTTTTGTTTGTTAATGCTAATGAGCTAAAGTTAAAGAGCAAATAACTACATGGCAATCACAGCTGCGTGTAAACCACATGCAGGTTTATGTATAATGGCATAATTACGTATCAGGAAAGGTTGCGATACCTTAGTGGCGCCCTTGAACTGCTCGAGGTCAAAGTCAAAGTGTCTGCAGAGAGCTCCCACAGTGAAGAGAGATCTGAGCAGGGCTGCTTTGGTGGCAGCCAGAGCCATGCTGTTCGTACCCTCCTGATGCTGTATCTTTAGCTTAGTTAGAGCCCCATAATAACGGTTAAAACAGGCCCATACAAACTTATAATTATGAGTCACTTTATTCACTATCGCACCCAAACAGCTCACACAGTACTGGACAACCTGTGCGAAAAGAAAGAGAGAAAGAACTTAGTGGGGATGTGCAGAAATAGGATGCAAAAGTGTATCTGTAACTACATGTCATCAAATGAACAACCAGTCAGTAGGTTAAGCTAATTTAAGATTAATGAACCATATAAATGAATATCACACAAATCACACTAGAATCATTACTGTCTTTTAAGTAAATTAAATATTAATTCAGCTATTTGAATTACGTATATGAGTGGGTGTGAGCAGGTCACTTACGGTCATGCCATATTTTAAGATGAGCTTCATCAGGTCTTCTTCAATGGTGGTCAGGAAACTCTCGCTAGGGTGATCCATCAGAGGAACCACAAGCTCCAGGATCTTCGCAACATTACAAATCACCATGAAGTCACTCTGAGACTGTGAAAATGACAAACAAATGCATTATGCACAAACACTGAACAAGAACAATCTTCTGACACATATACCTTGGGACAATATCATCTTAAAACACTAGCAATATACAGCCACTAGATGGCAGAATGACCTCAAATATTGCACTGGTAGAAAGTGGCGCTTAACAGAGATCTCTATGAATCAGTTTTTTTTTTTTTTTTACCAAATTTAAATTTTGCTGGATTTTGTTTTAATGGTTAAATAACATTAATAAGCATTTCTGATTATTTAAAATCATGACACTTATACAATTTAACAACAATTTATTTCAGGTTTATCAAAAATTAAATTTAAGGACCCTATGAATTTTTTTTAAATTTGTTTCCCAAATTTCACTTTTTCTGGATTCCATTTATTCCATTTCCATTTTTCTAGATTCAGTTTTATTGGTATTTATTATTAAAAACAGTGGCAATCAAATTCATGAAAAAGGAATAAAACATTAATGAATCTTTTCAAATATAATCAAATGAAAATGTAACAATTCCTTTTATATTTTTGGCAAACAAAGTTACAAACAGCAGGTTTACTGTTAAAATGAAAGTCTGAACTTACACTGCACTTGGTGGTGAGGTAGGGCTGCATAGTCATGGCATGCTTGACCATCAGCTGCGCTCTGATCTTACTGAACAGATACAGAGTGGTGATGCATGCGACTAACCGCGTCGAGTTCACACTCTTGTGCTCTGCACACAGACAGCATCACAACAGCAAATTAATACATTTTGGGGAAATTCGAGATCACAAACTGTAGAGCAAGTTTTTTCTACTGCCTTGATAGATCATGACGGTTTGTTTCACAAATCAGTTGAATGTTAAAGTGCTTTACATTAATTCGTTATTTACATTTATTTAAAATTACATTAAATGCAACTTAAACACCAATGAAAATTTAAAAAATGAAAACTACAAAAAGAGCAACACAAAGACTTCTAGGAAAACTGAGTGATAGTTAAAATGAGGGATGCTGACGATTAATCGACGATAGATTAATTGTCAATAAACATGTAATCAAAATTAATCAATGAAAGCAAAATTACCTTGATCTTTTGACATACAAAATGTCATTGTACTATAAAAACATCAAATTTCAGTTTCAGAACTCAAAACTTTCTTGTTAGTCTAAAAACAACTTATACTGAAGGCAGTCTGAAGGCAGCTTGTGGAATGTACAACTCTATGATGTAATAGTGCGGCTAAACACCGCCTCCAGAAGAGCAACACCTGCTTCTACATCGCTGCTTCTACATGCCCCGCCCACCGGTTCATGCACGTAGAGTAAATAACGAGAGGGGAACGCAGGTCTACGCAGAAACCAAATGATAAAGATGGCTTCGAAGACATCAAGACGCTGTGCAGTGCTAAGATGTGGAAAAACAGTGCCTTTGCAGTGCCTTCCTTCTGAACCCAACGCCAGGAAAGAGTTAATGAACTTTATTGTGATTATGAAATTTGGAATAAGAAATAATTGTGATTATGTTGATTAATTGTCTGGTTTAGGGCACTGACGTTTATGACGATTAATTGTCTGTTTTATGGCTTTGACTTTTTTTTTTTATGCACATTGTTCATTAAATTGTTACTAAGGATTGTGATTAATTGAATGCTTTCTAACTTGTTACTTTGCACCTTTAAATACTGAATTATATATATTTAATCACGATAAAAATAGATGTAGCATGAGCAGTTTTTGATTTAAATTTGATTGTATAATTCAAATTGAAGTATTTTCTGCCATCTCGTCTATTCTGTACTCTCTGCGACCATTCTGGCCACATAAACATTGCAGCTTAAGTACGATATTATCTGAATCGGCCGATAATGGCTTTAAATGTAAATTCTGGCATCGGACTGATATGAAAAATTATGCCGATATGTCTTGCCGATAAGAGGAATGGGTTAACTTGCATGTGCTCAGGGTGTGCTACTGATTAGATCACGTCAGCAGTGTGACTCATTCTTAAAGCAAAGTTGTCTCTGAATGACTGTTTCGGATCGCTGCATTTAATCTGTGAAAGCACCTACAGAATGACATGTTCGGTGTGTGATAGAGTAAACAGTAATAGCACATGCAGCGGCAGCAGTAACAGCCTCCCCCAGGTCCTAACGCCTGTTCGGTAATGAGTTTTAATCTGTAGGGGGCGCTGTTGGCCTACTTCTAATTAAATTAAAAGTAAAATAGCCTACACAAATAACATTTAGACTGTTTTTGATTAAATAAAGCAGTAATTGATGTCATCAAATAATGAGTATGTTTTGATTTAATGGTCAGAAGCAATAGCTTACATGAAAAAAATAAAATAAAATAAATAAATAAATCGCAAACATGACACTTGTAAATTAAATAATTTTATATATACTGATTTATTCATTAATGTGTAATATGTTTTATTTTTTAAACAAATCATGAGCTCTAAAAGATTTTCAGAATTTTTACAACTTTTGTTTTAGACCATCTACAAATGTTAAAACTGAGGTTAACACTGCATCTTTCTGGGGGGAAAATGCAGCGATTGATATAGTTTATTTATAGTTATTTTCAAAGCTTCAATGTACTGTTAATAAAACCTTCATTATTTTTTATTTAATTCTAATAAATAAGTTCTTGTTAAAAACTAACCAAAATTAAAAATAATTTGCTTATAATTTCTGCACAGGAGAGACTTGGTGTTGTTTCCAAACAAAAGGAAATATATCGGTATCGGGCAAAAGGAGTTGAAAAATATCACTGTATCGGATATCAGCAGAATTCAATATCGTGCATCCCTAATGCAGTGTGTATGGAACCGAACTGAACAACTAGTTGTTAATGAGGTTTTTAACGTGCATAGATGTGTCTCTCTTCTGTACGTGTAGTGAATCACAGGGAAAGCAGTACCAAAGCAGTACGAGCCTTGACTCGCTCGTGTGCCAGATCTTGCTAGAAAAATCAGCGAACAAGAACAAAACCATAAAAAACCGAAGTAAATCCAAATGCTTTATGCTGAAAATAAGACCAAAATATAACGACTCGCTTTGATAACTCCATAAACGTGATCGCTTTATGATCAGAGCTTAAAGTCGGCATGAAATCAAAACTGAAAATTCTTATTTTTTAATGGAATACTGTAGTGTTTATTATAAATAATTTATCCGTGCACTTCATTATTTTTTAAAATTCATGTGCCTTTGTAATCTTTAATCAAAAATGTTAACCTCCCCTCCCCCTCAAAATGACTCATCTTCTCTTCCGGTCACGAGTGATGGCGCAAGAGCGGAGCTAGTGATGTAAGGGGTAAAACGCTGGGATAACCGACAAGGGAAAAGCTGAAGCTGATGCTTCACTTTATAGAAATAAATGCATTGACCAGTGCTGACGCGAGCCATGGGGGAGTACACTACTCTTAAAAGATGAAAGGATATTACCACAACATTACTCTTAGGACATCGCAAACTATTTCTTTTTTTTTTTTTTTTATGAATATGACTTATTTCACTCGGATAGACGTCACAGTAGAGAAAAAAAGACAATCGCTTCTTCCGTTTCATGCCGACTTTAAACAACAACAAGCCCAAAAAGTACTTAATGAGTGATCATGGCAACACAGACAGCACGCACTCTGTGAGGCAGCCTGAACAAGCATAAACAAAACACAATGCCTCCGTCCACTGTACTTCGGTTAAACTGCTGAAAATAACGAGCATTTTGTCACTGTAATATTACTTTTGTCACAATAACGGATAATAAACACACGAGACGGCAAAATCATTGCAGTTTTGAGAGTGAGTCTTGTTCCGTACATACATGTTACGATAATTTAGGGGATTCACTCCCCCATTTAAATGCAGTTGTCACTCCTGAAATTTACAGTGTTTATGTGGCTTATATGAATGCGCTGCATTCTTGTGGCTGCTAAGGGAGCACAATAATTGTGGTTGTCTGAATTGACCGCAGTTAGATGAAATAACCGCGATCAGACTGTTATTTAATAAAATCGCGACGGGCCTAAATGTCACAACACACATATTTGAGTGACTGCTTTTATTATGTGGTCACTATTGCGTTGTCTGTTGAACAGATCGTTTGATATGAGTATTTATGTGTTTTAAACCTGAATCACAGCAGCGTCCATCTGCGAAGAACGTAGGCTGGCAAACTATTAGCCAATCATAGCATTGGGCGTTTACTTCCGAGTCTACAATCAGCCACCCCCCTATTCAAACGGAGGATTCTGACGAGGGGGGTTAAAAAAGGACATAAAATAGCCTATTACTTCTTTATGTTTTTGTGTTTTATGTTTTTTTGATGCAAAAATCTTGATAACATTATAAGTGGACCTCAGAGAACAGTAAACAATAAAGAACAAAGGCAGTTCATGACCCCTTTAAAGCTATCGATGGTCGATTAAGCAATTTGGTTTTGGGGTGCGTGCAGCTCATGCGCAAAACACAAGCAGCAGACGCAAAGAAGAGGCTGTGAGTGACAGTGACAGGGTTGGATCTTTTGCGCACATAATTCACAATGTACAAATTAAGCTTTTAACGTGATCCAAACTTTAAAAGTACTTTTAAAAAAAGAAGAGGCTGTATGGTCACCCTGGCTTAATTTAAATTTATGGCCTCACACGCCTATTTCATTTGGCATGAATCCAAATACATGGTCGCGATGTAACATTTGCCTGCTAACCAATCATTTCTCTTGTAAACAAACTTTTGTACCTCACTTGTGTCATAATATTCACGTAAAAATGTTTCATATGAGCAAAAATGTGTTTTGCCGTAGCACCGCCGGTGGAAACGGTTAGTCACTGACCGGCACAGCCCCGGATCATTTTATTTTAAATGGCGATAATGTTAATAGCAAACATTGCGATTGTGTTTTAAAATACAACAACAAGCACCATAAAACCATTTTAAAAAGGCACATTCAGCAATCTCCGTGACAGGATATGAAACAATAATCTCCATTTAAAGTACAATGATCTCAAACGTAACTACGACATGGTCTCTTCATTTAATCACATCTATTCATTTGACAATCCCCTACTAGCCTTTTAGTTTACACTAAAAACCCCTTTCAATCGGGTGAGGAAGGTGGCATTCTGAGTGGCATTTGCACAATCTGTCATGCCGGTGACTATATGCCACTGTAATAGACGTATTTTGCAGTACTAAGGTTAACGATTAACCGATTAATTGATTGTTAATTTAAACAACAGTCGATCATTGGAATTATCGAAAATTGACATCCCTAGTTAAAAAGAGATTCTGTTTTTGATTCAATTAATTGAAATGAACTACCTTAACCCTATAAAGCCTACTCCATCATATTTGGTACACAAATTTCGAAGATTGTATATTTTGGCCCCCACAATAAAAAAACTACAAAGCTTTGAACAAAACTAAAAGCTACCGGAATTTCACACATCAGGCTTTACGGGGTTACTGATAACTTACATTCCCTTACATTAATTTATTTGTGGCGGACCGCTACAATGTCAGAACTGATGGCCACAAATATATTTTCCAAAATAATAATAATAATAATAATTCGTTACATTTATATAGCGCTTTTCAAAAGGCTTTGACAATACACATGAGCACTGCACGTTTCAAAATTAAAATGTTGCGCGTGTTTTTATATGAATGTATCTTTGAAAAGAACCGACCGTCTTCAGAAAAGCTTCGATGTCATTTTCACTTCATCTTTCCTATAATGCTTGATGAAGTAGCGTTTTTGAGAGCGGTGCTGCTTTGATTACAGCTGTTACTGGGGAAACCACTATTTCTGTGCTACTGGGGGAAATGCCGCGACACAGAGTGTAAGTCTGTGGGAAACACTGTAACTCATACGTTAAAAAATAAATCGGATTTCACAAGTCTAGTAGTATGTGCGTACCTGCAAGTGCCTCCTCGTATTTGAGGATGTACTCCACAAGATTGTCCACCAGCTGCACACAGGCCTTCCTGGCTGGCTTATAGGATGAGTCCTCCTCTGACTTTAAAAGCTATAAAAAAAACAAAACACTGAGTTGCAGATCTACAGTCTTCCAAACTAGAGACCGGCAGATGGAAACGTATTTGACTCAAAAATACTTACATTCTGCAGGAGCTGCTCAAACCAGTCATAGCCAGTGTCCCTACAGGCAGCGACCTGCAGCACAGAAAAGAATAAGATCAACTTGGGGAAGATGCATTTCGAAGAAAAGTCATTTTCACACTAGAACTTTAGGTTCTGATTTGATAGATTTTTTGCGAAAGTTGCTTTATTAAAGGTGCAGTATGTAATATTGACAGCTAGCGGTTGAAATGGGTACTGCAGTCCAAATTCAAAATATTGGAAAGAGTTGTTTCTCGTGCCCCTCCTCCTCAGACTTTACCCTCACGCAGGGTTCCCGATTGAGGACACGCGACAGGAATGAGCGCAATTGACAATGGAAGGTGATGAGCTTTACACTAAGTTGATGAGTTGATTTATCTGTGTTTTAATATTGCTCTGGTCATAGATCTTTTTAGATGGGGTAGAATCTGCAATCTCTGACCCAGTTTGTTTGTTAGTATCAAGGCCTACAATATCCGGTGTTTTCCATCAACTGGCAACCCGGGGTGTCGAAATACCATCGGGTTGAAATCAGGAGATTGACTTGGACATTGCAAAATATTCCACTTTTTTACCTTCAAAAACTCCTGGGTTGCTTTTGCTGTATGTTTTGGGTCATTGACCATTTGTACTATAAGAGGCACCGTCCAATCAACTTTGCTCCATTTGACTGAATCTGGGCAGAGACTATATTCCTATACACTTCAGAATTCTTCTGGCTGCTTCTGTCCTCTGTCACATCATCAATAAACACCAGTAACCTAGTGCCACTGGAAGCCATGCATGCCCATGCCATCACACTGCTCCACCATGTTTCACAGATGATGTTGTATGCTTTGGATTATGAGCTGTTCCAAGCCTTATCCATACTTTTTTCTTCCTGTAATTCTGGTACAGGTTGATCTTAATTTCAGCCATCCAAAGAACGCTTTTCCAGAAGTGGTCTGGCTTTTTTAGATGTTTTTTGGCAAAGTCTAATCTGGCCTTGTTTGCACCTTTGTGGTGAACCCTCTGTATTTGCTCTCGTGAAGTCTTCTCTTGAGTGTAGACTTCTACAGTGACACGCCTACCTCCTGAAGAGTGTTCTTTTCTTGGCTGGATGTTGTGAAAGAGTTTTTCTTTATCATGGAGAGATTCTCCAATCATCCACCACTGTTGTCCTCCATGGACATCCAGGCCATTTTATGTTGCTGAGCTCACCAGTGCGTTCTTTTTTTTTTACTGTTGATTTGGCCACTCCTAATGTTCCTGCTATCTCTCTGATGGATTTGTATATTTGTGTATGTGTATATGTGTGTGTGTGTGTGTGTGTGTGTGTGTAGGGCAATAGAATATACGGTCTGTACAGTAGAAAAAGCATTACGCCTATGGAGAGTCCCCACAAGGATAGCAAACCTGACGTGTGTGTGTGTGTGTGTGTGTGTATGTTGTGAGCATTACTGAGTACACACGTGATGTATTGACTGTTTAATTCATACTGGAAGCCGGAGGATGTCCTTGCGCAGAAACTCCACATATCCATAGTAGTAGTAATACTACTGACTACGCACCTTGAAATCCCTAATATGGACAAAGGTATCCAGTTATCGCTGAATAAAACGCACAACGGAGATAGAGAAATTTTAACTGATGAAACTTGAAGACAATAAACATACAATTGCACAAAATTCCAATGCATGGGAGTCTGCTCTCTAATCGCTCTCGCGGTACTTTGATGACATACAGTGATCATTCTGCGCAGCGCTGCTCCATGCTAACGCACCTATTGTCAACAACTAGACTTCATCGTTATTATTGCGGGAAGACATTCTTATCGTGGGGAGAATTTTTACTGGTATATCGTAAACGATAAGTTATCGCCCATCCATACCCAACACAACAGAGTGCGGCGCAGGACAACACTTGATGGGCGAGTACGGGTAGGGCGGGAAGAGACTCGTGAGTGTGCATGGGATGTGGGAGAATAAAATGATCTGCGGGACTCCCGCAAAATAGACATATCTAAACATCAAATATCTAAAAATAAATTGTTATTCATCTATTGCACAAAAGCAACAACAATAACAACTAATAAAACAAAAATGATTAACATGCGCAAGCATAGGCAGTTTCTATTTATAACAAGCAGTGAGCAATGTAGCCAATCACAGACATATCTACTGATTTCAGGAGCGCAATGGCCAATCAATGGTGTTTAAGTTAGAATCCACTCACCGCTCAGAAGTTCTTGCACAGTGCTGAAAATTGCATGCTTACGAATCATCTCATTATTACACACGAAGTGCAGACATTATGGAAGATTTATTGTGCATATATTGTTATAACAGAGCTTTATGAGATCGCGATGAACTGAGATTTTAGTGATAATATGGGAGCGCTGCTCGCATTCTGCCATGCCAAACCATGCACGCAGCAGCCCATGTTTGCTTTTCTGTTAAAAATAACAGTGAACAGTGGTGTGTGAATGTTGATGCTTAGCCTAGCCTAAATAATTTTATCGGGAGCGCCATTAATGTGAGCGCTGCAGGCAGCCGTCTTAGGCCCACCCCAAATGCTCTCATTGGTTGAGACGCGTGATGACGTCCATCCCAAGTCAGTACTGATCAACATCCCACCCCCTCCTGTGACCCATGGTTTGTCTGTATGTGTATTCAGAGCCAGTGAGCAACGGACTTTCAAAATAATAATAAAAAATGCGTGTAAATAATTGTGGGCGTCAATTAATTAACGCGTTAACGTGATAACTTGCCCAGCCTTTTATGGGTGTAATGGTTCACAAAATTCACGGTTCGGTGCGACACAGTGGTGTTACGTTTCGGTACATTTTCGATACGGGGGGTAATTGCTTACGTCGCAATGTTGGAAATATCGCTTTTAAACCATGAAGGTGAGCCAATGGATATCACATAAGCAACGTGCAAACTTTGCGCAAGAGTTATGCCAGTGACCGTCTTAATCTCAGTCAATTCACTATATGCAGAAAGTGAAAGTAAAAATGGAATGACGGAGCTTTCGGCATCTGACGCCACATATTCTGTCAGAGACGACGAGAGACGAATCTACTCCAGCATATGCTGATAACGGTATATAGCTAACTGTTTAAATTTAATCCCTTAATATCTCTCTTGTGGCCCGTACATAGTGAAAAAACAAATGAGAAGAAACGTATTTCGTGTTAAACAGGTTGTTTTTGAAAGTCGGTGCTTGAAATAAAGCTCTTTATTTTATTGATTTTTATTGATGACTGCAGTTGTAGGCCTGTATTTCATTGTATAATAGAACTGTTTTAAAATACCTTTTTTAAAGCATTTTATTGAGGAGTAAATAGCCTAATCTTTTGTCATCCTCGTGTCAGTTATGCGGTAATAGGCCTATTGCACGGCAAATTAATTGTAATTTTAATTTAATAATAAAAGTAACTTCAAAATAATAATAGGCCTAATAAAAATAAGAATGTAACAGGCCTACATTAATTGGAATTGCCAAATCCTCTTAACATTGCCAACAAAATCATACAAAATCATCATCTTTCGACACACCCCAGCAAGGGAAGGGTATCACGGGGCAGACAGCACTTTGCCTGTTACGTCGTTTGGGCTGCCTTGTTGAGCGCAGTGGCACTGAGAACATTATATTTCACACACTTTACGCTCTTTACTTTACTTTTATTTTCCTAATGTAAAAGGATTAGGATTATATATGTGTGTATGTATGTATGTATGTATGTATATGCAATATAAACAGCTGGACTGACCACATCAGTGATGTTGAGAATCTTCCTATTCATTGTCTCTTTGTCATGGCTGGCTGTGGGTGTAAACCACAGCTTCTGGAATGTTTCATTCACCAGTTTCTGCAGGGAGAGAAAGACTGTTAGCTCAAACCTTTGTCCTAAAAAAAAAAACCTATCACAGCAGAAGTTCAGCACCGCATTTATCACGCAAAACAAAGCAGAGATCGGGGTTGCACCTTGATGCCCTCCTCGTCATTGACCCTGCGGATCATCTTCACACACATCTCTGTGATCTTACTGAAGTTGGGCTGCTCCAAACAGATGTCTCTCAGAATCTTTATCACCCTCTTCCTCACACTGATACCAGTGTCCTGGAGTGAAAGCACATAAAAACACTTTAAACTTCTCGCAGATTACATACAGTATTCAAAATAGCAGAAAAAAACACAGTGGTACACATTTTTAACATCAAGACTTTAGGCTAAAATTTACAACAATGTCTAAAGGGAAAGTGCATATTTTAGGCCTTTAAAGAGTCACTTTTAACAATTTTGTTCATTTTGTTCATGTTCACAACTAGTTCTTTTTAAATGGTCCTACAGTATATCAAATTAATTTTTAAAATGACAAATACTGCCTATAAATAATTATGAGGTCATAAAAGTTGCATGCACAAAAAAAAAAAAAAAGTTCCTTATGCTCACATTTATCTGATGGAAAAACAGCAATACTGTGAAATATTATTACAAATTAAAATAACCATTTATTCCTAGGATGCAAAAGCCTAATTTTCAGCATCGCTCCAGTCTTCAGTGCCACATGATCCTTTAGAAATCATTTTAATATGACTTTTTTTTTTTCATTTTTAGAAAACCATTACATTTTTTCAGGATATATATATTTTTTTTTAAGAGAAAGCAAAAAAAAAAAAAACTTTTCTGTAAGATTATAAATGTCAATGTAATCCATTCTTCTTGAGTAAAAGTATAATTTTCTTTAAAAAAATAAAATAAAAAAACCTTGACCCAAACTTTTGAATGGTAGTGTGTACATTTACAAATAGAGATATTGCTCCATATGACAGCAATCAAAGCTTTACATTTTGCTGCCTTAACTTTCAGACAGGTACTGATCTGAAGTGCAGTCATACCAGTATCCTCTCGATGAGCATGTCATAGTACTGCTCCGTCAGCTGAGGTCGACTCAACACAAACCGTCCCAGCAGCTCGACCGCTGCTTCCCTCACACTGGTGGAGTTGTCCATCAACCGCCCGTGAACACCACGCTGCATATCAGACTACACAACACAGACAAGCATACCTCAAATCACAGACATGAACGGTCAACTCTGACAGAATTACCTATAGTCTTGTGCTGCCAGTTTTAATTTAGTTGCAGTTCTTACCCTGGCCAGTATACTGGGGTCAACAGCCACCACCTCAGACAGACACTTCATGGCTTTGGTCCTGACAGCTATGGCGCTCTCCCCTAACACTCTCAGAATCTAAAAGAAAATACAAAAAAAGAAGCATTTGTTAGGCACATTAATACCAGGTGGAAACTGATTTTGTCTACATTTTAGACCCATCTTCTCACCTGTGTCAGGTAGATGTCAAAGCTCTGAGAGAAGGGTCTGGTGGAGGCCAAGTAGCGTACAACAAGGCAGGCATCCTCATAGTCCACAGTGTCTGAATTCATCCTGCCAGAAGATTTACTTGGCATTAATACCACAATATAACCCTTATAATACAGTCTTGACTGAGGCTGAGGACATTACATAATTAAAGCAGAGATATGTGTGTGGTAATACCTGAGAGTAGCAAACTGATTGGGAGTTGAATTAATGACGGAGTGGAGGAATTTCTTGCGAGTTTCTGCACGTTGCAAGATGTCTCCGGTGGCCTGGAGTTCTTTGGCGTGCTGCGTGCCCTCCAAATCATCCTCCTTTTGATTCTGAGTCCTCATGGCCTTCTCAGCCTCCGTAGTGCAGTCTCTGAACCACTGAGCGATGTAAAATTTGCGTGCAAACTACAATACAAAATCAGATTCAGGAATGTGACATGGCAGATTAAGGGTAGAAAAGGGGCAAATTAGTGGTATCTGTATGAGTAAAATGCTAATTTTGTATTCGCTACAATAATAATAATTATTATTATTATTGAAAGCATTAATCATTACAATAAATGACAACAATTATTATTACTGATATCTGCTATCAGTAAAATGTTAATTTTGTGCATGTCTCTGTTATTACTATTATTATTACTACTGTTGTAAATAATATTAATATTTACATAATCATTTAACTATTAATAATAATTCAATTATCATACAGTATCAGACAGAAGTTAAGTTGTGTTTTAATATTACTATTCTCTTAATTTAATGGGATATTACTATTAAAAGTTAAATCTCAAAGTTATAAAATAGCACAAATGGAAATATGAAACAAAATGTAAATTCACTAGGTACATTTAGAGCACCTATATATAATACTAGGGATTTTCTCCACCAAAGTTTACTTATAATTTTAAAGCATAAACCTTTAGTGCAAAAGGTTTTTAGGATAATGAGAAACAAATTCAGTCATGCATTCCTAAACATTTGACTGTTGGTACTGTTATTTACAGGTGTTATATTAAATCACAGGCAACTTTAGATTTTAACACTTGATCATAGAGAAAGACGCATTGCCTGACCACAACTCAACATAAAGGCCGCAGGAAATTAAGAGCATCTGAGCTGGACTCACTGTGAGGGCAGGGTCTGTTTCTGCACTCTCATCCATATAATCCAATAAGGCTTTCTGCAGCCGCTGAGTCTCATCTCCCTCTGAGCTCTAAAGACACATACAAAAAGCATTAAAAAAAAAAAAACATTTAAAATTTAGTGTTTATATGTGGTCCACATGCAGCAGCATGTGTAATGCAGTTGCATGTACCTCTCTGATGATGCTGTCGATGGCTTTCTGGTCCATCCTGCTGGTGACGGCATCTTTCCTCAATCTGGCTGCTACGGTACCCAGATAATCCAGTGATGCCACTCGCAGTGCCATCTCTGTCTGCTTGTTACTGAATTGGTGCACCTAGAGACGGAGCATGAAGTGTCAAGGATCACTGAAGAAGTTAAACCTCTGTAGCAGTGTTCATTTTGATTTAGTTTTAGTCATAGTCTTTTGAATTCATCTGAATTGTTTTTAGTTTTAGTCGACTAAATCTACAGTAAATTTAGTCGGCTAAAATCTAATGGGTTTAGTTACAGTGCATTTATTAAGCATTTCTCTAAAATTTCCAAACTCATTATACAGGTTTGATATTAAGGTTTTATCACGATAAACTGCGATTTAACTGCAGTGACACAACATGCCTTTGTTAAAATTAAATAAAACCACTTCTCATAAAGAACAAGAACATGGTCTTCTTTTTAATGAAATACAAATGGTTATATAGGCTAATTATGCATTCTTTATAACAACTTGTTTACCATATTCTTCATTCTTTCAAGCAGACATATTTATTTCTATAAATAAATTTAGATTAATCTTTAGGGCTACTAAAGTGATTCAGTCAGGAGCAGTGAGTGATTTTCTGTCTTTCTTTTGTTGCTTGATTAACATCAATGACTCGGACAATAGTGACTAAATTAGGCTGCTGTCCCTTTAAAGCCGAATGCACGGATGCAATGTACTGATACAAGTTCTCCCTACTGTTTATGTTCACTTAAGACGTAATCAACTGTGTTTACGTGAATACTCATCAAAACGGACATTTCGACATCATTGTGTGCGTATTTCTCCGTTCATACGACGTGAAAGAGTACTCACGCGCTGTGAGACGCGCTTTCTGTGTGTGTATGCTTCAGTGTCTGCGCTCAGAAAACCGGACTGAATTGAGTTCTCTCTTGCGTCGTCAGATTTATCCATATGCCTGCTCTTCTCTTCACTGCTCTGTAGGTGTTTCACTGCAAGTACTGTTATGATATTTTCTTTCATTACACAAATTGCGTTTTTCTTAATCTTTTACAATGCTATAAATTAGTGCTGGGCGGTATACCGAATACCGGTGTTTATTTTTCTTATGATATGGATTTTTAAAATATCGCAATACCGGTGTTATTTAAATAACGTTCGGAACGCGACACACTGTTTGAGAGGGGTCTCTTTTCACTATTGCATTGTGGCAAGAACACAGCTGTATGTGTTACTAAGCCTGTTCTGAAGCTGTAGAACTAGTAGAACGTGATGACACAGAACTCATCAACAATATCCACCGCCCGCTGCCATCAGCTCCCGCGTCTCACACACACGAGCGCGACTTTAGCACTATATTTAGCAACTTTCAGACCCTTTTAGCGGCTTTTTTCCCATAGAATATACAAACTGACAAACCTAGCGAATGTTTTGGATAAACCTTAGCTATGGTTCAGTTGGAAGATGTCGCCAGTGCTGCCCCGCGAGCGCGAGATCTGACTCCCAGCGCAGCGTCGCGTCTCTCTGCGTCTGTTCTGTGCAGCGAGCGGCAGAGAAGCACCGCATTCATTTGGCCGTACCGCGACTGTTTGGAATTATAAATATGAGCATAGTTCGTCTGTTAATATTATGCACTTTTTTTTTAAGTTTACTCAGACGCAGGCAGTGCGCTGCATGAGACAAAAAAGTAATATAGCCAAAACCACCGCATAGCCGCTCTTTAGTATAACGCTAGATGCATGTTGATTTTATCAGACGATGTCGCGATTATAAATGAGAATGGCTCCTGGTTAACATGTATTAATGGGTCGTGTTTAGTCACTATTTAGTGTGGAATTTTTCTACAATATTCGCTCACCATGACAGTAAAATAGGGCATTCTAAGTCAATCTACTGCAGTTTTTCCTCTCTCAATCAGTAGAAAATGTGGTTAACACCCGATCATGCATGAAAAAAATAAATACCGTCATATACCGTGAAACCGGTATAATTTTGAAAAAATACCATGATATACATTTTTGGTCATACCGCCCAGCACTACTATAAATCTTACAAATCCTATTATTTATACAACAGTTCTATCTGGTCCTCGAATCTGATTGGTGATAAGAGTGTTGATATTAGAGTCCAACAGAACTCTTGCATGCATGTAAACCTGTTTTAGGAGACTCATAAAACAACATTAGCAACCTTAAAAATGGCATAATAAGGGGCAATAATAATAATAAAGGGGCACTTTAAGTAAAATATGAGTAGCTTTTAGTTTTACAATCTATCCATCCATACACACATGCATAATTTTGAAATGAAAAAAAATAAATAAAAAAGTAAAATGTGTAAAGAAATAAAAACAGTAACAGAAATACATCATACACATTATATTTGCAAATCATGTTAAAACTATAAATTGTAAGAAAAAAAAAAATACACTACCAATCAAAATTTTAACAGTAAGGTTTTTAATGTTTTTTAGAGAATTCTCTTCTGCTCACCAAACCTGTATTTATTTGATTCAAAATACAGCAAAAAGTGTAAAATTTTTATTCAATTTAAAAATAACCGTTTTCTATTTGAATATATTTTAAAATGTAATTTATTCATGTGATTTCAAAGCCTTATTATTATGTTGAAAACAGCTGAATATAATTTTTTCAGGTTTCTTTGATGAATAGAAAGTTCATAAGAACAGCATTTATCTAAAATGGAAAACTTTTGTAGCATTATAAGTGTTTTTATCATCACTTTTAATCAAGTTAAAGCATCCTTACTAAATAAAAGTATTAATTTCTATAATTTCTTTCCCAACAAAAAAATATATATATACTGACTCCAAGCTTTTTGATGGTATAGTGTATAATGTTACAAAAGCTTTTTTATTTCAGATAAATGCTGATCTTTGGATCTTTCTATTCTATTTAAATGTTGATAATAATAAAAAATGTTTTTTTGAACAGCAAATCACCATATTAACAAAATGATTTCTGAAGGATCATGTGACACTGAAGACTGGAGTAATGATGCTGAAAATTCAGATTTGATCACAGGAATAAATTACATTTTAAAATATATTCAAATAGAAAGCAGTTATTTTAAATTGTAAAAATATTTCACAATATAACTGCTTTTGCTGTATTTTGGATCAAATAAATGCAGGCTTGGTGAGCAGAAGAGAATTCTTAAAAAAAAATTTTTTACTGTTCAAACACTTTTGACTGGTAGTATTTACACACACGCATTATTATATTCATATAATTTGTGTGTTAATTTTAACTATAATTAATTTTCAAAATTTATTTTATCTAATTTAATTTATCACAAATCGCCTGAAGCTCCATCGTAAACTCCTACGGCTTTTCATGTTTAGCATGGCCAGGGAAGTTAATGCTCTGTTGCAGATAATGTGATTGGCTATGGCTTGTTCTTACCAGTAATCTACCCAGCAGGCTCAGCAGTAATTCTGAAGCAGGCCACTCGGGTTTGTTGACCGTAGACAGCAGATCCTGCACGAAATTCTCAAACAGTGGCCTGTAGTCTTCCTCACCCTGTTTACTGCCACACCTGAGATGTAGCAACAATACAGAAACACATTCTGAGTACTGCACACACACACATGTGGAAAATGGAAAATGGAAGGATGTTCTGACTTTTTGAGGAAGACAGAGAGGAAGTTCTGAGCCGTCCGTCTGGCTGTTTCATACGAGTTGGTGATGAACACATCGTCATCAACCTAAAAAATGGATTAAATCATATTGTTACTATAGCCTGTAAATCTACACCAGACATTATGGCAATAGAGCAAATGTGAGACTAGCTCAAGTAATGTTGGGTGAGTAACTAGTACCTTCTTGTGATCGTCTTCAGAGTCTCTCTCAGAGGGCAGATGGACCACGCACTGAATTAGCTGCAGCACCAAAGCACTAACCATTTGAATGTATATGGGCTCACCCTCAGCATCACTACTGTTCAACCTAAACACACAGACAGAATCGACATTCAGGAAATGCTTGTGTTTATCACAGATCAATAGTTTAGGCAGAACTGCCATCTGAATTTAGGCAGTCATATCAATACCTGAAGTTCCTGAGGCTGCGTTTGCTGGTGGGCAGTCTGGCCAAAGAGGTAAAAATCTCCTCTAGAATTAACTGTCTATGCTTCTCGTAACGAGAGAACACCTGAGACAAAGAGAGAAGTGAAATGCCTCCATTAGTGTCATGTTTTGACAGTTTAATTCATTTAAAAAAAAGTTTCATTTTCTTTGGCCACAAAAGAAGAAAACAATAGAAAAACAATCTCATAGTATTTTTTCTTTTTATGAAATCATGCAAAATAGTTTAATGACGGGTGAGATGCAATTAATCAATGTTAAAAAATGCTTTCAGTTAGGGCTGCACGATATATTGTTTCAGCATCGATATCACGATGTGCGCATCCGCGATAGTCACATCACAGGATGTGCGATGTTTAGTATACTGGTCGTTATTATTTATACTGATTGTTTTATTTGCTCACACACAGACACCATGTCTAAACAGGACGCGACAGCTGTCGTGTTGCGCCACGAACAGCTCGAGGCTGTCTTCACTAGACGCGACAATGCGACCACTACAAATCATTTGAACTTTGTGTCAGTAGGTCATAAATAGTACGAGGCATCAGTTTACTGTCGGGGATTTGTCATGTCACGCCGCATCCAGTGTAGACAACATCACTGATTATAATGAGTTCTATTGTATTTTGTCGCATCACACCGCTCGCGCTCGTTGTAGACACGGTGAGTGCCATTCAGATGCACCTGAGCACTGAATTACGTTCACTTCCGCGTCTATATGTACCTGTAATGACACATATGCGTTAGGGATGTGCAATATCTTATCGTTTGAGATATACTGGTAAAAATTGTCCCCAAGATAAGAATTAGTCTTCCCGTGATTTAACGATAAAGTCTAGTTGTTGACATATTTCTGTGTGCGACAGTGCGGAGAGCCATCGCGGAAGGCAGACGTGAAATTGAGGAGGAGTTGATCGCTAAATGAGGAGCTCAAGCTCCTTTTACAATCTGGAACTGGTTTGGTTAGGGCTGTACAGTCAGTGCTACAAAAAAAAAAAAAAAAAAAAAAATCGATCTGAGCCTTGAATAAATGAATGTACTACAGCAGCAAGTGTACAATACAGTTTTGCATGGGTATAAGCCTGTTTACAAACCTGCTGTCCAACAAAGATATAATTTATTGACATGCTTTTTCTCCAAATTAACTTAACATAGTTGAGTGTTTGAAAGGACTTCTTTTTGTGACCAGACGTGGTTTCATATTACAAAATGATAGATACAGTGATTGTATAATAATTATATACAGTGATAAAGGCCATGTCGATTAGCATTGCATTATAAATATACTTTCCCAAGATATTTGAAGATATACATTATAAAAATACCCAAGATTGCTTTAAGAACACAGATAAACCATGTATTTTGTGCAAACGTATGTTTATTGTCTTCAAGTTTCATCAGTTAAAATTTCTCCATTGCTTTATTCAGCGATAACTGGATACCTTTGTCCACGTCAGTAGTATTACTTCTTCTATGGATATGTGGAGTTTCTGCGCAAGGGTGCCCTTCGGCATCCAGCATGAATTAAGCAGTTAAAACATCACGTGTATAGTGCGTAATGCTCACAACGCCCTATTTTGGTTAAAAATAGAAAAGATAATTATCTTCTCTAAAGAAACAGGATTCCCTGAATTATCGTCATTGATATCGTTATCGCAATAAATACCAGAAATATTGTGATATATTTTTAAGCCCATATTGCCCATCCCTAATACGTGCGGAATTATGTCAAAATGCATGTCTCTGCAAGTATCCTTGTAAACACAGTTGCTTATGGCTTAGGTGAAGGTCAACAATTGAAAAAGAAATTGGATGTGTAACAGTATATTGGTTCACAGCAGTTTAATGTTCCTGCATTCTGTGTCACGAATTTTAATAAAAAAAACTAAACAGAAAAATAACTTTTGTAGCTTTAACACAGATTTATTAGATTTAATTTAGGTGAAAACTATGCAGGGTTATTTTACATCTGATTATTCAATTTCTGTACCTGAATACTGTTAGACTTGCCTGAAAAATATAAAGCATTTACTCACCTACAAAATCACCCCAATCATTGATTATTTTTTTCCAAATAGAGCTTCTTTTTTTTTTTTTTACATATCGCAATATATATTGCAGAAAAACTAAAATAAATCGCAATGCGAGTTGTTTTCCAATATTGTGCAGCCCTACTTTCAATGCATGATAAACCAAAAGCACAGGGTTTTGCTGCTAATCTAAGAAAACATACCGCCGTCACCAGCTTTATGGCACACAGCTGCAGCTCACTGACATTCTCCACAAAGAAAGGAGTAATGCCCATTGAAGAGACCTGCAGAAGAACAAAAACACAGCACGATACAACATACAATAAATGCAAATAAACTATAGAGCATACAAAAATACGCTGCATCGATCAGTTCCTACCTGCAATATTGTTGTATCGGTCAACAGCTGAATTTCCAGCAGCTCTGAGATGTTGCTGACGACATCACACACTTTGTTGTAGAGCATGATGATGACTCTCTGCTTGGCGGTGGAGCACTTGGCTCGCTTTGCTTTGGAGCTCAGCATGGAACCTGAAACCACACATGGGTTCATACCACATCAAGATGTTAGGAAGTAGTTCATTTACTTTTACAAACAGATGACATTTAATCTTATTTAATGTACTGGAAGCAAACACCAATGTAAAATTTGTCAAAAACATTATCACCATCATCATCACTAATTATAATAATAACAAATTTAGCTCATTTATAAAATATTTAATTTTAATAATCCATAAAAACGATTAAAATTACTCAAGATTTTAAATAGAAATGTAGAGTTCATAGAAATATCTTCTATGTCAGACTAACCAAAATACTGTACTTGACTGATCTTTTACATTTTTATTTGTGATTATTTTTTATCATTAAGACATCAGACAATTAATGCAATATACTTTTTTTCTTACTTGAAGGGTACATCTTTTTTCGTCATACATTTGTCCAAAAAAAATCATTTAGGCATTGAATACAGTGAAAAGTTCTAAAGCAAAATCTTTTTGTGAATATTTTATGGTTTTGTACCATTTTAAACACATCAGACTTGGTGTGAACAGGCCTTCAGCAGAAATTAAATGATTTTCAAATAAGGCCAAAAACTGGCAGTTTTTTTATTTTCTTCCATTTTTATTTGTGATGTCATTTTTTTACTTGTAGGGTACATTCTTTTTTTTTTTATTAAACTTGTCAAACAGACATTAAATATAGTAAATAATTTTAGAGCAAAATATTTCATGATTTTGTATCATTTAAATAAATCAGACTTGGTGTGAACAGCCCTTCAGCAGAAGTGAAGCATCTCACCTCCTTTAGGGTCGATTCTGTAGACCGGATCATACTGTGGGTAAAGAGTATTTTGCAGGTGGAACTTAGTGTACTGCAGAACTCTCTCTATCACGTCTTCAATGTACACGGCTTTGGGCATGTGTGATGATGTCATGATGTTCAGTGCTGTCAGACATGCATCCGCTGATTTGGTCACACGCTCCATGATGAGATCCCGCCAGAGACGCTCCTCGTCCTCTACATCGTTATCCTGATGAAGACCAGAGAGAAGACTGAGGGAAAGCACTGAACTACAAGTAAAGGCATCATTCGAAGTGTGAAAGTGTCACTCAAAAAACCAACATGATTAAGGAACAAAGTGATTTTTACATGGTTCATAAGTGTAGAAAGACTGGATCCATCCAGAATGTTCTTCTCCAGAATATTCAACAGCTTCACCAGTTTATCAGAAGGAATCTGGGCATTAGAGGAAAAAACAACAGAATGAGGTTTATAGCCAGTGGATGTTACAAAAAACTGGATTCTTTTTTCTTAATTGTTTTTTTTCTTCACTCTCTGAGATTTCTGTGCACTATATAAATGTACTCTATACAAACCATTTATAATAGAGATGCACCGACTGCAATTTTCTTGGCCGATACTGATTTTTGCCGATTCCGATTTCCTTTCTAAAAACTATAATTGATAGCATATTCAACAAAAATCTATACTTTTTTAAAATGCAAAAATAAAACATAAATTATTAAACATTACAATTCCCCCAATCTGGACAAAGTTACAAATATTATCTCACTTAAACAACTCTCAAAATGAAGTTCTCTGTGACTAGAAAAGAGGTAGAAATAATAATTAACTGAAAAGGAGTTGCTGTACTATTTAAGAAAACAGATGTCCCCACTGTTTCTTGTAAATTGTCATTTTTTCACTAACCTTATTAAATGTGTCATCTTTCACATCAAATTCTAACATAGTTTCGGATGATTCATTCAGAAATGAGGCAAGAGACTATTATCTTTATGAATGGGTTACTGAATCATTGGCTCACTTGATTCGTTCAAAAACGTGAATTAATTCAGTAACAAATCACCGCTGTGTTGCTCGGAGAACAGTTCTGCTTTGGCTTTGATTGGAACTATTTTCATCAGCGAAATAGAGCAAAAAGAGTCAATATTGTGTCTAAAATCTAAGTCACTTAATTTGAACTTCTTGTTTATTGAACTGCTGTTGTATAAAATTACATTGCAATCGCGTTGAAACATTGTGGTCGTGCAATGTTGCGCACCAAAATCATATATTAAGGGAAAAAAGCTGTCCAAACCTACCTGGCCCTACGTGAAAAATTAATTGCCCTCTCCTGTTAAATCATGAAATAACTGTGATTAACCACATAATTTTAGAAAGCGTAGTTAAATATCACTAGCCAAACCCAGGCCTGATTACTGTCAGACCTGTTGAATCAAGAAATCACTTAAATAGAATCTTTCTGACAAAGTGAAGCATGCTTGAAGAGCAACACATCATTCCGCGATCTTAAGAAATTCAAGAACAGATGAGAAACAAAATAGTTGGCGTATCAGTATGGAAAGGCACTTTCTACGGCTTTGGGAATCCAGCGAACCATGGTCAGAGACATTATTTACAAATGGAGAAAACTTGTAACAGTGGTGAACCTTCCCAGGAGTGGCCGGCCTACCAAAATTACTCCCAAGACCGCAACGACGACTCATCCAGGAGGTCATAAAAGAACCCAGAACAACATCTAAAGAACTGCAGGCCTCACTTGCCTCAATTAAGGTCAGTGTTCATGATTCAACAATAAGAAAGAGACTGGGCAAAAACGGCATCCATGGGAGAGTTCCAAGGCAAAAGCCGTTGCTGACCAAAAAGAACACAAAGGCTCGTCTCACATTTGCCAAAAAATATCTTGATTATCCCCAAGACTTTTGGGCAAATATTCTGTGGACTGATGAGACAAAAGTTGAACTTTCTGGAAGGTGTGCGTCCCGTTACATCTGGCGTTAAACCAACACAGCATTTCATAAAAAGAACACCATACCAACAGTCAAACATGGTGGTGGTAGTGTGATGATCTGGGGCTGCCTTGCAGCTTCACGCCGGTTTCACACTGCACGCGTAAGCAGGGCATAAGCAGTGCGTATTTTTTTCGGCGCCCATGTTAACAGATTAGAGCATTCACACCACACGCAGAGAATGCTCATGATTTAATTCATGATTTCGGCAGCGCGCAGCAGGAGCAGAGCAGAAGCGGCAGTACCACGATAGTTTCGGCGCCGAGTCTATTTTTGCTGTGTCACTTACGCTGAATTAAAGCCACAGTGCATTTTTCTTGATAAAAATTGACCTGATTAACATGAAAAATGACACATTTCACCGTAAAATCATGTGAGGTGTTTCACAATCACGGGGTAAAAGGCACACTGTATTGATAAATACTTTAGCTAAAAAAAAAAAAGTGATACTAATGTCTAAGTTAATACTTGTTCAAATCAATCACTTTAGCAAAGTTAGGATATTTTCTGCTTATTTTGATAAATAATGTTCAATATATATACTGTCATTAAAATGTATATATATGTATATATATAAAAATATATTTTAAAATACAGAAACAAAAAAAGTAAAGATTCTGAAAGCATTGAAGGAGATCCCATAATAAGTTAATATAGATTTACAGTAGTAACAACTAATTTTATTTTATGATATGATATGATTAATATCATGTTTTTAAATATGATGGTTTCATTATAAAAATGGTGATTATCTCGAAGGTGGACACCCAACATAATAGGCTATATGATACCATATGAACCATGTCATGTCAACAATTGGAAAAGTTAGCCATCTATTAATTATCATGTTAATTATTGTGCCTTTCGCCCCAACAGCAGGGGAGCTTTTTACCCCAAATACCATACTTTTACATATTCTTCTAGTTATTGAAAAACTGTTGCTTTAATTATCTTAAACCAAACTAGTAATCATTAAGAAGACCTTTGTCTCAAAATATATTCAATAATTTTAGCGATTCTCATTTTCTACTTAAATCTACAACATTAAAAAAAAAACATCAAATATTAGATTTAGCATAGAATCAACTACACGAAAACACATCACTGCCAGGAGTTATTGCCCATTTCAAAGGCCTGTTTAAATTATTAAAACTAGAGGCATTTATTAACTTTAAGATTACTTTTTATCACGTAAACTATATGTACAGCATGTTATACACGTGACAGAGGGGAATTTAGGAAGCAATTACTTTTTTACGTAGGGCCAGGCAGGTTTGAACAGCTTTTTTCACTTAATAAATGAAATTATTTCAAAACTGCATGTTGTATTTACTCGGGTTATCTTTGTGTAATATTAAAATTTGTTTGATGATCTGAATCATTAAAGTGTGACAAATATGCAAAAAATTTAACTTTCACACCACTGTGTATATATACAGTATATACAAGGCCTAAAATTAACACTCGTCAAGCAATAAATACACATGTATTTATTACATGTAACAGTGTCAGTCGCAAGTTGGTGGGTACAACTTTTACGAAATATTACAATGCAATGCAGTGAAAACAACAGCCAGTTTTAATGAGATTTGCTGTTTCCGTGAAAGCGGTATAATTTAGAAAAATACTGTGATATAAATTTTTGGTCATACCGCCCAGCATATATATATATATATATATATATATATATCTATAGATAGTGAATATGTAATTAAATATAGTTATATATGGATAGATATATTAGAGCGGAATGACAGCTACATTAGTTTTTTGCGTTTGCCAGGACAGCAATAAAGCCACAATAAGCTCGCAGAGCGAACTTTTCAGTCCATCTTGATGAATGATGCAGAGGAACGTAAACAGGTGAACACTGACCAATTAGAGGACAGCTTTACTCACATGTGATGTGCATAAACACAGTTTGGTAGTGAACCGAACCAAGAAGAAAATGCAACAATGTAACAAATGAATCCCTGTTTCGGAACAAAGCAAACAATCTACAGGTCTGAAAGCACCCAAGACCTCTTGAAATCATAATTAAGACATTCTTGTACAATTTCAAACTTTTTATGACCTTAAATTGGATACAAGTAAATTTAAGACTTTTTAAGGACCCACGGGAACCCTGGAAAACCGGCTAATTCCGGCCACTGGCCGGTCGATCGGTGCATCTCTAATTTATAATATTACAAAATATTTCTATGTCAAATAAATGCTGTACTTTCGAACTGTTCAAAGAATCCTGAAAAAAATACTCCACCAAAATATTAAGCAGCAACTGTTTTCAACAATGATACTAATAAGAAATGTTTCTTGAGCAGCAAATCAGCATATTAGAATGATTTCTAAAGTATCAAGTGACATTGAAGACTGGTGCAATGATACTGAAAATTCATCTTTGCATCACAGGAATAAATTACATTGTAAAATATATTCAAAAAGAAAACGGTTATTTTAAATTGTAATAATTCTCCACAATATTACTGTGTTTTTGATCAAATAAATGCAGCCTTGGTAAGCTTAAGAGACGACTTTAAAAAAAAAAAGCTAAAAAAAAAAACTGAATAACAGTGTATGTAACGCAACTAAAGTGCATTTAAACTTTGTCAGATTTTAGGAGTGCACTATCATTACAGATGCTCTTTAAAGAAGTACTATCATATAGATTTCATGGGGCTTTTAACAATTGCATAAAAGGAGTAGTATTCCAATAATGCATCTCTTACCCTGCAGGTGATGCCCATGGCTTTTATCTTAGCAGATTCACTACCCAATTCATTTAGCTGCTGTTTCCCTAACAACAGCTCCTGAGGGATCTCATCGTCATCTAAGAACAAACAAATGTCAACACAGAATGGTCAAAAACTGAAAGAGATGGTACATAAAGTCCTTCATCTGCTATAAAAAATTTTTTTAAAAAAAAACTGAAATATTACTAATTATGTAATTATGATCTATATTACTATTACTAAAATTGCTGATTAAAGAAAAATGCTGATTAAAGAATAATATCATGTTCATATTCAAATCATAATTTGTGAGAAAGTGTGATTTGTTAGAGCAAAACAGCACCCTAAAATTAATAATAAACAAGTCTTGGATTTAATTGAGCAAATATGATACAGGGTGGTAAATTCTACAAAAAAATGGATATATTGCCCTAAACTGACCATTAAAGTCCACATCCTCAAGATTCTCCAAGATGTTGTCAATACTCAACGAGAACCTCTTAAAAGTGGAAGAGTCCATCATTTCTGCAGAACAAAAAAAGTGGAAAAATACAGGGATTTAATGAGCATCATTCTGATGGGGGAAATGCTATAAAGGTGAGAAGGTTGAGAAAGAGGTGAAAGAGTTTACCTTCAGGTGTTAACTTGGGCTCATACGCTTTCCTCCTCCTCTGCTTCTCCTTCGTCTTTAAACGTCTTGCAACTGAAAGGGAAAAAAAGAAAAATCTCTAACTCAACCACTAAAAAAACCATTAAAACAAATTTCAGACAAATCTCAAATATGATGACACTATAGCTACTCTAAGTTTTGGAGCAGATCTTTGATTTTATAATTAAATGCTCAAAGGGATAGTTCACCCAAAAAGAAAATGATGTCAACATTACATCATTTACAGACCTTTTTGGATCTTTTACATTTTGGTTACCTGGACTTTCAATGGAGGGACAGAAAGTCTTGTGGGTTTGCAATGACATGAGAGTGAGTAAATACATTTTCATTTTTGGGTGAATAATCCATTTCATGGACACAATAGTTTGTAGCTAACCGTCACTAAGGCTGGGGGGAGGTGAATCTTGGTCAGAGTCGTCATATCGGCTGCCTGAGCCTCTGCGTGCATCGTAGCTTCCTCTGCGATGCTCGCCTGAACTCCTTCGGTCGCGGTCCTCAAACTCCCACGTTCTATCACGATCCTTCTTCTGACGTTTACGAGATGCTGGGGCAGAAAACAGAGACCATAAATGTAAATAAAGTTAAGTAAATAAAACAAGAAATTTTGAAAATAATGTTTCAGCTTTTCTACGTCAATTTCACATTTAATTCAATGTTACTTGCAGTTTCTTTTAGGGATGTAACGATTAACCGCGAGCCGGTTGAAAATTAAAATATGTGACGATTCAAATCGGTTGAGATGCGAAACAAATCGCGATTCAATTAGGGTAGTTTATATGAATGCATGTCTGAGGGGAACTTACTGTCTTTAGAAAAGTTTAGATTGTATTTTTCTTCTCATCTTGCCTCTGTATAATGCATATTAAAGTTCATAAGTGCAGCGCTGCTTTGTTTACAGCGGAAACCAAGGAAACGCTTAAAGCGCCACCTGCTGGCAGAGAGTGAATCTGCGTCTCATTCAGCTCGTCTGCTGTTTCTATGTATAATTTCTCAAAACTGAAGTCATACCATTCTGTTTTTGCTTCAAATTTCGAAATTATACAGTCTAATTTAGGTTAAAAACTGCTCCTGCTGCATGTATGCAGCATCTTTGTTTGGATCATGATTAAAATGCAGTGGTTGCCTCTAATTTTAAATGGAAAGAGCACAGACAAAGCCTTATTTAGTTTTTATGAAGAGATTTCTTTTATTTATGTTACTTATTTATTTGATTTGGGGCTTGTTTTAAAATTTCAGTTTAGTTGTTATTTACATTTACATTATATTTACATTTTGTTATTTAGCAGACGCTTTTATCCAAAGTGACTTACAAATGAGGACAATAGAAGCAATCAAAACCAATAAAAGAGCAATAATATGCAAGTGCTATATTAGTATATTATTATAGTGTTATATTTCAATTTCACAAAGAAATGTGCAGCATTTTGTCCAAGCAATAATAAAAGAACATATTTAATTTATAATTTGTCTTAAATCTCATTTTCTTAAAAAAAATCATGAATCGTGAATCGAATCGTGAAATCAAAATCGCAAATCGAATCGAATCGTGAGTTGAGTGAATCGTTACATCCCTAGTTTCTTTGCAATTACTTGTGAAATTTACTATCAATTTATGAGTGAAAACTCAGGGCAAGGGGGCATCAGTTTGGTTAATATTTTTACTTAATCTATTATTGTTTTTTAATGGATGTATTGGAGTAGAAAGTTAAGGGAAATCAGTCAACAAGTGTCCAGCATGCAAATGAATTTACTACTAAAGCATCCCAGGATGCACCTTGTCAACTTAAGTTAAGACAATGTCCACTTAGGTTATGATTCATAATGAAAAACCCAATTATTATTGCATTTGACTGATTGATTTGGTGTTCCTCTTTGTGTGGAAGCAGACGTTATCATTACAGTGGTGGTACTCACAGAAATCCTCGTCCTCTGAGCTGTCCTCCGCATATTTAGGCCTCTCGTTGACAGTACTGCGTTTACGTTTGTTCATTTTTACCCGCTCACACAGAGGCATGGTGGACTCGATCTCTGCCAGCAGCTCTGGAGGAAGATCCTTCAGCACTGACGGGTCTATTCCACCTGTGCACAGAGACTCACGTTCAACTTGCATCGCCTACAACACACTTCTCCTTTATATTATCAACTGTAATTGGGACTAAAAAAACAACATCTCGCAATGGTCTTAACAAGCTTAAATAAATTGACCACTCGGAATATCAAAAGTACCGATACTTCAGAATACAAGCACAAGTAATAACCCAAACTAAAAGCCAATTTAAGTAACGGCAACATGCAGCATTTCATAAATTTATTCTTTAATAATCAGAAGCCAATGTCAAAAATATTGAGCGTGCCTATTACAATAACTACAGTAATATCCAAGAAGAGCAGAAAGACTGTTTTTGTTAAGTTGGTCTACGAATCTTGATAGTTTTATACTGGACGAATAAAAAGGACGAATTCATAGGGCCATAAGTTTGTTGCAGGTGACAATAGCCTCATGCAAATGTGAATGTTTTCCGTTTTTTTTTTTTTTTTACGGAATAAAATCTTTTTTTTTACATTTAACTACTCTTGCATTCTTTTAATTAATCAATATTTACTTAACTGATATTGCTGTCAGACAGAAATAAATACAAAATCTTAATAGAGAAATGTTGAATAAATGAGTTCAAAAGCATGTTAGATTTTACTGTGGAAAACTGGTTTGGCATTATAGTGGAATTTCGTGAGTGACCATTGCTGTTTTTTATAAACAAACTTTAACAAAAAAAAAGACTTAGACTAACTGAAAAATCAGAAATAAAACGCAAATATTGGAAGAAAAATTAAAAATGTACACGAAATGATACCTTGTCATCTAACTGAAATAAAATAAGTGTAAATTAAAGGACTAAAATAACTAAGGGAATTGAAAAAAAAAAATAAAGCTACATAGAAATTTTTACAAAAATCAAAAGCTAATAAAAATGACAAAAGCACAAAATTACTAAAACAAAAGAAAAATTTAAATGAAAAGCAGAATTATAAACAGAAGCTCATTCAAAATATGAATAAATACAGTAATAGTAAATAATACTAAAATAAAACTGATCATGACAATCGTATCAACAACTGTTTAAAAAACCCCCCCAAAAAAACACCAACTTTTTTTTTTTTACTAATTTTTAACATTACTTTTATAAGAAATAAATAAATACAATAATTTATTTAACAGTACAATTATTACTGTTCTTCCTTTTTGTATTCTATAATTCTAACCCATCACACAACAAATCTGACTATACAAATGAGACTATTTCAAAACAAACTCTTATAAGAGCCATCTCAAAAAAGCGCAAAAAAAAAAAATTATTGGTAACAGTTCAGCTCTTACCAGCTGGAAAAGTCAAGAAACATTTCGCATAACTACCCTTTTACAAGCAGCCAAGTAATACATCTCCCTGCCTGGCTGTTCAATTCGAATCAGAGCAGGAAACAGTCAATCAAACAGGAAAGAGTAAAGATAAAAGGAGTTCCCCTACCTTTCCCAGATCTCCCAGAGGAGAGCCTGTTCTTGCCAGACTTGGAGCCGCGCGAGTCTCTCTCCCTCATGAGCCTCTGAACTTCATCAATGGAGAGTTTCTGCAGAACGACCACAGGCTTTACAGTCTTCTTCACGTCCACCTCAGGTTCCAGTCTCTCCAGCCGCACACACGGCTGCTTCCAGCCTTCTGGAATATCTCCTGCTCCGGGATCTTTCCTGATTTTGGGAATGGTGAAGTTTTTAAGCACTCCCGAACTGGTGTTTTCACCCAGCATGTACGGAAGAAGCTCTGCTGGTTTACTCCCCGACTGAGCCGCACACTGCGTGCCGACATCACCGTGCCGACCCTCTGGTCTGTGTTTCTGCCGCGGGGTATCGGGCTGATGCCGGTGTTCTGGTGCGTGGTCATGCTTGTGTTTGAGGGCCTTCGGAGTGACCCCTTCCTGCGGCTCCTGAGGCCAGCGCTGAGCCTCGCTGGCGGGGATGGGCATGCCCATGCAGGCGTCCTCCACTCTGCCAGCTTGCTCCAAGCTCACTTGCAGGCCTGGGCGGCTGGCGCTGGTGCCGGCGGCGCTGGCCTCCTGAGGGGCGAGCCTGTGCCCGGCGTTAGCCCCTCCTCCTCCACCTGGAGCCCCAGAGCCTGAACCAGCTGTGCCAGCTGCGCCAGGCTCCTGCGGGTGAGAGTCCTGTTTGCGCTTCTTCAAAGGCTTATCTACAGAGAGAAAGAGATCAGATTCATCATTTTTATTATGAAAATTGAGGGAGGGTTCTTATTAATGAAAATAATGTCAAAACATAGGTCTTTAAGGCATAACAGGCTTAATTTTCTTTTCACAAAACACAATTTCTTTTTTCTTTCTTTTGCTTATGCTTTGAAATATGATTTGGATATTTAACTACCATTTAGATTTATTTTTGGCGTTATTTGCCTTTATGCCCATGACGCTATCAGCACCGACAAGTTTGGGTTTTTAAAAGAAATTAAAACTTTTATGCAGCAGGAAAGCATCAAGTTGACTAACAGTGACAGTAAAAACTGACGAGGAGAGTGAAACCTGTGCGCTGAACACTGCTGGGCGGGCGAGCCATGTATATAATTATATGTATATTTTCGACTCGTATTTCTGGCCATTTTTCTCTTTTGGCCGAAAACCGAAAATGCCATTTTCAGCAGCCGAAAATTCGGTGCATCCCTAATTAAGAGATTTTCTTAAAATGTAATAATACTTCAATATATTGCTATTTTTACTTTATTTATTAACAAAATAATGCAGCCTTGTTGAGCATAAGACACTTTGAAAGACAGTGTATAGCTAAACTGTTACTGTTCAGTGTGTGTTCAGCCTGAATATGTCTCATAAAAGGGATATTAGGGATGACTGATTTATTAATAAGTATATTACATAACATAAAAATATTAATCTGCATGTATTGTGTATGTATGCTATATTTATCAGTCAAGTTTCTATATCAGTGCACATATCGGTTTTGGAGACAATGTGTTTACTGACATCCTGCATCATACCTTTATCCTGCACCTCTTTAGCGCCACGGTCCGTTTCCATGGCCGCTTCACTTTCCATCCTTTCTATTGCAGCAAGAGCCTCAACAAGCTCTCCTTCTGGGTCCGAACCGGGGTACATTCCCCCAAGCTCCACCTCTGCTGGCCTGGCCCGTGACTGCCTCAGGATCAACTTAGTGGGGTCTTTTGAAGGCGAGCCCACAATATCATACACCGCAGCCTTATCGGCCGGGTCCCGCTCTCCCTCGTTGGGCTTCAGACCGTGCTGCTTGTCCGGGGAGCCCAGATGCATTTCTTGAGCCCCGTCACAAGGAGGAGTGTAAGGTGGAGATGACTGCAGTATGTGAGACGTGAAACCCGCCCTCATCTGATCCTAATGGTTTTCAGAGATATATACAATCAGAACAGCTTCTTAAAAGAAAAGTGGTTGACCAAAATGTTAATTTTTGTTTAAAATAGTTTAAAATAAATTTAAAATACACTCAAAAGTATTAGTTAAATACATGCACAGCAATTGTTTAAATTAAATGTATATTTATGTTACATCACATTTACGAAATTAGAAATCATTTGAAAATGAATATTGAAACAACATCCTGAACTTATAAAACAGATATGATGGCAAATTCGTGATACTGTAATTCGATTATAGAATTATAACCAACAGTGCCATGGAAATCTTTTTTTTTTTTCTTTCTTTCCAAATCAATCTGCGATATAACGCTAATATATATTATAATCAAAATGCATAGCATCTGCTAAAAGTAAATATATATTTATTTCCATATTTAATTATATTTTTGTATTCCATTTACTTTGTTTAACAGAATGGGAGCTCCATACACACGTGATGGCATTCTCAGCGCTGTCAAAATAAAAGTCCCACTTCTGACACATCAGCCAAACAGAAAAACTGGTGACTCTTGGTCGACTATTAATGTAGAAAAAACTTTTAAATACCTTATTCTCGTGAACATTTCTCATGCCTCCTGGAATCATCGGGCTTGCTACTGAACCTGGAAAAAACAACAAACTTTAAATAAGCCAGAAAACAGAGAAAGGTCTCGATCAATGGAAGAGATTCTCTATGGATCTGCCTATGTGTGCGTCATCGTGCAGACCTTGCTGCAGGTGCTGGTGTTGACTATAGGCTGGAGGGTGTGGGTACTGTCTGTAGCCGGTAGCAGGGCTCTGAGGGGCATACGGGCTGGGCACTGGGCTGCTCTGCTGAGGCAGAAACCGTCCACCAGAACCAGACTGCCCGGGCACAAAACGCCTATCATAAGGAACAGGAAGGGACATGGTCAACAGAGAGTTATTAAATCTACTTGCCAACACTGATTCATTAAAAAAAATTAACATCAAATTATTTATTTAACAATTATTTTTATAATTAGTTTTTAAAGGAATAAACAACATTTTAAAATTCAAAAATAGAAAACAGTTATTTTAAATTGCACTGTGTTATATATGAAATACATAAATTGTGATTGCAAATTAAATTATAATTGTCTAAAATCTAATACTAATAATAAATACCACTAATCAGAATTATTATAATTATTATAAATTCTAATACAATTCTAGTTAATTATAATAAATGTATTACTAAATAAAATTAAACAAAATAAGAAATGTTATTATTGTAATATTTAAATGTAAAATGTTACCCCAACAAGGTGTTATTTTATCTGAAAGCTTCATAGAGCCCTTCAGGTTTCTCTTTACATGCCTGAAAAGATGGTTGGTGCAAGTTGTGTTCCCAAATGCATGTTATAATAGACCCAAACTCAGAGCAGATGTGTAGAGAAGTATTTACTGTGAAATGAGCCTCACTAAGGCACTGAAAACATCAGATTATGAGCTGCTCACGTGTAAATGTGTACAGTGCCACGCTTCACTTGGACACATACAACACATTCATTTAACTCAATCGCAGCCGCACTATGCAACAACAAAATCTCAGGTTTTTATGATTAATAATGACATTTATATCTGTTTTTTCTTTAGCACAGCATTAATGGGTTGATACCAATTCAAATACATATTAAATCATGCACGTTATTATAAAACATACTGCATGATGGCTTTAATTGTAAATAACATAAGTTGTTGGTTAGCTTCATACAATGAAAACAAACTGATCGTGACACAAATAGTATCATAAGTTACTCCACATAAAAACTGAAATAGAAAGCAGGCTCACCCAGAGGGGCTGTGGGACATAGAGGCCTGGTAATTGGCAGAGGCTGGACTTCCCTGCATGGAGCCATGTGTGATTTTATACGGCGGTGCCATTGACTGCTGACTTACACCTGTAAAATACAAGAGTGTGAAAAATACTCTGGATGAGAAACAATACAGCTACTATAACAACATAACATCACTTGAGATGGTTACTGAAAGTTTAAAGATTGGCAAGGTTCCAATGAGCCAGGTAAAACCATTATTCATCTTTGCTGCTATACAGGAAAGTAGCAAAGAATTAAATAATTCAGGCATTAAGTCATTGCAATGAAATCACAGAACTTAAAACAATAAATAAATAAAAAATAAATATTCCTTTTTTAAATGATTCTTTCATGCATTTTTCTGTGCCATTTCCACCACCACGTTAAAGTATGTTGTCCAAAAGTTGACAAAGATTTCTATTTATTTTTAGGCACTAAAATATTATTATTTTTTTTTTAAATAGACAAGTTTGATGTGCTATGCAAACATACTCTAAATTCACACTACAAATCAGCTCAATAGCACAAATCAGCTTGGATTGTTTTGCGATGCTGTCAGTGTAATGCAGACTTTGTAAACAGGCCTTTACTGATGAATGGTGCAGTGGCAACTATATTACATTTGGAAAACATATCCGTTAATATGCTTTTTATATTAACAAAGTTCCTTGATTTAATATACTGATTGTTTTGGCATACATAAACAAAATCTAATTAATTATTTCTCCTTAACATACACATTATGGAGAAATAATTCACTTGGTTTTGTTTCTTTCATCTCCGTTGTTTCATAAATGTTATTTTCTTTGAATAACTGAAGGTCAGAGAAAAACAATGCCTCTTTCTGTAGTTCTGATGGAAAAAAATCACCATGTTCTGGGGAGATGAAAGGGAGGCAAAGTCTGTCTTATCAGAAGGACAAAAGCTGCAAAGATAACTAAACATTCTGCAGGCAGACACAGCTTGGGTGAAAGCAACCTGACAGCAAACTAGCAACCCAAAAGTAAGCATGGATGCAAGTGCAATCTGTTAAGCTTTGTAGTAGTATCAGTTTCCCTATGTGCTCGGATTGACTCTTACCCGCCTGAGCCGGATACTGGGGAGTGCTCGGTGCGGTCTTATTCCTGAAGATGTTGGGGTTCCTAGACAGCAAAAGCTGCAGCAGCACTGGTACATCTCCCTCCAACTCATCACTGCCAAGGCTGTCCTTCAGCTCTCTGCAGAAAAACATAACAGTGTTGATAAACCCACACACCACAGAAAGAATACACAGGGCCCTATGATTTCCACAATGTGGAAAACGCTGTCAGAATCGCAGAATCCGTCATAAATATGGAATTCACTGTATAACACCAGACTGTCAGAAAATTTGGCAAAATTTGAATGAATAAATCAAAAGAAGGGTTGTGCACAATCAAATTGTGATATAGAATAGTGTCTGTGAACATTGAACAGCAAAAGTCTATTTAGATATGAAGACTGCTTGTGTGAATGAGTGGCACAATTTTGTCTACTACATATACTTGATGCTTGTGGTGTTTTCAGCATCTGCCGCCTCATATAAGGACATCAGCATTTCACCCTTTCTATTGTGATAGAAATTTGGTTTAACTTGAAGAAATTATGACAAATATATAACTACTATACAAGTAGAATGCACTTTTCTAAGTAGCAACAATAACAGTCCATTAAAATTATAATTTTTTTTGTCCATGTTTACATTTATACTGTTGTGCAGCACTTTTAAAGGTTCGTTAAAAATTGGAATTGATTACATTTCATTTGATTACACTTCAAAAGATGTATGCATTCATATACATGCGTTATTAGTTTTACGCATTCATTTGATTAACACCGTTTTTGATTAAATCATAAAACACAATTTCTGAAAAATAAAACATTTCATAGCCCCTATTATCAAAAATTGTTTTGTTAAAAGGTTAGTTCACCCCAAAATGAAAATGATGTCATTAATTACTCACCCTCATGTCGTTCCAAACCCGTAAGACCTTCGTTCATCTTCCGCCATTTTGGAGAGTACCCAAGAACGTATTTGACGTAATCAGCGTTGCTTACGTTCGGGGGGGAAAGTGCGAGCATGAACGAAAGCTGCGTAATAAGCGTTGTTTACGCTTAGGCGAAACCGTGTGTATGCATTGTGATACTCTCTAAAACGGCGGACGACGTAACTCGGGGGAGAAGAATGGTTGAGTAAATTGTTATTTTTGTTTTCTTTGCACAAAGAAAAAGTATTCTTGTAGCGTCGCAAAACTGAAGCCGAGCCACTGATGTCACATGGACTGTTTTACTACGTTTCTGGACCTGGGAACATTTCAGTTGCGTTGCTGTATATGGAGGGTCAGATAGCTCTCCGATTTCATCAAAAATATCTTAATTTGTGTTCCGAAGATGAACGAAGGTCTTACGGGTTAATGACATCATTTTCATTTTGGGGTGAACTAACCATTTAAGTAATTATTAAGTAATTAAAGTTTTATGAGTTCAATTGATTAGACATCTTTTTTGATTATTAAAATTTCATTAAACCATTAAAACAGAACCCTGAAAAATGAAAACTGAAAGCAGGCAATTTGGGAAAAAATACAACTTTTTTTATGGAGCAGTGAGTTTGATTTAGACAGAGCAGGCATATAGAGGAGTGGTGTATGTAATGGGCAAATGTAAGCAGAAACTCACATGTGCTCCGTGGAGACCTGGCTGAGGCCGCTGGCAAGCTGAGAGACCAGAGTTTCATCCCTGCAGCCCATCAGATGCCCCACTTCCTCAGCTACACGCCCGCTGTACAGCAGGCTCTTAGTGGTGGTGCCCGGTAAAGGGGAGGGCAGGGGCAGCTGGTTCAACACTGTACACACAGACAGAGTGTGATAAGGCAAAGCTTTCTTTATTACAAGAACTCCCAGGGTAGAAATCTAACAGCTACCTAAAGTGTAGTCAATCTAAAACACCCTCTACACAGCGTACATGAATCAGAGTCCAAGAAAGCAATGTTTTATCAGCTAAACCTGAAGATAATCCAGATTCTGCGGCAAATTATCTAATATAAACTACCGCTCAAAAGTTTGGGATCGGCAAGATTTTTTTGCTTTTGCTGGATGAAGTGAATCCCTTAATTCAGCAAGGATGCTTTAATGGATCAAGTGACGGTTTAAAATGCTAACAAAAGATTTTTATATAAATGCTGATCTTTAAACTTAATGTATGGTTTTCACAAAAAAATAATAGGCAGCACAATTATTTTAAACATTGATAATAAGAAATGTTTCTTGAGCAGCAAATCAGCATATTAGAATGATTTCTGAAGGACCATGACACTGAAGACTGGAGTAATGATGCTGAAAATTCAGCTTTACATCACAGGAATAAGTTACATTTAAAGAAATATTCACATTTAAAAAAGTTATTTTAAATAGTAATATTTCACAATATGACTATTTTTGCTGTATTTTGATTACATAAATGCATCCTTGGTATGCAGAAGTGACCTAAATCTTACTAAACCCAAACTTTTGAACGGTAGTGTAAATAATGAAAACAAAACAACAACAAAAAAAACTATTTTGTGATGATGTAAGAGCTTTATAAAAAAAAACAAAGCATTCAAGTCTCTCATAGCGCATTGTTTAATTACAAAAAATTACTTTAAATTCTGATAGAATTAATTACCCATTTTAAATAGAAGATACACGCATACCTGTGAGTTCAATACTACAGTACATGATAAATTGTTTTATCATACCTAATGAAAAAAAAGCATAAAATCGTTATTGTAAACTTTTTTTCTGAGAAAACCATCCTGAAGACCTACAATAACCTCATATGCACAATGCTTTGATTCCCACAATCTTGTATTTAAAAAAAAAAAAAAAACAACAGTAGGATTTCGGAAGTAAAAACAAATATCATTCATTCTCTCCACAGAAACGGCTTTTAAACAATGTATAAACCATTTAGGAAAAACAAGTATCCAGAGAATGCACAAGTGTGATTTTAACTTCATGTCACCAGGAGGTGAAGAATTATACTACCCATATTTTTTTAAATAGCGCCACCAATGCAAAGTCATCACTGTAACCAGACAGGCCTCTCTACAAGCTAGAAAAAATCTCTACAAACTACATATGAATTGTTCATTTTCAGTTGTGAGCTACGAGGTTGTTAATCAATGGTATATGCTTTTGTTGAAGCCCATTAAGCAGCACAAATAATGTAATCGAGTCAGCCTCCCTTAATACTTAAATATTTGCATATATGCGCATATGCATATTTTGCAATACACTAAAAATACATTGTTTCTACAGATAATTAACATCTTTAAGCGAGTAGTTTTATATTTCTCCACTGATTTTAATTTGATCGTCATTTGCAAAGTTTCATGTGATTGTAGTTTCCCTCACTAAAGCCCTCAAGTCTTGTACCTTTGTTGTTTTGCACAATTTTCCAATATTTTTTGCTCCAACTTAAGGTTTATAAGGTTGTTATTATGTTGGGTTAATTCATGGCTTATAACGCTTTAACAAAATCCTTTTTAAAATCCCAATAGGAAAAATTAATGGAAAAAATACTTCCGGAAGCAACACCGATGAAAACGTGAATTACGAGTAGTGCGATTAGGGTACTTACAGTCAGTGAGACCAGCGATCCCAGCAAGGGTTGTGATGGGCACATGTGGCATGTCCCCATTCATACTGACGGCTGGGCACAGAAGTCTTACGCACACAGAGTTCCACAGAGATATTTATACGCTGACCATCCCTCACATCTCACTAAATCCTAGAGGGAAAAAAAGAGTGTTTAAACGAGGCTGTGATATGGGATGATGTCTAACAAGCTTCATTTGTTACAGAGTCTCAACAATTTTGTGCACAGATCAACATAAATTATGCACTCGTTTCAAGACAGTCACTATGTTTCCTGGCAGAATCAGTCCACTCAGACGTACTGTCTGTAACAGGTGTATTGATTTCTGTGTACACTAACTGCCACGTAGAGGAGCATTATGTGAGTCCGATAACATCTACTACAGTGCAGACAGCCTGACGGACACACCCACTCTGGACAGACAGAGGATGGACCATGGACACACCCCTCATTAGATATGCAAGCCCAACCCTGTCTCCCTCAGGGGACCAATGACAGCTGGGAGATGGTAGGCGCATAGTAAGCACAAAAGAGCAGATGCAAAGAAGCAGACCTCACATAATCAAACAAGAGCACATTTTACACACATTCAAAACAACATACATCATCACTGCTCAGGGGACAACAAGTAAGCAGTGTGCATTTTTGTTTAAACAACTGCATTTCAAATTATAAAAACCTCTTCTAATCTATAGTTTCAAAAGAAAATTCTGCATACATTTCCGCATCCGGGGCTATTTGGAGCGCATTAATATTCATGACTCATTTGCATGTGAAACAGTATTCGAAAGGTAAACAGTCCAGTGCTGAGCTCTGACGGGCAGATTACCGAAGCAAACCGGGGTACATCTGTTGCACTGGCCCTTTAAATGTCAATACTTCACTTTATATTCATGAATCCATTCCGATCACTTGCATGCAGGTTTTATGACAACAACTCGGCAGCTACATTCACATAATGTACTATTTCATAATCAAACCTTTCGTCACTAAAAATTTAAATTCAACAATCAGGAATGTTTTCAACATCTCCAGCAATAATATGTTTATATTTATTACCGAAAACAATGTGCAAGCGACTTTGAGTTGGCTTAAATTCTGAATGCAATTATCTGCCCAATTTATAGTATTATTCTCCAATTCGTTAACGCCAGACGTTATTGAAGCATATAGCAGGTCATACAGTGGAGTGAAGCATCACATTTGTGCAAACAGGGTAACACAAAATGACCAAAAACACAGTGTTGACAAGTCGATCACCACAGAGAGGAACCATTCATCCTCAAAGCGTTTCACTGACGTTTATTCAGCCGTAATGACTCAAAACATGGCTAACACAGCTAAGTTATGAACACCAGAGAATGTAAATATTTACCATAACACGCGTTCAAGCAGTTCGTGGGTTATCGAGAGATGCTCGGAAATGATTTCGACTATTAGCAAAGCGTTAGCTCGGGACTTAATAGATTCCTTGCAGAGACTCGCTAGTTAGCATTGCTCTGATCTGCTACGTGAATTCTTACAGAAACCCGAGCCGCTTGTGTTCTTACTTATTTAAATAACGAATTTAGTTATCTTCTACACGATTTTCTGTGAATAGTTCAATCGTTTAGTCTACTAAACGATAGCCGCCGCTATGCTAAACGCTGGCGAAAGCTAGTTCGGCTACGCACATCTTTCTATCTCCGTTCGCGAACAATAAAAACACTTTTCGCTGTCCTCCATTCTCTCACACACACTGTACGTGACGCGACGAAACGTTTTCGGTCATTACAAGGAGCGTGGGATATCTGTATATAATCCGTTTGAGCTCCCACACAAAAACGCTCGCCAGTGTTTGTGTCGCGAGGCCTCAGCGAGCTCCGCAGAAGCCTCGGACTCTACGCAGGGGGGCGCGCCGGAGGAGAACGACTAGCCGAGCCGTTGCGATGTTCGTCTCCTCAGAGCCGTTCCGTCGAGAAAAACCAAATGGAAATGTGTCGAAATGTGGTAAGGGAACGCGAAGACGGCCTTAGGAGAAATTGTGACAGGGTTTGATATTTACCTTAGCTTGGGGTAACTTCAAAGAAGAAAAAATAAGGGGACTGTTGTTGGGATGAGAGGTTGGTTGTCGGTCTGCTGTAAGTCTCTGGCTCCCCCTCTCTGCTATAAAAAGATCAGCGCGGGCTAGCGGGGTTTGTTTAGCCGAGCCAGCTAACAACAAGCCAACTCTATCTTTATCTGGGGTGGGGGAGGTCAGGCTTTCTCTCATCACACTTTAAATGCGTTTCATAACGGAGCAGAGTTTAATTCAGCTCCTTATGAACTCATCGCGTCAGTGCTCGTAAAACACATTTGCTTACGTCTTTGTTTGCCAACAAAAAGCCCCACAACTGATGCTTTGTCGCTAGTCAGAGGGAATTGTAGGTTGACCGGAAATACAAATACTAATAACGTGATTATTTTCCCGCAGACCCTGTTGACGATTTCCAGCCTTTTCCCATCAGGTGCGAAAAACACGTATAAGACTGAATTCTTCTTTTTTATTCAAGATATCTTTTTTTTTTTTTTACTCTAGTTTGACATCCCCAATCATTACATATCATGTAATAGTGTAATAATCATGTAATAGTGTTCACAATATATTTTATAATTAATACACATGCTTTAAACATACGCATGCATGCATATATATTAATGTATAATCCTCTTTTCATTTTTTTTCATATACATTACATTAATATGCATCGTACTTTCTGTATGCATATGTATATGAAGTATGCTGAGTACTAATTTTAAAGTACATTGTGAATAACGCTATTACATTATATGTATTGATGTGGATATGTATATATCCATATATACACACACACACACACATATAACAAATAATGGGAATCCTTACACTAGTGATACGATCAGTGGATATTACCTTTAAAAGAATGTTTAGGGACCTTTTTGAATAGAATATCGGATCGAATTTATTGAATTGCACATGGGTTTGGGAGGGAACTAGACTTCAGTGTTCTTGTAAGAACTTCTTGTAGGTTATAACTTGACCTAGAGCCCTGTCTTTTGAGCCTTTCTGTAGTTTCACTTCTCACCACTGGATGGCGACTTAGTATAACGATTAAGGCTAGCGGGCACACCTGTAGTTTATTAACGACTTTCTTTGAGAAAAATAATTCTGTGTAGCTATATGAAATATTATGAGCTATAATACTGTGGCTTCCATTACCATTAATTGTCATATATATTCCAGTGCTATTCAAGTCCAAACTAAAAACCTGTGTGCAAGTCTAGCCTTTTTGTTTTTCTGAAAAAAAAGTTTTGTATGAAAGCATCTGCAAAACGTATACATGAAAATTGAAAAATGTATTTTAAAAATGACAATTGTTGTTTTTATTTCTACTCTTTCTTTAGCATGTCTATGTAAAGCACTTTATATTCAAAATGTCTATATGAATCAACTTTTCTTGGAAGTTTTGTTATAGCACAGTATCAAAGACTAGTATGTGGTGACATTCATACACTGTTTTTAGTTTGGAATATATGAAGAGTTTATTTGCAAAAACAGATTTGATTGAGATTAATTGGAATGCACAAAGAAAAAACATGATTTCTGAGAATTGTTTAAAAAGGAGTTATCTGTTTTTGCAAACAAATTCTTCATATGTCAAAGCAAAATGTTTGCTCATTAGCTGTATATTGATATAACACTAAGAGATTTTTAATGTCTTCAGAAATGCAATATATTATACTCACACTCACCTCAAGAAAAAACACTAATGGAACAGGCCAAGAAGGACATGATAAAATTGTGTCAACAAGGTCTTGACATGCAGAGATTAGATCATACATTCTTTCTAAGGCGGTAACACAATGTACTTGATAAATACAGTAGAATATTGAGCGATTGAGAAATGTCAAGGATGACCCATTCAGAGATGATAATGACTGTAATTCTGCAGAACTGGGTGGTGCTACATTAAGGATATAACATTTAACTCCTATATTGTCATTGCAAAGTGAAATTGATTTGAGTTTTTTATTTTTATTTTTTTAAATGAAGGAATAGTAAAAAACTTGCTAATAATGTACTCACCCTCAAGCCATCCAAGATATAGACTAGTTTGTTTCTTTATGAGAACAGATTTGTAGCATTGTACAGCATTGTACAGATTTGTAGCATTACAACACTTGCTCACTAATGTGAATGGGTGCCGTCAGAATGAGAGTCCAAACAGCTGATAAAAACATCACAATGATCCACATCTTGTGAAATGTGTAATGTTGTATGTTTGTAAGAAAGAAATCCATCATTACGACACTTTTAACGTCTAACTGCTGCTTTAGGCTAAAATTAAAAAAAAAAAAAAAAACGAGTCCTCTGTTTATTGCTTCTTCTAGCGAAAAAGTCGTCTTGTCTGAATCAGGAGAGAAATCTGCACAGATCAAGCACCGTTTACAAGTGAAAACAGTCCAAAACCGATCTAAACAAATATGTGGGTGGATTTTGACGTGAGAGGACAACAGGAGATGGACTTTTTCAAGTGTTATGATGGATTTTGGCTTGAAGTTATGGTTTAAGGTTAAAATATCTTAATGATGGATTTGTTTATTATAAACACAAAGCTTTTCACTTCACAAGACGTTACTTGATGGACTGGAGTGGTGTGGATTACGTGTTGATTATTGTGATCAGCTTTTTGGACTCTTATTCTGACGGCACCCATTCACTGAGGATGCAAAACAGGTACAAAATAGGTAACATAAGAATCACTAACCTGTTACAAACAGGTAACGTGAACAGCAAAATGCTCTTTTTTTATTTATAGATTTCTTTATTTTGTTCAAACCGACAGTCATCTATAAAAGTCTTGAAATAAAATGATTACTTCAGTTGAATGTACAGTTTTTCAAAAACAACTCGCGCACGGTTTGACTTCACAGATTCCAGCTTATTCACTGATAAAGGCTGCTGTAGTTGTGTAGCATGGAAACATCGCAGTATACTGTTGTTTCTGGACTCACAGCCTCACTTTCCAACTTCAGCTGCCAAAACTTCCCATGTGTTTCATAACAACCAGTTTGAAAATGCTTCTTTTCAACAATTTCTTCTTTTTAAAAATCATTTCGCTTATTTAAAATAATTTTTTTCCCAGCCCAAGTAGAAGCATCATTGTGAACATGATTTCCATAATGACATTGAGTTTTTCTCTTGAATTAACGAAAACAAACCTGCATCTAGATAATTAATAAAAATATGTCTAATGTAATCAAATCTATTCCACTTACTCTACAATAAAACAGTTCAAAGAGGACCACACATGTCCATCTCTGCTTGAAGTTCAATACATTTGGATGTCTTTGACTTGAGATGAATATCAGACTATGTCTGACTAAGCCACTAGTGTTTGTACAAAAACTCAGTTTTTCCTCAGGAAACAGGCAGTTACATTTTGCTCTCACTGTCAGGGATCTTGGCATTCTCGCACTCGCTCTCCTGAGAGATGAGCTGGTATGACTTCTTGGTCTCGTTCTCCTCCACTACAGAGTTTCCGATCTCGGCGTCGATAGCGCACAGCTCGTGACGTGACAGGTGCGCCACAATGCCAGCACCAATGGAGTCGCCCAAAACATTCGTGGTGGTGCGCAGCCGATCTCTGAAACAGCAGATGAAAACAAACAGATTTATTTTCATATGTGGAAATATTCTGTGCTTGGTCCAAGCACACCACAAATCCTTATCAAAGTCATCTCCTCATCAATGGGGATTTACTTCTATGGTTTACACATCTGGATGTCACATGAGCCTTTGTTGTGCTCTGAGGGCCTCATGTAGCTTCCGCTTCAGAAAAACAGTTCCTCCATCTTGTGTGATGTTTTTGCTGACCCATCTTTCTTAGCATGAATGTTCCTCAGAGTCTAAGGCCTCCTCTAAGCCTCACAATGCCTCTTCTGTTCTGTACGCTGCTTTAACCAGCACGTAATCTGACGACAAGCTCCCTGACTGAACTTGAATTCATCGACTGCTGTTTTGCTCTGAATGCGGTGGGAGTAAAGGCCACAAGAACATGCTATCGGATATGGGTGTATTGTTCAGTGGGTCCTAAACTCATTGGAAGCAGATGTTGCATGGACATATACAATTGGATTATGGGTTATGGAATGTGAAAGTTTGAATATCTTGCTGCTCAGCCCTGAAGTTCTGCCTGGGTCTGTGTGAAGGAATATTACATCAAAGCACCTTCAGATGTCTTCGGAACATCACAAGTTGAAATTCTCTTATTCAGGGTTCCCCCGCAGATTTTGATCAATGAATTTCCATGACTTTTACAGTTATTCTGGATTATGAATGCTGATAGATATATATTTTTTTTAATTATATAAAGGTTAGATAGTGTTTACAGTCACAAAGAGCCATTTCTAGCTGATGAAGCCATTAAACTTAAAACACACACACACACAAAAGAATATTATTATTAATGTAATTTAATATTTCATTATAACAATAAAATATACACTTTTATTAATTATTTTAAATTCTATTCATTTTTACTCATTTAAATTATTTGTATTAATTAAAAAATATTTCATTTATATTTTAATAAAACTTTCTATTACTTTTTAGATAAGTCATTTCCACAAGGCCTAGATATTGTTATAAACTGAACAAAACCTCACAGGTTTCGTAATTCACTGCTTAATGAATTAGTAACTCAAATTAATTAATAAATGAATTTATTATTCATTAAATTATTAATTATACAACTACAATAAGTATATCAAACCTTACCTGGATACAAACGCATGTTCTGTAGAGCAAATCTCAACTGTTTTATAGTTATATTGTCGCAAAATGTAAACTAGCAGATTACTCAGCATTACATTAAAAGTTGAGTATATGTACTATATAGCAAATCTCAACTGCCTGATTGTTTAAATTAGCACAAAATGTAAACTATATTATCGCACATCTCTATATACACTAGGATATACAAAGTTGGATACCCAGTATATTATATCAAACTTTATTCGCATACATACAGTACACTCAAGTAAAGCAATATAATCTATATACTAAATCTCAACTGCCTAATTTTTTGCTTTCATCGTAAAACATTATTGCCCAGCTCTTTATATAAAGTTGGAAGTTTGTTCAACTTTATCTGCCTACAGTATATTCACCTTGAAATCAATCTGAAAATTTTTTATTATTTTTATTTACTTTTTTTGACAGTGGGAACCATGGCTGTTTATTAAAGCTGATGAGTGTAGTAATTCAAATACTTTCTCCTATCCCAGTGTAATTGTGCAAGTACACATTGGTTTCCCTGAAAAGTCATGTGTGTCACACACCAAAACACTTTAAACGTTTGTAACACACAAAAAAATAATACTCACAGGAACCAATCAACTGCGATAATTAGAGTGATGTCATCAGTGGGCAGTCCTACAGAGGTCAGCACTATCACCATGGTAACCAGGCCAGCCTGAGGGATTCCAGCTGCACCAATGCTGGCCGCTGTTGCTGTGATGCTTTAAAATTATACAAAGCATGCATTCATTTTAGTAGATAAATACTAAAATGGTGTGAGAAATCAACTACATTTAGGCAAGACCCTACAGGCAAAACCATTGTTTTTTTATGCACTGGTCATTTTTGAGATTCTACTTTCACAACATGCCTTCTTTCAGACTGGTGGAAAGAAAACATCAAAAATACAGTGTTTATTTTATTAAATTTTGTCTATTTGCATCTGTATATTCAATTACAATACAGTTTTTTAATGGCTGTTTTCTCAAAATTACTTTTTTCAGTCAGAAATCTCTACTTTAGTAGCATTTACCTAAAACAAAATGTCTAGTTTTGTCTATATTCTAAAAACTTTTACAGGTTCTTAAGGTTTTTTTTTTAAATATACAATTTTATTCCTCAACATAGTGTTTTTTTCAGAATTTTTATGACGGTATTTTTGGATTTATGGAGTGTTAAAAACTAGATATCTAAAATCATCCTGAAATAAGAGTCTGCATGTCAAATATGTCAAAAATAAAATAAAACTAAATAAAAATCCTGGCTTTATTCAATGTTCATATTTTTGTTCTGGAAATGTATGCAAATTAGTGTATTTTAATTAGACAATGCCTAATTTGCATTTTTAATAATTTGCAAAAAACATGTAGTAGTACAACATTTAATGTCTTAATGTTCTGTGATTAATCAGCTGGGGAAATATGGAGAAATCTGTTAGTTTTCACTTGTGGTCTCTTGCCTTAACTGAATAAGCTGTCATGGCAAAAGTTCTTTATTTAACCTAACGGTACCTGATGGTTAGGATCTCTCCAAAGTTCAAATCCATGTCATTGACTTGTGCGATGAAGATGGCAGCCAGAGCCTCGTACAGAGCGGTGCCATCCATGTTTATGGTGGCTCCAACAGGCAGCACAAAACGGGTTACACGTTTATCCACATGGTTATTCTCCTCTAGACACTTAAAGGTGATGGGCAACGTGGCAGAGCTACGGAGAGACAAATTCTGTTATCACTCACTGATCATAATTATGTTCCAAAATCGAAAATCTAGACAAAAGGAAAATGTTGACGCAACTTTTTTCAGTGGCGAGTCACGGTGGGATGTCTAGTTCCAACAAACACCTTAAAAATAATCCATATGAAAACATATACAAACAGCATGTAGTGGGTGACTAAAGTATTAATCACATTCTTTTTTGTGTAAACGAAACTTTTTAAACATGTTGTGAAACTCTCATGTTAGCGCTATAGTAAAATAACCCTTAGAGAAATTGATTTACATTTGTATAACCAGTTTTACTACAAACACCCTGGTTAAACTACGGTTAGTGTAGCAAAATCATGTTTTTTTTTGGTTTTATTTGTAGTAAAACCATGGTTTATTTTCGCAACGGAAATCACATTTTACTTGTGTTATGAATAAGAGTTTACAGTCTGTGTTGAATATGATGAAATAAAAACAGCGTACAGGACATAATGACACAAATGTCTTTCTATTGAGTTGTCCTCACATATGCGACCAGCGTAATTCCATTCATGAACAAATTATGCAATTCTCTTATTGTGCAATTCTCTACAGTAATTCAAAACCAAAGTACTACAAATTTAGTGCAAATTCCAAACGAATTAAGCATGAGCCGATACCATGTTCAATGTAATGAATAGCTCAAAAAGACAAGTCTCTGCTATGAATCTGTTTGATGACTCATTTACTGACTTGAATTGTTCAGAGTGGCTACTGAATCAACATATTATTTGAAGTTATCGTTATTTTCAGTTAAATCCGTATCGAAATGATGCAAGCTCTTTGGTAAATTAAATATAAAGTGTATTGCAATGTGTATATATATTGAAAATGATTTCAATTTAAAAGCTCACCTGGAGGAGGTACCGAGTGCAGTGACAAGGGCTTGCAGAAGTCCAGCGATGAACACAAATGGATTTTTACGCGTCACAAGGAAGTAAAGCAAAGGCAGTACGATGACTGCATGTATCATTAGGCCAATGATGACTGTGATGGTGTACATGCCCAACTGGCCTCCCATTTCTGATATATCATCCATCTCAACTATCTTTCCCGCAATCAGGAACATTATGCCGAGAGGAGCGTACCTGAGGTGGGAAAACAAATTAGATAGTTATTACCGCTTCGGAAAAAAATAGCGGAAAACATATAGCCTACAGTGCTTAATTAAGGCAAAGAGAATGTCCTAAGTTGTCTAATAAAGTGCTTTTCCATAGTCATGTTTTGTTTCGCGGCGTTTCAGACTGCGACTAAAATGTTCACAAATGCAACAAAAAACAATGTGCAACAGTAATTTCTAATCTAACAACATGATATCTGAAAGTCGAGGAGGCGTTTGCATGCGTCCACATTGGGTTTCGCCAGTTCACGCAAAAAATTACTCTACTGAAGTGATTCTTTTTAATTGAGACAGTCAAAAAGATTCACAAAACAGATCCAAACTCAATCGTGAGTTAGGAGGGTTTGAATCAGATTCATTGAGTCAGTGAATCACTCAGAGCCGTTATTGAGTTCCTTACTGCAGCATCTGTAATTCTTCCAGTCACATCGGATTCTTACAAGTTTACAGCTATAACTTAAAGTGTTGTGGTCCATACTAAATGTGACCCTGGACCACAAAACCAGTCTTAAGTCGCAGAGGTATATTTGTAGCAATAGCCAAAAATACATTGTATGGGTCAAAATTATCCTTTTTTTTATGCCAAAAATCAGTAGGATATTAAATAAAGATCATGTTCCATGAAGATATTTTGTAAATTTCTTACCGTAAATGTATCAAAAATTAATTTTTGATTAGTAATATGCATTGCTAAGAACTTCATTTGAACAACTTTAAAGACGATTTTCTCAATATCTTGATTTTTTTGCACCCTCAGATTCCAGATTTTCAAATAGTTGTATCTCGGCCAAATATTGTCCGATCCTAACAAACCATACATCAATGGAAACATATTTATTCAGCTTTCAGATTATGTATAAATCTCAATATCGAAAAATTGACACTTAAGACTGGTTTTGTGGTCCAGGGTCACAAATTAGGCCTATTGAGCTATTAAAGGGATAGTTCACACAAAAAATTTTGCAATCATTTACTCACCCGTTGTCATTCCAAACCTGCAGGAGTTTCTTTCTTGAAGATGTTGAACATAAAAGGAGATATTTTGAAGAATGCTGGTAATCAAACAGTTGATGATCCCCATTTAATTCCATAGTATTTCTTTCCATAAAATGGAAGGCTACCAGCAACTGTTTGGTTCTTTAAAATTTTTCAAAATATCTTCTTCTGTTCAACATAAGAAAGAAACTCATACAGGTTTGGAACAACATGAGGGTAAGTAAATGAATGACAACATTTCCATTTATGGGTAAACTATTCCTTTAAGAATTTTTTATTCATGTAAACAGACCCAAATTCAAATGCTGCCCTATACATTGCCATATATAGGCCTATTAAATGTTGCCATTTAAATTGTAAATCAGTGCTAACGATTTATTTAGACTTTAGACACTTTTTTTTTTAACTGACAAACGAATTAAAATATGGACTTATATATTAGCGTCTTAGCAGAGCAATTCATTATTCCATTATTTATTATATGAGGGCCAATTTTTAACTCTCTCCTCTAATTTCATTATATTTTAATTGCTAATGTTCCAGTAAGTCTGCTTGAAATTAAAATTGCAAAAACAATCTGGCAGGTCATGGTTTTCATTAATTAGAAAAAACACTGTTTGTGAAAACCAAGTACATAATGTACAAAACTTTCCCACTCTAAATCACTCACCACATGATAATGGCAACAAGCCTCATGATGGCCTCATTTAGACAGTCAAAGAAATCCCGTAGTGGCTGACCCTGTTCCTTCATGCTCCCAATGATGAAGCCAAAGCACATGGAGAAGACCACGAGTCCGAGCGCGTTGATTCCATTAACCGTTCCCAGCACTGGTATCACCTCTTCACGTTTGAGTTCCTGCGACCCGTTATTCAAACTGAACAACGTCTCGTTCACCAAAACCTTAACTGTGACCACTCGCTTGCCATATTGCGTTTTAAACTGATGAACGTAGAGAGAATAGAAACAGTTACTTGGTTGTGTTTACCATCTTATAGGAAACTAGATTTTTAGTGCTTCTTGTGCATTAAAAACATTACCTGTTGAGTACAAGCTTGCACTAAATTAGGAGGAAACATGTTTCTATTAAAAATAAAAAAGAATATAAAGTTAGACAAAAAAAAACAAACATAATAATATTGTAAATGAAAAATTTACTTCACCATACCTGATGAGATCGAGGAAGGCATCTGCTGGACTGACTTGTTCTATCTTCTCCTGTCTGGTGAATTCGTCTTTAGAGCCTCTTCCCGGATGGATGATGAGCACCATGACGATCCCAATGAACACAGCGATAATAGTGGTGGTGGTGTAGTAAACTACGGCTCTCACACCCATCTTCCCTGAAGCTCGACTGTCCAGAGCAGCCATACCTGCACATAGGTGACTGCAATATTAGTTTGTTTCAGATGATTCTGTGGATGCATGTGCATATAGTAATGCAAGCAACAGCATAAACTGGATATACAACTGCATATACATACAATGACAGTCAACAGGTTGGAAACACCTACTCATTCTACACTCGCATACAAACATTTAGGGTTGGTAAGATTTTTTTGGTCACACTTTAGTTTAAGGTCCAATTATCACCATTAACTAACTATTAACTATGACGTCTCACCTCAGTAAACTAATAATTTGCTGCTTATTAATAGCTAGTAGGGTAGTTGTTAAGTTTAGGTATGAGGTTAAGGGATCTAAAATATGGTCATGCAGAATAAGGCATTAATATGTGCTTTTTACATACTAATAAACAGCCAATATGCCAGTAATATAATTGATAATAAACTACTAGTTAATAGTGAAAATTGCTTCATTTATTTGATCAAAACTACAGTAAAAAACTGTAAAATTGTGAAATATTATTACAATTTAAAATAAATGTTTTTTATTGTAATATATTTTAAAATGTAATTTATTCCTGTGATCAAAGCTGAATTTTCAGCATCATTACCAAAGTCTTCAGTGTCACATGATCTTTCAGAAATAATTATGATTTGCTACTCATGATACATTATTATTATCAATGTTGAAAACAGTTTTTTTTTAGTATTTTCTGGAATTCTTTTTTTTTTTTTTTATTAATTAATTTAAAGGTAAAAAACAGCATTTATTTGAAAAATAAATCTACAACAACTTTACTTACACATTTTATAAATTTCATGCATCCTTGTTGAATAAAAGTATTAATTTCTTTAAAAAAAAAAAAAATTTCTTACTCACCCCAAACCTTTGAATGGTAAAATATATTATTACTATTTTAGGCTTATTTGGATATTATTTAATCATCAAATCTATGAAATAACACAAATGGCAAGAATTATCTTTTGACTCCAAAATGTGAAACACTCTTATTTAAGCTTCTTTGTCTAGATTTTTGGCTGATTTTTCTTCACACTTAAGTATATAGTTGTTTATAGTAAGTTTTTAAAGACATACAATTTATATTTGTCTACAAAAGACACTTTCAGACCAAACATAAAATCAGTCAAATTCAGTGTGAAATTCAGAAAGAAAGAAAGAAAGAAAGAAAGAAAGTCTCTACATTGATGATCAACAACAATAGCTTGTGTATAGGAGTCAGACAGTATATTTCCTGAAGGTCACTGATCATGACTGCCATTCAGCATTTCTCTCTATAGGACAGAAACAGCCATTGTATTGAACTATGTATGTCTTCCATTATTGTGTATGGTGCATGTGTGTGTGTGTGTGTGTGTGTGTGTGTGTGTGTGATCCTAAGTAGTGATCTCACTGCCCCCAACCCCATAAAACCCCTCAGCTTTACACCCCACAGTGGCCTGGGAACCTTCTGCACAGGTCATGTTCTAGTCCTGCTGTTCTCATTAGTTCTCGTCTCTATGGTAACGATGACTTCCCCGCCAGAGTCTTATAAAGTCTTATTCTCCTATACCGCAGAGTAATTACCTCACATATACACACACACACACACACAGTCTTCAAAGACCAATTGTGTGTGACCCTCACAAAGAAACTCATCTAATGAGAGCTCAATCTCAAGCTCAATCAGCGAACGGCCAGAATTTGCTGAAAAACTAAGTCTGTCTGTTCCATCAAGTTGCTGTTTAATCAAAAACTTAAATATTAAACTGCAGCGGGTGATTTATTCAAATTTTGAGAAAAGTCTTAAGAAACTGGGTTTATGATTTTTACACAGTGAACAATAAAGTGGGTGGAAAAATAAATTCAAACCACATCTAGAAATCAGAATATCACAGATTTAAAGGTGGACTTTTTGGTCTGACTCATAAACAACCTGTATATATAGCAAATATTTGATGAATAAAAAGTTAAAAAGAACAGCATTTATTCAGAATAGAAATCTTTTGTAACAATATAACAAAACTGTTCAGGAACAGTAATTTCTTTCTTTTTTTTTTAAAGAAATTAATACTTTTATTGAGCGAGAATATGTCAAACTGATTTAAAAAAAAGTGGTAGTAAAGGCTTGTATTGTTACAAAGGTTTCCTATTTGGAATAAATGCTGTTCTATTTTACTTTTTATTCATCAAAGTCTAAAAACATTCTGAAAAACGTATCACATGTTCCAAACAAATATAATGTATTTTGGTCAAATAAAAGCAGCCTTGATGAACAGAACATCAAAACATCAAGTCTTACTGATCCCAGATCATTTTTTTCCTTGAGTTTTGGTGACTGTTGAATGTCAGAACACCTTTGCAAACACCCATGTTGGAGACCATATAGTCATGTTTTCTTCAGAAAATGCAAAGATTTTTTAGTTTTTCTACTTAATTTCCCTCAGGTTATAATGCATACAATATATAGCAATAACAACTCTCTCTGCATGGCATCAATTTACACATCAAACTTCGTTTAAAGTGATAATACACTACATTTTTAATCACAGTGACAAATCCAACTCATTTTTGCTTTGTAACTATATATTATTCTATATAAGCTGTGTTTGTGCCACACGGCAGCCATCAATCTGCCTTTGGAAAGTGTTTGCGGCTTTATTTAGAAAGCAGCAAATGCTATTTATACACAGAGAATGTGTGTGTGAGAGAGAGATGACTGAAAGGAGCTTTTGTTCATTTCTCTGTATGGTCACTTTGACCTTTGACCTCTTGTCTGTTTGTAAAGTGACCATCAAAGCACTGACCTCACACACGCTCTCACCTGCTCTATGTTGAACCTACTGTATGTTGACCTTCCTCAAGATTTATTTTTAAACAAAACAGACCTAGAAGCTGAACTAGGCTTGCTGAAGATCTCAAAACTTAATTCGTCTTAAAACTATTATATTCTGAAGCGTATATGGTTTTGCAAATACATTTACAGCTGAAAAAACAGGATCGCTTCAGCTGCACGAGTGACATAACAATATCTGCTGAGCTGTCCCATTTGAGCCTGACCCGTCCCCTTCCCCTGTATCATGTGTTTGTCTCAGTGCCTGGTGGCGCCGCAGCGGCCCGTACCTGTGATTAAACTGGACACCAGCAGGGGGAGCACCAGCATCTGCAGCATTCTCATCAGCAGCTCTCCGGGAAATGAGAAGTACTTCACCTCTCGATAGGACATTTTATACGGCCGCAGTCCGAATCCCAGAATTATACCTGTGAGAAAAACACACATGCACCTTTAATTGATCTGTAAAAAAAACATTTGCATTTAGCTTTCTTTCTTTTTTTTTAGCTGGAGTGTTTAGGTTGTTATGTAACAAAACAAAAAAACAAAAAAATGAATGTCATGATTGTGAAATAGTTTAAGCGTGTTGTACTGTGTCCATGCTAAAGTCAGAGCACAACACTGTCTTTGTCAAAACAAACCTAAAGAAAAGCTAATGGAAGTTCCATCACAATTTGGAACTAATCATAATGGGATACAAAGAGAAACAGGATATTGTATTTAAAAAACAAGATTCAATTTAAATGTTCAGTACTGCTTTATAATTGTTTTTTAAAGGCTAAGGTTCAATGTTTTATGATATCAAATGCAAAAAATAAAATCTAATATACAAGATGTTGTTGAATATGATGATGGCATAACAAAATACGTGCTAAATAATGCTGTATGACATTAAATTTTTTCCCTGAAACATTAATGTATGAAATGTAAATTAGATTCACAATTTTATAATTTAACACACACGCATATATATATATATATATATATATATATATATATATATACAGTGGGGCAAAAAAGTATTTAGTCAGCCACCAATTGTGCAAGTTCTCCCACTTAAAAAGATGAGAGAGGCCTGTAATTTTCATCATAGGTATACCTCAACTATGAAAGACAAAATGAGAAAAAAAAAATCCAGAAAATCACATTGTAGGATTTTTAAAGAATTTATTTGCAAATTATGGTGGAAAATAAGTATTTGGTCAATAACAAAATTTCATCTCAACACTTTGTTATATACCCTTTGTTGGCAATGACAGAGGTCAAACGTTTTCTGTAAGTCTTCACCAGGTTTTCACACACTGTTGCTGGTATTTTGGCCCATTCCTCCATGCAGATCTCCTCTAGAGCAGTAATGTTTTGGGGCTGTCGCTGGGCAACACGGACTTTCAACTCCCTCCAAAGATTTTCGATGGGGTTGAGATCTGGAGACTGGCTAGGCCACTCCAGGACCTTGAAATGCTTCTTCTGAAGCCACTCCTTCGTTGCCAGGCGGTGTGTTTGGGATCATTGTCATGCTGAAAGACCCAGCCACGTTTCATCTTCAATGCCCTTGCTGATGGAAGGAGGTTTTCACTCAAAATCTCACGATACATGGCCCCATTCATTCTTTCGTTTACACGGATCAGTCGTCCTGGTCCCTTTGCAGAAAAACAGCCCCAAAGCATGATGTTTCCACCCCCATGATTCACAGTAGGTATGGTGTTCTTTGGATGCAACTCAGCATTATTTCTCCTCCAAACACGACAAGTTGAGTTTTTTATTTTGGATTCATCTGACCATATGACATTCTCCCAATCCTCTTCTGGATCATCCAAATGCTCTCTAGCAAACTTCAGACGGGCCGGACATGTACTGGCTTAAGCAGGGGCACACGTCTGGCACTGCAGGATTTGAGTCCCTGGCGGTGCAGTGTGTTACTGATGGTAGCCTTTGTTACTTTGGTCCCAGCTCTCTGCAGGTCATTCACTAGGTCCCCCCGTGTGGTTCTGGGATTTTTGCTCACAGTTCTTGTGATCATTTTGACCCCATGGGGTGAGATCTTGCGTGGAGCCCCAGATCGAGGGAGATTGTCAGTGGTCTTGTATAGGGCTGCAACAACGAATCGATTAAATCGATAAAAATCGATTACTAAAAGCGTTGGCAACGAATTTCATAATCGATTCGTTGTGTCGCGCGACGCGGAGACGTTTGATTATTAAAAAAAAAAAACTTTAGTTGAGCGGAGCGAGTGAACACACTCGGTCTCTCTCGCGCATGGATGCTAGCAGAGTTTGGCGCCTCATAAATAAAAAAAAAAAAGTAAAAAAAAAAAAAAAAACGAGCGGAGGTAGAGGAAAGATACATGGCGGAGGCAGAGAAATCCGTGCGACCCAAGTCATCCAAGGTGTGGGAGCAGGGGCGGCGGTTGCCATACCCTAGCCCAGTCAGGTGCTGTGAAAAATTATCCAAACTTGAGTCGCTTATAATTCGTTTTATTATTTTAAATCAGAGAGTTTTAAAAATAGTAAACCAATGATAAGCATTAAAATAACTTGTCAGTAAAACTTAACGCCATTGGATCATCGAGCTCTCAGCGAGACCTCGTAACTTCACCCGCCTCCGTTCAGATTGACGCGCGCACAGCCTGGAGAAGATGAGATCTCTGCTTTTTCGCAATGCAAGGGTGAATAAATAATTGGTGTTTGAATAGTACAGCGTTTTCTTTACTCAAACACTATGTCAGTAAAGGATAATGTTTTGTGTGTTTGAAGAGTGGAGAAGAATTAGTTATTTGCTGTCTATATCGTTTTAAATATCCTGTGCATTATGTGCATAAGCGCTTAATTTGAGATTTTGGCCAAGTGTATTAAACAACAAGAAAAACTAAGCGCCCATATAGCTACAATCAAAGTTATATAACCTGTAAAAGTTGATGAAAGCATAATGCACTTAATGCACTTATGCACTGCATAACAGCCGTTCTAACGACAGACAAAACACTCCATCTCCGTCATTCTCTGGTCAAAAACATTATTAACTCCATTTGAGCTTGATTTTCATATAATGTTAAGTGCAGGTGTCTGATACAATACCAACGCTAACGACGCAGTGTTGTTAAATTATTTAATTTTTGCACTTCCCAAAAAGTCTATATATTTGGCAGATGTAAAGCATACATGTGTATGTTTTTGTGTTAGTCCATTTTATTTTATTTTATTATTATTATAACAGCTCAGGGATGTTCAAGGAGCAACATGTTTGTGCACTTTCTAAAGATTTTAGTTCTGTTTTTGAATAAAGGGTTGGAAATGAATGCTTTTTTTTTTTTTTTTTAATCCGATTCATCGATTAATCGAAAAAATAATCGACAGATTAATCGATTATTAAAATAATCGTTAGTTGCAGCCCTAGTCTTGTATGTCTTCCATTTTCTAATAATTGCTCCCACAGTTGATTTCTTCACACCAAGCTGCTTACCTATTGCAGATTCAGTCTTCCCAGCCTGGTGCAGGTCTACAATTTTGTTTCTGGTGTCCTTTGACAGCTCTTTGGTCTTGGCCATGGTGGAGTTTGGAGTTGGACTGTTTGAGGTTGTGGACGGGTGTCTTTTATACTGATAACGAGTTCAAACAGATGCCATTAATACAGGTAACGAGTGGAGGACAGAGGAGCCTCTTAAAGAAGAAGTTACAGGTCTGTGAGAGCCAGAAATCTTGCTTGTTTGTAGGTGACCAAATACTTATTTTACCGAGAAATTTACCAATTAATTATTTAAAAATCCTACAATGTGATTTTCTGGATTTTTTTTCTCATTTTGTCTCTCATAGTTGAGGTATACCTATGATGAAAATTACAGGCCTCTCTCATCTTTTTAAGGCTCATCTTTTTATTGGTGGCTGACTAAATACTTTTTTGCCCCACTGTATATATATATATATATATATATTAAGGTTATTTTATGTAATGTTAAACTTATAAAAGTGTGAATTCTAAATAAATATTTTGTAATATGCATTTTTTTCTTATATTAAATTAGTTTATTCATTAATATTACATTTTAACCCATTTTATATAACATATATTTATTTTATTCCATTATAATATTATTTAATTTAATTGTATGCAATTTTTAGTTTATATTTATTTGCATTTTGATTCAATTCCAATATTATGTAAATCTACATTTGTGTGTTTTCCCCTTTCAGAGTAGTAGGCACAGATAAGACAGTCATCTCACCAATGATGACGGCAGCGACCGTGAAGACGACGAAGGCATTCCGCCTGAAGAAGCCTCTGACGTCATCAGTGGTGATGCTCTGTACGGTGTTGCGCGCCCGCTGTGAGCGCTCTGTGAAGCCGTCCCGCAGCTGCTGCACTCTGCTGCGCTGCAGACGCGTCTCTCCGTTACTCTGAGTCATGCCTGATGGGGGCGCCACACCGGACACACCAGACTCCGCTGAACGATTAACGGGAAACAATCCACTTCAGGCAATAACTGCTGAGAACAACATACAGGTAACCTCTCTAATGCAATATCCAGCTAAGTAATAATAATATTAGAGGGAACTAAATTTTTACATTTTCTTACGAAATTGTGAGTACACCGAGAGAGAGAGAAAAAAAAAAGTGGTGTAGGATTTACATTGAAATAATTGTCACTCAGAAATTACTAGTAAATTTCACAAGATACAGCAGTAACGTTGAATTAAACGTGAAATTTTAGAAGGTTTTACAAAAAATGCCACCACAGTGCTAGTATGTTGTGAGGAGCTGAAACTGTGTTTGCATCACTGCACTGTAAAAAAAATATTTTGTTATACTTGTAGATTTGTAAATAAAATAAGGATTATTTTTAATTCAGTGTGTTACTTGCAGTTTCTCTGTATTTATTTTGTGAAATTTCCTACCAATTTCTGTGTGAAAATAGTTTTTACACCCTGGTTCGTGTTTTTACGGTAGATGTCTGCAAATCAAAAGAGATTAAACGATTGGATTGGTCTGTGTCATGTTTTAGCTTGTTTTATCATCCACAAAGTGAAAATCATGAATCAAAATATGTAATAGCACAATTCTCCTTAACAGACCGCAAGATTTAAGGCATCAACGGTGCATGCCGTATTATTATAATTAGTGTTAGTGGTTTGTTCAAATCACTAACCTTAAGTATGAGCAACGATGATAGCGATGCTTGCCTAAAACTAAAACACTTAAACAAATCTAAACTGTAAAAAACATATATATATATATATATATATATATATATATATATATATATATATATATACATATAATTTTTCACTGTTTAAAAACATTTCAAAATTTCACGTTACGTTCCGTGTTCTGTAATTATTCGTGAAATTTACTAGCAATTTCTGAGTGAAAATTGTTTTGACACCATTTTTTTAAAAAATGTAACCTAAATTAAATTAGTTTTTTCACTCTTAAAAAATAAAGGTTCCAAAAGGGGATTTCGCAACAGTTCCATAGAAAGAACTGTTTCCCAAAGAAAACTGGCAAGTTCCCAAACTTTTGACTAATTTCTTTTTTTTTTAAAACATTTGATAATCTAAAGAACCTTTTTCCACTATATAGAACCTTTTGTGCGATAGGAAGTTTCTATGAATATTAAAGAACCATTGATGCCAATAAAGAACCAGTGTATCCAAATTTGTGCCCTCTCAGTCAGAACATTAACTTCTTGTACTATTTGCACACAAACAGTCACACTGCAAACATGTGTCCAAATGATTTCGTTACAAGTGACTTTAGCACGTCAGCACAGGTCTCTGAAACCCAGCCAAATGCATCTGCGCTCAAAAAGTTACAGAGTACTCCTGCTATCTTTCCACGTGTGCTATGAACACAGCCAGACCAAACACTACTGCTCTCCCTCTCACACATGGTCTGAGAAAACTCCCACATTTAGAACAATAACAGTTACTCACATCAAAATAAGGGATTCGGTCCAACCCTTCCTCTGACGAAGATCCTCTGCGCTGAGAGCCTGGAGAGAAGTGTGTACTTAGAAAGAAAATCGCAGGAGTTTGCAAGGAAGGGACTGCAAGTGTGAAGGGTGTGAGTGAGAAGGACAGTGAAGAACCAATAACAGAGTGGAGGGAAGATGAGAAGGGGCGGAGCATGCTGAAAAAGAGAATCTCTTTCACGCACTGGAGAGGAGCAACTGCCAGCTCGACTGTGGGAGGGGCTTTGGAATGAGCTCCTCCCACTTTAGATGAAGAGATGGAGGGAAAAGCATGTGTTTGTTTTCACATGCAGTTTGAGCCACATGGTCTGAGACCACTCTGCATGACAAAAATTTTCCCCACAACTTCTAACAAAAAACTAATTTGATCACCTAATGTGAACATCTTTGAGATGTTCTTTGGATCGTTTTCAAGTCGTCTGGAACACGATCATCAAGTCTTGTAACAACTTGTCGGCTACTCCGAGTCAGTTTGATATTCACAACCCATTTCACTTGCATAATCTGACATATTTGGGTAAAGCAAGGTATTCAACAGAAAAACTAATGTAGCAGTGAGGTGATTTTGGAGGCGGGGGTTATTAGAACATCGAAGTTGTGGAGCTTGTTTTTGCTAAAAAGATAAATTGATGAAAAAAAGAAATGTTTTGAATGTATAGTTTATGAATAATTGTAGAAGTTTAGCAGTGAAAGTGCTGTGTGAGCAAATTATATTGTAAAAAAAAAAAAAGGCTGAAAATGTGTTTCTTTGTTTAATACGTTTATTGTTACAATGAAAAACAGAGACCTGTATGAGCAAAAATTAAATATATTTTACATTAAAAAAAAAAAATTCATTATTTTAATTAATTTATGTAAGTACATGTTATGCTGTAATGAAAAAGCAGTTACTTATCTGCGCAAATATTAAATATAACCTACATAAAAATATTTATAAAAGAAAAGTTTTATTTACTTGATTATTTATTCATGTCCATTAATGTATATTACATAACATTAAATATATATATTTTTAAAGTTAAAAAAACTCTTTTTTTTTTAAATAATGAATTTATTTATTCAGCTAATACATGTTTGTTGCTGTAATGAAAAAAAACAGTGATTTGTATGAGCAATCATGAAATATATTTAAAATACTTTTTAAAAAGTGTATAAAAGACCAGTTTTATTCCTTTGTTTATTTTTTCATGTAATACATATTTATTTTTTAATGCTTTGGTAACATTGTGCTATTCGACAGTCATGCCAGTAAAGCTCATTTGAAATGAATTTAATTGAATCTAATATGATTTAGTTTTTAATACAATCCATGTTTTCTGTGAAGTTTTATTGTGTTTCTGAAAACTTTCTTGGTTTTGCGTCAGTCCATTTGTCATTTAAAACTTGCAAACGAGCTGAGTGGGATGATATACTGTATGACATTGTGTGGTTTTGTATTTGGCACCAAGAGTGACTGGAGTGAAATCTGGCTGCTGATCAGATAAGATTCGCAGCTCCGATTGCACCGGCTCTCTCTTCTTTCCAGGAAGTCCAGGAGTTTCATCATATGTTTGGTGAAAAGGGAAACTCACAGAGGAACTGTCTATGCTAAGAACAGACACTCAGAACAGAACAGAGAGGTTAATGTGAGAATTTAACTGTAATTGATTTAATTGATTTGAAAGGAAACACTGGTGCTTTAAGAAATTTGCACAACAAAGAGTGCTGGAATAGTTAGTGTTTGTGTGTGTGTGTACAGGTTTATATATCCTGCTGGGGACCTGAATACACACAGACTCATGGGGACTCGTGTCACGGTGGGGACCTAAATTGAGGTCCCCATGGGTACAAAAGCTTATAAATCATACAGAATGAGTTTTTTTGAGAAAGTAAAAATGCACAAAGTTTCCTGTGAGGGGTAGGTTTAGGTGTAGGGTTGGGGCGATAGAAAATACGGTTTGTACAGTATAAAAACAATTACGCCTATGGAGAGTCCCTGCAAGGATAGCTGGCCAGACTCTGGTGTGTGTGTGTGTATTCTCCTGTGTGTGTTACTTTCAACACCTTTTCAGCAGCGTCTGCCTCACCTGGAGAGAAACTAGCTCAGGTGAGCAGAATAACTCTGAACACTGTCTGCTAAAAGCCCTAAAGGGGCTCATTACAAGAGATTGGGCAACCCTGAGTGATATTATAGTTATTTCACCTGATGATTGTGATGGTGGTATCAGGTGACTCTGCAATGCTTATTATAATGGAAATAAAGTTTTAGTCAAATGTAAGCCTGCTAAGTGTAATTTTCTAATTTTCTGATGTTAAAATACTTTCTCCTATCCCGGGTTAATATGCAAAGACAAGTGGGTTGTTGGTTAATTTCCCTTAAAAAGTGTGGATCTTTTTTTTTTTTTTGGTGACACAGAAATTACACACTTCAGCTTTAAAACGTGGGGGTAGAAAATTACTCTGTAATGAATTCTTCTGTTTTGGCATCTATAATTCTTAACCTTTTTTCATTATATTCTATTCAAGGAATGTGGTTCTCTACATGAACAAATAATTAAATATATTTTAATTTTAAAAAGAAAAGTTAAAAAGAAAGTTATTTTATTAAAAAGTTTTCATTCTCACTCATTCATTCATTCGTCCATCAATGTAATACATGTTTACTAGTCTGTATGAGCAAACATTAAAATAGATTTTTTTTAATTATTACACATTTATTATTACTATTATTTACATTTACATTTATTTTATTTAAATGCATTAAATAAAAGATTCCAAAGACATTGATTGAATATGAAGTGAATAAATACAAACTTGAATCAGTGATTATCAGTGAAAATCTATAATGCTGCATAATCTAATACAAAAGCCAAACAGTTATTTACAGTTTATTCTAGTAGTGTTTAGTGTGTTATAATATCTTGTGCATTATTTACAGATATTTTTGTACGTTAAGTTACCATAACATATTAAGATAACCATAATTGTTCAGATTATTTCAGTTAATTTGTTCAAATAAAGTATCTGACACAGTAAATGGACATTGTATGTCAAAAAAAAAAAAAATTGTATTGTATGTCAAAAAAAAACTGGTGGTAAAGCTCATTTCTGAGCCTGAAGTAAAGGCAACTATAGGTGGAGGGGTGAACGCGGGGTTAAGAAGTCACTTTGATAGAGTTTGCCATTGTAAAGTGTTTGAGGGACCCATACAAGCACACAGCGGGTCAGGGGCACTTTGGGAAATGACAAAAGAGGGACGTCTGAATTAGGAGCTGAGTAACTTAGATTTGGAGTTTCCATGGAGACACTGGTTGGGAACGACTGGCAAGACTGGGAAACATCTGCTTGTGTCTGCTTTCTGTTCAGCTTTTGTTACTGAATGCAGAAGAGAAGAACCGGTTATTAGGAGTTTCAAAGCAGAATTTTCTTACTCATTTTAACAGCATGAGTCAGCAGAGGACACATTTGTTTTGATAGATGTTAGGTGAATCACGTAGGTAAGAGGTAGGAGGCGGGCTTGCCTGTTTTAGGCCAGGGGATGTATGGGAAGTGTGACATCTTTGAAGAGTGAGTGTTTATCTGTGGACACATGACTGCAGGCGAACGCCAGCTAATTTTGAAGCATGATGTGTAATAAAAGCCAGGAATCAGTTAAGTCAGATAACAGTCCCACAATAACATAAAAAAACAAAAAAAAAAGTTTCTTATGCTTATCAAGGCTGCATTTATTTGACCAAGCGTACAGAAAAAGAAAAAAAAACGTAATTTTGTGAAATATTATTGCAATTTAAAATAACAGTTTTCTATTTTAATATACTTTAAAATATTATTTATTCCCGTCAAGCAAAGCTGAAATTTCAGCATCATTACTCCAGTCTTCAGTGTCACATGATCCTTCAGAAATCATTCTAATATGCTGATTTATAATCAATGAAGGAAACAGTTGTGCTGCATAATATTTTTCGGGACCTGTGATACTTTTTTCAAGATTCTTTGATAAATAAAAAGTTAAAAAGAACAGTGTTTATTCAAAATATAAATTTCTACTACTATTCAAAAGTTTGGGGTCAGTACATTTTTTCTTTCTTTTCTTTTTTTTAAAGAAATTAATACTTTTATTCAGGATGTTAAATGGATAAAAAGTGATAGTAAAAACTTATTTTGTAGATTTCTATTTAGAATAAATGCTGTTCTTTAACTTTTTATTCATCAAAGAATCAAAGAAAAATGTAGCACGGTTTCCAAAAAAACTAAAATAAAATTCAGCCGCACAACAGTTTCAACACTGATAATAAATCAGATTATTAGAATGATTTCTGGAAGATCATGTGACACTGAAGATGAAAAATCAGCACTGTGTCACAGAAATAATTTATATTTTAAAGTATATTAATTTAGCAAAGTAATAAAAATTGCAATAATATTTCACAATATTAAATTGTTTTCTGTATTTTTGATCAAATAAATACACCCTTGATGAGCATATTAAAAACATTAAAAATCTTACTGATCTCACTAAATATTTAAATCTTACATGTATGCATTTTTTCAATTGCTCTATAGTTTGGAAGGTGAAAAGGAAAATGCATCTGATGTCTTATCGCTCAGGTCTGTAGCTCAAACAGTGAGGGCTACACTCTGCATCAGAAGTTCAAACTTAGGGTTAGAGATCTGCTCCAACTCCCAGGGAACATTACATCACTTTCGTTCACTCTCCGTCCCCTCCAAGAAGACCTTTAAAACCTGTCTGCCTCTCTGCTGCATTATGGCCATGTATCTCAGACCGGTGAGACAGGGTGGGGGTTTCTCAGGGGAAAGGGCTGTATTTGGGGCAGGTGATGCGATCCGTTCTCCTCTCTACCCTCCAGAGAACAGAGACAGTGGGAACGCAGGGAGTTATGGGGCGGCTTTGTGCGGCCGTGGCATTGTGCGCCGGGGTTCCCAGGATCAAACTTCAAACATAACCTCCCCATGCTGCTGCACTGTTGTTATGCTGCATTCGCAGGACAACGAGAGCTAAGTACATTGGCTCTGAATGGAAGGAGGGAGATCAGCTCACTAAAACACTGCTTGTGGACCGGCGCTCACGCTGAAACACCATGTGAATTAAATAAGCATGACTGATCCCGAGTCAGAAGTCTAGCGTATATGTCGTCGATACGATCTCTTTATGAGTCTGTGATTTGTTTGCTCGGTTTAATGTCTGCCAGATATCTGCTGCTTATGCATCTGCATGTATTTGTGTTTAAACGAGTGCAGTCTGAAAGATTTGGACACCAGCTCATTATTATTATGACTATTATCAACTTTTCAGAATACTACAGCAATCAAAACAATGAAACACATGGAATTATGGGAATTACATTGTGAACATAACATTTTACTTATAATTTAGCTTCTTTTTTCAAATGGGATGCTATTTAAACACTTGGTCACTTTTTGGTTGCTTTTTGCAACAAATCATCCATTTCTAATATATATAGTTTTTTAAAACATCAACATATATGTGACCCTGGACCATAAAACCAGTCATAAGTGTCAATTTTTGAAATTGAGATTTATACATCCTCTGAAAGCTGAATAAATAAGCTTTCCATTGATGTATGGTTTGTTAGGATCGGACAATATTTATCGGAGATACAACTATTTGAAAATCTGGAATCTGAGGGTGCAAAAAAATCAAAATATTGAGAAAATCGCCTTTAAAGTTGTCCAAATGAAGTTCTTAGCAATGCATATTACTAATCAAAAATAAAGTTTTGATATGTTTACGGTAGGAAATTTACAAAATATGTTCATGGAACATGATTTTTACTTAATGTCCTAATGATTTTTGGCATAAAAGAAAAATCATTAATTTTGACCCATACAGTGTATTTTTGGCTATTGCTGCAAATATACCCCAGCGACTTAAGACTGGTTTTGTGGTCCAGGGTCACATATATTGTACGCTATTATTACACATTATTGTTAATTGAAATAACACTGAAATAAAAAAATATAAAACTAAACAAAAAATCTAAAAATAGATAGTATTTAATCTTAAATCTAAATAGTAATATTAAAAAAATGAATCAAAATGACAAAAGCACCTATCAAAAATGCAATAAATATTAAACTAAAATTAAACCTGAAAACATAAAACTAATAGCTATATTAAAAGGGGGGTGTTGACTGTTTATGTTGAAACACTAAAATTACTAACTAAAAATAACTAAAACTGAACTAAAAATAAAGGCTAATTCGAAATTATACAGTATAAAACAAATGGGAAATGTTGCCTTATAGCAAATAATTGTTTAAGCTGAAACACTTAAATTGCTAATTGGAAATAAATAAAAACTAAAACTGAACTAAAAATAAAGCTAAATAATATTTAAAAGCTAAAACAAATACATAAGCACATAACAAAAATAAACTAAAATTAGAAAGTCTTCAATAAAAGCTAATTCAAAATATTACGCTATAAAAACTAAAATGGGAAATGTTGCCTTGGCAAATAACATTTTAAATGGATAGTTCACCCACAAATGAGAATTTGCTGTTAATTTACTCACCCTCAGGCCATCCAAGAGGTGACTTTTTGTAAAGAGGATTTTTAGCTAAAACCTTTGGTCCTTGGTGGTCAGCGGCAGCAAGTTTTTGAGAATAAAAAAGGCATATAACACAAAATTAATATTGAGGTTTTATGAAGCGAAACGATTGGTATGTGCAAGAAACTGAACTTTATTTACAGCATTATTACCTGAATGTAGCCTAATCCATAGCCTCAGGAAAACGACGAGGTCCAATTCTTTTCCACGAACTGGTTCTTACGGACAGTTCATTTTAATAAACTGGTTCAATTCAGTTCAATGAGGTAATGAATGCTCAATTATATTAATAACATACACAACCGATAATAATGTGAAACGTGATGTTCAGGCTATAAAATGAATAAACTTCATCTGTCTTCATAGCAGAATTTTCTTACTCGTTTTAACAGCATATCTTCATCTGTTCACCCTTTTACCCTAAACAAAGAGAAACCATAAAAACTTTGATTTCACCCCTTCATTGAAGTGCTCGGTTCACGCATGCGCATATCAGCGGTTCATTGGTCTTCGGTCCTCGGTCCGAGTCGGAACTGATCAGGATCTGGAGCGCTAAATGAGTTCATTCGTCAAGGATATTTTTGGCACATTTCGAGCCGAAAATGAGTTTTGGTTGAGTAACTTGTAGATCTGTTCTGCTCGAGCCGCGAACAGTTTCAGACGGTTCAGTCCGATTTCGTGAACAAAGAACCGGTTCAAAAGAACTGAATTATTGAATCATTCGTTGAATGATTCGGAGAAACACTAAAATTACAAAAAAATAAAATAAAAATCAACTAAAATAAAACTGAAAATATAAAAATATAATTAAAACTATAATAAATGTATAAATACTAATCTACTAAAATAATAGCTACTTTAGGCTATGTTTCACAATTCGCACGCACTTTAATTTAGAGCAGCCCAGACATTAATAAGGTCTAAATTAGTGCAATACGTAGTAAAGCTGTCGTCTGGCCGGGTTAACAGCGGTTGTTGTGTGGTTCTTCACCAGTTTATAATGAAGTGCTGTGACTTTGTGATCAGTCTGGCTGCTGCCAAGCACAGAATCAGGATCAGTTTGCCGCAGCTTTTGTGTGCTGCATGTTTTAGGTTTCCTTCTCTAACAAGAGCGCAAAAGCGGCTTCCTTTATTTTTAAACGATGCGGTTTGACGTAGGCTATTTCATGTAATAAGCCAAGATTAACAATAGCAGTTTATAATGGAGAGAATATAAAGGCTGCTGGTGTAACAATAGCACTTTATGGATCTTCTCAGGCGTCTGATTTCTTTGTCATTCATCAGAGAGATCCTGAAATCCAGCCGTGGGAAAGACAAAACCGACTAAATGGATGAAAGTCATTGTAGAGGTGGAACATGAAACAAATTAATTTTAGAATAAAAATAGATATGCATAACAGCGCATTTTCATTTGGGACAAAATCAAAACGCTAAAAAGCGCCATCTAGTGGACAGATCAGACATGCGCGTCCGAACTTTAGTGATGAAACGTGTACGTGATATTTATTATAAATATCGCCACCTAGTGAACAAGTCAGGCAAAGAACACAATGTACCAGCAAAAAAAAAAAAAAACTTCAAAATGCTTTTAAATGGATTATTTAGAATGGCTAGTAAAGGAAAATCACCCAACAAATATCCATCATACATTTTCATCCTTCAGTAGGAAAAATAACACAAATATGAAATATTAAAATGCATTTTAATTCTATCTATCTATCTATCTATCTCTAATTCAAAGGGAAACAAGCACATAACAAAATTACTAAAAAATTAAGCTAAAATTAAAACTGAAATTATAAAAATAAAAGCTAATTCAAAATATTAATAAAAAAAATGTTGCCATGGCAACTAACTGTTTAAAGTTGGAAATACATAAAACTGGAAATATATAAAAATTAAAACTGAACTGAAACTAATACTGAAATCATTTTTTTTAAACATAAATAGAAATACATTAAAAAATGGAAAAAGCACATAACAAAAATACAAAAAATTAAATGAGGACAAATGGAAGCAATCAAAATCAACAAAAGAGCAATGATATGCAAGTGCTATAACAAGTCTCAGTTAGCTTAACACAGTACACATGACGTAGCAAGTTTTTTTAATTATATAATTAAAAAAACGGAATAAAAAGGACAGCGCAAGCTAGTGTTAGAAGCCTTTTTTGCTTTTGTTAATTGTATAAGAAATAAAAAGAAAACATAGAAAAAAGATAGAATACAAAAATACTTTTTTTTTAGTTTTTTTTTTTAAGGAAACAAGCAGTTAGTAAATGAATAGAGTGCAAGTCTAAAAGGGACAAGTTAGAATAAAATAGAATTAGAATAGAATTAGAATAGAGAGTGCTAGAGTTAGAGGGTCAAATAAAGATGGAAGAGAGGTGTTTTAGCTGATTCTAAAGCTAGTCCAAATTGTAATAAAAATTGTAAAAATAGTAATATTTAAAAAGAAGAAATGACAAAAGCATATAAAAAAATCTTTTTCTGACACTACTATTAAATTAAAATATGCAAAATAATGCACCCTTGATACTTTTTCATAAGTGAAAACAAACAGCAAAATAGATTTTAAAAAAAACAAGGAAACAATGAAATGCTGATATTATGATGACTTCATGAGGCTTTGCCCTGTCTGCTGTTAAAGGGTTTAGGATGAGAGGAGCAGATGGCTTTAGCAGCTGCACACCTGTTACGCTCAGAGAACTGCCACAAACGCTGAGCTGACTCCTTCCTTCCCGCTTCACACAGTGCTGGAGGTTATGAAGATGATGAGCGTTCAGGACTGGCTCCAGTCTGCTGACGTGCTGCTCTCTCTGCTGCTGGACTCTCTGGAGAACACCGACTACATGGAGGACTGGGATCTGTGTCTGAGGTTACTGGAGAATCTGAGTTTGGATCTGATCGGCCAGGTGCAGTGTTTGCTGGAGGACCGGGCGGTGTGTGTTCAGTTTCTGGGCTCGTTGTGGGCAGATGATCTCTCCACCTGGGCCTTTCTGAACATCTAGACCAGTGGAGGATGATTTTTCCAGAAGATTTCACTGCAGCAAAGCATTCTGACTGACTCTGATATTCTGATATACTCTGCTCAACATTCACAAATATAAAAAAGAAAGGCTTAATTTGCTGTGCATTTTTGATTATTCTTGATATGTAAAGTTAAAGATCAAGTCAAGAAAATTAACTTTGCACCTGTCAACTCTCTATATAATTTCTTTGGTGATATTTGTAATTTTCATAACGCTTGTATTCACTAGAGTAATATGAAATACAAATAAAGTGAGGGACCTTTAATCATCTCATGTTTACAATTTACTTCGGAAAATTGTAACAAAAAAAAAAACAGTAATTAAATGTAAACATAGTAAAATTAAATATAAATACTGAATTAATAATTATTTATAGTTTAATCACTCTTTTATTGTATTCAATATAATATTAAATAATAAACTGAGGGATCTTTAAACGCTACTTTTCTGTGTTACTAAAACTAAAATTTACTTTATAAAATTATTAAAAAGTGAATAAATGTAAAAACAGTAATGTGAAACATTATAAATATTTATTTACAATTTAATGACTATTTTAAATAAAATTTTATTTAATAAAAACAGTCAAATTAAAAATAAACAGAGACCTTTAAACGCTAAATGTTTGTGTGTTCCTAATACAAAAATGTAATTTATGAATTAAAAAAAAAAAGACCTTTAATCCATAGACTGCTTTAATCACCACATTTCCATGTTAATAAAACTAAATTTGACTTCATAAAATGAAATAAAAAATATATACTTTTTTACTAAATCTAAAATGTACTATATAAAAATAGTGTTGACTAGCACAAAAAAATAAATAAAATAGGTCTACGGAAAGGTAAAACTCACTGATCTAAAACTACATTTCCCATAATGCATCACGCGAGAAGGAAGTGCATCACTGCTCAGTTACGTGTCACGTCAAAAGGTTCTGTACAAAAATATCACGGGCTGCTTAATTTTTTCCACGAGATGTGATCGTTCTCAGACATCGGACCTACACTCCTTCTTCAGATATCGTCCCGAGTGCCTGTTTGAACTCGTAAGTTACTGTCCAGTAATGTTTGATTGACGGTCAGAGGATGAATTGTAGCGGAAAAGTCCTCCGCTAGCAGTGACAGAACCTCTTTGACACTGTACTATTAATTACGCAATGAATACGTGTCATGAAATAAATTTAGCCACCGGTATTTTGCGATACTCAAACATAACGACATAATTTCAACCTTCCGTTATTACAGCGATAGTCATTTAAATAGTTTGACATCAGTTTAACTTGTGTTTCTGATACTTTCTTTTTACTGTATTTTCTTTATATCGGTGTTTAGCTCATAATTTAGTATAAACATTAATCAAAACGATGAAACTACTTTAGACGGTGTTTTTGTTTATATTATTTTATTATTTTGTTTAATTATACGTGATACTTTTATTATTAAATACGACATACTTTATATAATAAGATGACTCGATTTTTATTTTTTATATATTTTATTTAGTTTTATCTATCACATTTCATTTTCTAAAAAGAAAATTAATTTATTTTCCCCAAATTTCATTACAGTTATATATTTTAAAAATTGCAGTGGTCTTAAAAATAGGCTTCATCTTGATGAAAAATATAATTTCTTATTTTTTTTCTTTTGGTTTTTGGGTAAAATTTAGCCTGGGAATTTCTTTAGGAGATTGTCTATGAATCAAAAACTGTCAGACACATTCCTGCCAGTCTGGCTCCGATGAACTTGTTATTAATGTCAATATTAGATGTACATTTGGAAGCTTGATGAAGTTGCTCTGCCCAAACAGTGCTTGTGTTGATGGAGTGTCTCGTGCCCGTCTGACGGGTTTCATGTGAGACAGACAGAGCAGTCAGGATGAGTGGCGTGGCTCTCGCGCTGGAGGTGGTGGTGGTGTTCTTCCTCGCGCTCTTCCTGCTCCACCGATATGGAGATTTTCGCAAGCAGCATCGGATGGTCCTGTTCGCCACCCTCCTCGCCTGGTTCCTGTGCTTCCTCATCGTCTTCATCCTCCCGCTGGACGTCAGCACGGTGAGAGCCCCTGCATGTGTAGAGATGTGGGCAGAAACATAAGAAGTGTGCTCTCAGTGTGAATTTAAGTGCAAGATAAATGCATTCATAGAAAATCTGTTTCTGTACTTTTTTTGGCGTAGTCTCTATAAAATTATATGATTATTATGCAATAACTACGATTAAATTATTGTGAAATAACTGTGATCAACTGTAAATATCATAAAAGTTTCTGATGGTCTTAAAAAGTCTTAAATTCATAAGCAGAAATTCGTAAAGTCTTGGCATTAAATGTTGCATACACTGCAAAAGAAAATGAATTTTTGTTTTGTTACAAATACAAATATCTAAACATGCTTGAATAAAGATTTACGAACATTTACGTAAAATGCAGATGAAAAATTGTACAAGTTAATGATCAAAACAAGAACAAATATCAGAAAAATCTACTTAATTCAAAGGGAAACACTCTTCTTGTCATTTTGCTTCTCAAGTAAATCTTGATTTAAAAATCTTAAGAAATTTGCAACGGAAAACAAGACAAAAATCACATTTTGCAGTGTGATCAGAAGTTACAGTAACAGTTATTTCCATATTCTAGTGGTTGGCAGAGTTGTTGTATTTTTGTAAAATGAATAAAAAATTAATGAAGATCTATTAGAAGTTATATTTTCTAACTATGAAGTGTTGCTAATACAAGACTTTACGTTTAGAGAACATATTTACATGTTATGTTCCATTCATTTTCTTTACTTGGTCTTAAAAGCTTATAACAAGTCTTAAATTAACCATCATAAAACCTGCAAAAACCCTGTGTATATAACACATTTATAAGTAGTAGAATTAGACTAGGGAATAATAATGTTTGCATTTATGATTAAGGCATTTAACATATGCTCTTATCTAGAGCCATTTACAAAACCTGCTTTAGTGTTTGCATGACTGCTATGATCAACAGATGGCAAGCATGCAATTCAGAACAAAAAAAGCGCTGTCTAAACACAAATAAGGTGTAAAAGCAGTCTGATTTTGCTTTCTATTCTCAATCCCTGTTATGTGTTGCTTCCACAGACCATATATAACCAGTGTAAGATTGATAATCAGGTCCACCAGGCAGCGAGCAAAACTTTCAGCCGTGATAATTCCTCCAACACTTCGGTCTTTCCAACACAAAGGTAAACACGCTTGCTTTGTTGTAATGAATAGCACTACGAAGAACCCTGAAGTGTGTTTAAACACTGTTGTATAAATAGTGCTAAGACTTTTATGCTGAGTTAATATGGTTATACATTAACCTTTCAACATCATTCCACCTTTTCCTGATTATAGGGTCGTAAAGGCTTGCCATAAGCCGTGGAGTTACATCCCAGATGGAATTCTGCCTGTGTTTTGGAGGGTGGTGTACTGGACGTCACAGTCCCTGACATGGTGCGAGAGAAATTACGTCATTCCCCTGGTTCTTCACAATTAAGAGCAAGAGTAGGGTTCTGTTGACAGGCCTACCATGAGCTCTGATATTGTTAAATGATGTTTTAAGCCACAATAGTCTAGGTTAAACTCCATATTGAATTTAACACTGATGAAAACGAGGCTGTGAGGGAAAGACTAAAAGTCTTTACAATGGCACACACTGTATAGAGATCCTAGATCATAATTTTCACCAATACACAACTGTTTTATGGAACTTTTATTTTTTCCGGAAAGACATTTCAGCAGCTGAACCATCTTTATGTTCTTTAACAACGGCACTAACGGAATGCTTTTTTTTTTTTTTTTTATTCTAAGTCAAAAATTAAATATGATACTACTCTGACTAAGGTCTGCAATGTTTTCACTTTTTAAAAAGTAATTAATTTGAAATGGACATTACTCCAAATAAGCTCAGCAGTGAACGCGAATTCCAATGAAGCATTGCAAATCATGCAATCAAGTACACAACTTAATATACACAATATTTGTATATGTTTAAATATTTTGCAACAAATTCACTGCAAAAATATAGATTTTTTAAGCTTTATTATTATTTTTAATGACTACAGTCATTAATTTAGTATTGACTAAATACTACATGATTATTTAGTAAATGAACTTTATTTATTAACTTGAATTGTTGTAGTAAATTAACTAGTAAATTTAGTAAATTATTATTTTTTTAATGATTAGTCGTTAAATTAGTATTGATTTAGCATTGTTTCTTTGCAGCGCTTCAAAGAATGAGTAGTTCATCCCCTCATAAATTAATTACAGATATTTTCATGTACTTTGAATTAAAATGATTAATCTTGCAGCTAGTTAGTTTGGTTTATGGTTTAGAACGTTTTACTCAAATTTCCTTGAGGAAAATGAATGGGGAAAATCATTTCTGTTTTATGACATTTTCTTTGTAATTACAAATTCAGTGACAGATTTTGCTTTCACTGAGTATAAATGATTTTAAATGTCTTGTTTCCATGTGCGCAGGCTCTTGATTCCCTTCATGCAGTCGTATGCACGTTCAGGAGGCTTCTCCATCTCCGGAAAGACAAAAACAGCTCTGATAGAGAACGCTATTTATTACGGCACATACCTGCTCATCTTCTGCTCCCTGCTCATCTACGTCGCCGTCACTCCGAAGTGGCATCTCACCTGGTGTGTGTCCTGCCCTCATCTTTCCCTTTTAACCAATCACAGCACTCCTTTCATTTGTAGACCAGTGCACATCTAACATGTGTTACTCAATTGTGTTTTAAGGTCTGACTTGCGGACGATCGGCATTACCGCCGCCAACACCTGGGGGCTGTTCTTGCTGGTGTTGTTGTTGGGATACGGCCTGGTGGAAATCCCACGCTCCTATTGGAGGGCATCGTGCCACGGGCAGCTGCTGGCAAAGACATACTTTAAAGCAGCAAAACTGATGACGGAAAAAGCAGATGCCGAGGAAAACCTGGAAGACGTCATGGAGGTGAGATCATCAATTCTTTGGTCAAAGTTCATGCATTATCTTATCCAAAAATAAGTGCATACTTAAGTATCCACACTTTTACAGGATGTCAGAACAGTCAATGAGAAGATCAAATACAATCATCCACTACGCAAATGCATTGACACTATTCTGAAAAAGGTAAGTTTAATTTAAACTGCATCCTACTGACTGTGCATGTGTAAATAATAGTGCTGTCAAACGATTAATCGCATACAAAATAAAATTTTTGTTTTCATAATATATGTGTGTTCTGCGCACACGTACATACAGTATATATTTTGAAAATATTTACATTTATGTACATGTCTATATTTATATTATAAATAAATATATTTAATAAATAAACATAACCTATTTTTCTGAAATATATACATGCATGCGTGTGTATTTATATATACATAATAAATATACACAGCACACATACATATATTATGCAAACAAAAACATTTATTTTGGATGCGATTAATCGTTTGACAGCACTAGTAAATATGGAGCATTAACAGCCTCCGTCTTTCCCAGTGTCCTGCAGAATACCAGGAAAAGATGGGCAGGAACATGGACGATTATGAGGACTTCGATGACAAAGGAAACCCTTATCCTAGTAAAAAGAGTTTAGTCAAATTACATAAACAGGTAAAATCACTGCATCCTTATATAATATATAATATTAAGCAAATTAACTGACTTATGCCTTAATTATATATATATATATATATATATATATATATATATATCTAATTAATATAAATAATTGATTTATGTTAAACATAAATAGTAAAAAATTATTATTATTTTAATAATTAATAATAATAAAATTATTATTATTCAAATTATTGATATGTAATGGAATTGCATTGTACTAATATCTCCTGTCAGGTGATCTATGCTGTTCAGAGGCATAACCGTACGCAAGTTCAGTGGCAGATTTTATTGGACGAGGCTTTTCACTTGGAGGATGTAGCCAAAAATGAGACAAGTTCTACCCACCAGTTCGTTCACAGCTTCCCCTCTGCAGAACCGCCTGGATGGGTCAGCAAGTACCTGTACACGCCCACCGTAGGTAAGAAAACATTCGTGAATACATTCAAACTCTTTTTAAAATAGCTTTCTGATCTTACTACAATAACACTTTTAAAGCATGAGGGACTATTCACAATGAACGTGCCGACAAAGAAGACTTCAAAACAATGCATTCCCGTTCACCCATTCACACCCACTTTTGTCTTTTAGGTTATTTTTTATGCATAATAGAAAAAGTGCTTCAGTATGAAAAGGTCTATAGGAAAGCATTGTTGTATGGACTAACTGGAACCACCTATAAGGCCCGTTCAATCAAATAATCTCGCTCAATCTTTTCTTTAATACATGCTTTATTTGGGTGATATCAGCAGCTTTGTTTCACAAGAACACTGTAAAGCCAAAGTGTTGCACAAAAACACACAAGTCTAGCAAGATAGCAATGTTTGTGGAACAGTCTTTTGCTGAATACTGACAGAAATAGCATTAGCTTTATCATCAAACGTCAAGCCACTTTTAAAGACTGGTTAAGAATGGTTACTTCATTTCAGCACACACACCACTAATGTCACCGAGCCGTGACCTTACAGTACAAAAAGAAGTTGGTTGTCTGGCCGAGGCTATTTTTTTTAAAGAATGGATGTCAGTGGAGGAGAGGCTTCACTATGCTGAATAAACCGCTTTTGTGGGACAGCTTCTCATTTAATGAATCAACACAACAGCCTATATAATGTTCAACATGTTTGCAATTAAACATACATTTTGGATTGACCTATTTTTAGAGTTTACACTGAAAAAAAAAATGCTGTTTTATAAGACAAGTCACAGACATTTTTGCGACAGGTAGGATTTAATTTATGGTAATTCTCATTCATTTCAATGGTATCCACATGCAGTATTTGACTGTTGTACAGCTCTCACAGAAATTCAGTGACTTCAAGGCTATAATGTGATTGGTTATCAAGGCACACATGATCCAGTTTATCCCTTACGCTTTTTTTCCCCCAATAGTAGAACTACAGACATTGGTATATCCCAATAATAAAACAATCTCTGCTTCCTTCAGTCGAAATCTGTGGGATTTTTGTCATCCAACAAGTCTGATCGCATATTGTCAACAATTCGAGGTGTCATTCATGTCTGAAGCACAAACGTTGCACAGTTTAAGTTGTATAATTAGGGTTATGGGTTTGTTCAAATCGCTAACCTTAAGTAATGAATGTTGTAAATGAGCAGTTTGAATAGGTCGTAACCTCATGCATCTCTCTGTCCGTCCTGTAGAGTGGTACTGGGAGTGTGTTTTCCGGCGGTGGTGTTATCGTGTGCTGGCTGTGGTGTTGTGCGTGTTTTCTGCAGCCGTGGTCTGGTCTGAGTGCACCTTCTTCAGCACACAGCCCGTTCTGTCTCTCTTCGCCGTCTTCATCCAGCTCGCAGAGAGAGACTACAATTACGTTTACATAGAGGTGAGAAAACACAAGCACAAATATACACATGGGTCAATATCACTGTAGGGTGCCTTTTGGTGTCCTGTACATAAATAACTCATTTGCCATGATAACTTGACATAAAAATGACTATGAAAGGGTGTGTTATATTAGGCTAAGTTTTTATATTCATAACAAAAGCATTACTTGGTTCTTTAGATACATTTTCTAGATTTTTGTGTAAGTGGATGCATGTTATTTTGCTTTGTTCCATGCACTGCTCATTAAATTTGAATGGGAGTAGAATACAGTCAAATATTAAAATTTTAAAATGTTGTCCTCTATTAATATTTTGTTATTTTTTTGTTAAACTCAATTTGAGTGTATTGATCATTTGGTCATAAAAATTATATTTTTATTTAATAAAAAGGAAGAGTTTGTCCACCCTGTCGTATTGGGAAAGCCGCCCATTTAAGAAAAGGCCGTCCCCTTTAGTGACATCAGGACAACAGATTTTTTGTCTCTTCAATGGCGGGAATTTCAACTGCTTACGTGAATAAGTTGGTGACTTTTCAATTACAAATTTTCTTCATCTGAGTTTGCTTACTTGCTTTTCCTAACATGTCCACCCTGTCGGCATAAAATATGCCAGAAGTGATTAGAATATAGTATTTTCAAAATATATAAGTTTAAATATACCAAATTCTCTTCAACAACCAGACTAAATATTTAGCTAGTCACAGTTTGTTGTACACTAATTTGCTAATTTAAGCTCAAAATGTCCACCCTGTTGTTGTTCCAAAATGTCCACGATAGAGTGGACATAAACACGACAGGGTGGACTGAATGAAAATGAATGGGGAGGGGGGGTATATCAATGTGATTGTAATCATATTTATTATTATTATTATTATATTATTTTTCAGAAGTTAAATAAATGTTTCATTTTCATATTTTGTCATGATTTGTGTGTTCTGCATTATGTGTCCACACCGTCATGTGCTGGTCCACCCTGTCATCTTGATATTTTACAATAATATTTAAAATAATAATTCAATCATATCTATATAATCCAGTGTGTCCAATAGCTAGGTGTGGGGGCAATAACATGCAAACAAAAAACTGCATTAAAATATCGCAGTTTTCTCCAAATAAGAAAAAATACATGTGTGAATTGTACGAGTTTCTTTAAAAACACATGGTTTACATAAAATCTTTTATGTATTTATAATTTGAAAGCAAACAAATAACCCTGTTAATTTTGCAGTGAAAACGTATTTAACAGTAATGTATATGTCCATGACAGGGTGGTGGTTTATGCTTTGAATAATGGCCCACAATTATCAAAAAAAAAATGTGTGGGAGCTCAGCTAATATGTTTCTATAGTACTTGAGTGTCTACTGGTTTATGATATGACAAAGCGAATGGGAAATTAAAAATTTTAATTTTTGAGTATTGTGAGGGTTGAAAGGCACTCTATGGTGATATTGACCCACATATATTGGAGAAGGCTGCATATGACCAATCAGAAAGCTGCATACTGCCGTTAACACGGCTGAGAGCTGAAGCCAGGGTCCAAAATGAACTCCAGAATGAAAATGTACTGGCCATAAAACCAAAATTTGCCCTATTGGGATTATTTATTTATTTATTTAATTGTGTAGGGACAGTAACAGTACACTTACATATAAATACAAAGAACAATCAACCAATGCAAATAAAAGTGTTTGTAGCAAGAGCTGATTTGCAACACTGGTCCCTAGAAGGCTTTTATAAACTGCAAAAATGAAACCCTATAAAACTGTAAAAAATGCCTATATAAATGAATTACATTTTAGACATTTTAGATCAAATGTGGGTTTTAAATGATCCATCAGGGTAACAGTTTGAAGACAAGCAGGTTTTTATTTGAACTTGTGATTTGTGAGTAGTAATTTCTCTGCTTAAACTAAAACAGAGATTATGTTTGTAAACCATTTTACTTGCATAATAAATTATTTCATCTAATCACAATAGTCCTTAGAAGGTCTGTAAATGATCACTAGGGCTGGATGTTATTTCAATTTTTTTCTAGTTTTTTTATCTTGAAAATTTTGATCTAAAATGGTTTTTAAAGGTTTTTTCCCCCAATCAGAATATAATTAAAATTTTATGCTTAAAAAATTTACAGTCTTAGGTCTGTTGTGAGTATTAATAAAAACATATACAATTTGAAATATGTAATTTGAAATTACAAATATTTATTACAATTATTATTAATAATGAATAATGTATTATTATTTCAAATTATATATATGAAATGGTGTTTGCAAACCATTTTACTAAGTGAATCAGAAACAGAATTCAACAATAAAAAGCATGTAAACAACATGGCTTACTTACATCAACTGGGAATTAATGATAAAAATGGTTTGAGGGATTGTAAAACTAAAACCTGTACATTGTTATTTCGTCTTTGTCCACTAGATGGCGTGTTTTGTCACCATATTCTTCTTGTGTTACTGCGTGTACTCCACTGTGTTCCGGATCCGAGTCTTTAACTACTATTACCTGGCCCCTCACCACCAGACGGACGCCTACAGCCTGCAGTTCAGCGGCATGTACGAAACACCATGGGACTGTTACAGAAATCTCCAGGTTGTTTTGATTGGCTGTTGTATCAGTATTCTGCATGTAACTCTGATTGTTGTGCAGGTTGTTTTGCCGTTTGACCCCTCCGCTGTGTCTGAACTTTCTGGGTGTGATTCACATGGACTCCACCATCTCCCATCAGAAGAGACAGCCGACAGCGTACAACTCAGTGAGTCACGCACCACTCTCACAGATAAATATGATCATGTATCCATCAAATTAGCAACAGTAAGTAATGCACCAATAAGGATTAAATTAAACAAAGGTTAGAGCTAATCTAGTCATGAGCTAAACACGGATGAACAATGATTAGAATTCCAACCTGTGATTAACACCGTGATCTGATTTTAAACAGAATAAATATAGTATAATAGTAATACATGATAATAATAATTTTTAAACAGGATTAAAATGAATCTATCTTGAATGTAAATTAAAATCAGAATCAAAATGGTGATTTAAATGTAAGTCTGCTTATTTTTAAACAAAAATGTAAAGTTTTTTGCAACAGAATTATTAGATAAATCTAGATTTAAACTTGATGTTTATTGGTGAAACCCACCCTAAGATTTGAATCCTGATCATTAGGGCGATAGATATTGCTATAATAATACATATCCATATTTTTTTGTCCTTTTATTCAAAATATGCTGAAATAGCTTAAAATGGTGTTTTAAATGAAAACATTAATTTATATTTTATTTATAATTATGTATGTAATATTTATATATTTAATTTATGATTACATATTTTATACTTATTTAAATGTATCAATGTAATATTACTTGGTTAAAAAACAGCAATATAAACTTCTATGAACACTTTATTTACTGATAATGCAAATAAAATTCTGAATTTGTGTTTTGAACTTTCAGTCTTTTTTTATTTTTGGGGCGGGGGGGATACTCGGAGACAATATTAAAATATCCAAGTCGTATAAGTCTAATATATCTTTAGGAAAACTAGTCGGCCATACAAAAGCAAATTAAAATTAATTTGTGGATCAAAATGATGAATTAATTTGTGATGGTTTTTATAATTTTATAAAAACTTATAACTTTATAATTTGTTTTTAAAATAATTTTAGATCATAATCCAGCCGTACTGATACTTATGGCCACTTAAATTCATAATCTCTCTTTCTCTTTTTTAGATAATGGGATCCATGCAGGTCCTGTCATTCATCGCGAATGGATTTTATATTTATTATCCTATGCTCATCGTTTTGCTATGCATTGCAACTTACTTCAGGTAAGATTTCACTCCAACACAGATTCTCACGTGTTTGTTTTTTAAATATTCTAGAGACTGTTGGAAGGCTGTTAGCTCTTTGTTTTGCTTTTGTTTTTCTAGTCTGGGCACACGCTGTCTGAATTTGCTGGGCTTTCAGCAGTTCATGGGTGAGAATGATCTGACCTCTGACCTGGTGGACGAGGGAAGGGAACTCATCCGGAGAGGTACTACAGACTCCAGCCCTTCAGTTTCCTATTTATAGACCAGTGAATTCAAAATTGGACTTGTTCGTCTATGTTAATGCATTCTTAATCATAGATAAGATCATTTTAACAGATATACACTTAAAATAACATTAAAGGTTTTTTTAATTATTTGATGTAATTGCAACATTCCTAAGAAAGATTGTAAATGATTAATAGGACTGGATATTGTTGCTAATTATACATATCACATGTTCATCTTACAATTGCTCTAAAAGTTGCTTTTGTTTTCAGAAAGAAGAAACGGCAGAGAACCGAGGATGGTGAGAGCAGACGGAGAGTGAGTTTGTTTCTGGCTGAACTGCCTCAAAATTATTGCTGAGAACAGATGCATGCATGTAATCACTGCTGCCTGTCTGAACCCTGTTCATCATGTCTCTGTCTGTCAGGAATGGAGGGAGCGCTATAGTGAACAGAGGGAAAGATACGGCGGGAGGAGCAGAAGTGCGTACTCCGAGCTGAAGGAGACGGATAGCTCCGGCACAGACACTGGCAGAGGTGAGGAGGAAAACACTCCTGCAAGATGCTCTGAGCTATAATCAAGTTCTTGGTCAGAATAGCATTGCGTTAAAAGACAATTAATATTTAGTAATCCTATTTATTTAACTGCACTGACACTGATGGTTGAGAGCAAAATTTGAACTGAACTGAGCTGAATCGTTGAGATTGTTATTAAACACTGACACAGCTATTGAACCGAACTGAAACATTTTTTGAAACATTCGAAAATTGAAATCTTCTATAGAGCTGTTGCGTGTTTATAACTGATGAATTTTACAATATTGACACCGTTATGTGAAATGTGACTTGTTTGTGTGCAGCTCAGTCCCGTAGAGATCGAAGTGACAAAGCTGAGTTACTACAGGATGTTGAACCGTTAGACTTCACTGGAGAAGAACAGCTGGAAGCAGATAACAGGAGGTCTGTATTATTATATCTATAAAATAAATGCCTTACTTTCAGTTATGGGAACCGAACCAGAACTCAAAAATAATGTTTTTCTCATGCATTTTTATGCTGTAATACTCTTAAATATTTTATTGCTAAGATGATGCACCTTGAACATAATATATGTGTAGTTAAGTGTTACGTTTATTCAAATATTTCGTTTTTATTTTGTTCTTTAATTTATACAACACTTCTTACCCAAGTAAAAGAGAAAGAACGATTGTGACAACTGTCGATTTTATTTATTTATTTTTTGGCTGAAAATGTTTGCCCCAATTATAATTTTATATATATATTCTCATGTTTAATATTTACTGCATAATTAATTAGCATAAATAATGAAATATTTGCATGTGACAGTATTGTGTATAAATACAGTAGACATTTCTACAGACATTACTGATCCAGGGTAAAATGATGATAAATATTACAGATATCACAAGCAATTTATCATAAGAGCCAACATAATATATCGGGTTTCTTCAAATTTTATAAAGGAACATTTATTATTTAAAACCTTTTTTTGAGACTAGGTAAAGAGTATTTAAGGAACAAATGAAAGGAAACACAAATATCCACATGTTCTCTGTATGTAAATGTCAAAGGAGCACACAATGAGTTGTATTAGCAAAACTTCAATGTTTGAAAATACAACTTCCAACCAATCTCCATTACTTTTAATTCATTTTAATTAGCTTAACTACAAAACAGAAATAACTTTTACTGTGCCTTCTGATCACACAGCACAAAACTGATGTTCTTCCTCAGTATTTGTCTTGTTGTCCAGTGTAAATTTCTAAAATGAAAATCTATGTGAATGAAAGTGAATTTATGATAAAAATTCAAATAGCTGCCAGTGGGCTCAGAAAAATCAGCTTAACTGAAAACAAGTAATGGCCAACTGACAGGTATTTGTTCTTATTGTAAGCATGAACTCACTTAATTTAGTTAAATTTCTCAAATAAACAAGATTTCATATCTTCATTTTGCATCTAATCTAAGAAGTAATTAGTAATTTGTAGTGGATTACTTTTTTTGAGTAATTTACCCAACACTGGCCATGACTTTATAAATTTAATACTTTCTGCTCTAATTTAAGACCTTTTAAGGCTTTTTAAGGGACCTTTTAAGGGCAACTTAAGACTTTTTAAAGAGCCACAGAAACCCTGGCATTTTCGAGGTTTACATTGAAGTTAATGGATTTGTGTCTCTGCAGGTACGCTGGAGGACATTACCTCTCGACCTCTGCATCTCGTGCACGCATCTTTGATGATGTTTGAGAACAAGGAGAACAATGAAGGGAAACTGTTTGCACTTTTTAATCTTCACACTCTTCCTGAAGTGTCCAGTGAGGGACTGCAGCTTTAACGCTTCTGTCTTTCTGTAAAGTGTTTTTTGTGTGTGTGTGTGTGTGTGTGTGTTTTGTCCTTACCTTCCATTGCCCCTTTACTTCCAGATGAAGCCAAAACAGCAAACAGAATATAGACAGCCGTAGCTCGTTGAAGGTGCTGCATCTTCTGAGCAGTGATGGTTGGTCTTCATGTAGAGGATCATATCATGCGGCTGAAAAGGGAAAGAAAAGGGTCACATTTTCATTATTAGTAACCTAATTTGAAGTTTAAAGATTTTTTTAAAGATTGTATTTACTGAATACACGAACAAGGGATTTTTTGGTCACCCAGATGCATGAGGTCTCACTGGGTCCTGACCTGTGTGCCCTGCTTTGACCTCTGACCTTTGACCCTCAGGATGGGAATGTGTTTGACCAGTAAATGACCTACATGAAATACTTTTGTTTGACCATTTTGTTCAATCGTTCATTATTTAATAGATCAGAGCTTAAAGTTATGGGTGAGATGATTCGTAACGTCTCATTTAGGTTATCATTTCTTGTTTTGTACTGTAAACTTCAAATCTCTTTAATCAAACCATGAAAGATGTCTGAATGCATATAACATGAAAACTGTTTTACTTTTCATTTATGTTCTATTTATTATGAATGTCCCTGAATTAATATTAAATAACTGCTCAGAGCTACTGACATGTTGAATGATGATTTGAGCTTTTTTGGGATGACACATACATCTGTATAGCAGCTATTTTAATTATTTTCCGTTTTGGGTTCTTGTTTTCATTTCCTCAATACCTCAAATAAAAATTCCTGAGATCTTAATTACATTTCTGTAACTGAGTGAGACCAAAAAATGTCTTGACTTTTAATGCTACTCTGACAGATTTGGCTGTTCACACCAACCATAACTGAGAGTTTGAACTGAAGAAAAATAATACAGGTCTATCAGTGTCAGGAATATGAAACTGTTTAATATGTTCTTACTTCATATGTCAAATTCATTCAGGAAAGACAATACATTTCTCAATTACAGAATATAGCATGAATTAACAGAGAACAGTATTTAAAGTTCTTTAGAATGTGTAGAGTGAGGGAAAGGCAGTAAACATCTATGGGCCATTTGCTTCCAAAAAACTTTAATTTCTGATTTTTTTTTTTTAATACTTAATCTAGTAATACATATTTAACTATATTTAAAATCTGTACTGGTCAATCTCAGGTAACTTTATTTCATTTTTAATTGGAAGATGGATGTATTTTTCTCAGTCCTGTTTTCAAAACTCTTATGTCTTTTAAAAAGCATGTTTAAAAATCTGTCAACTAATTCATGTTGGTTTCATGGTCCAAAAAAAAAAAATTATGAAAGAAAATCTATTTATCTACACAGGGTATTTATCTAAAGCACTTTTTTTCATTTTAAAGTCGACTCAAACCTTAAGCTTATTAATTATGATGCAATTTATTAAACAATCGGATAAATGATGGAGTGTTTTAACTTCAGTGTTTTTTAAAGAAAAAACGATCTAGTAACAGGAATGAAACTGGGTAACAGGAACGAGTATCTATTATACGTGTATATAGGTTTGACTACACTTGTGAGTATATGATACTGATGTAGTGAAGAGTGTTGAACATCAGCTAGTGAGCTGGGCCTCATTGGTTAAAAAAAGAAGCCAAATCATGTTTCTATTCAAATCTAGTGGTCTGCAGAGGTTCTATTTGACATGCGTTAACTGAGTGGCGCAGTCTGCTAAGCCGCTGGCACTGAAACCTGTCATGTTGTGGGTTTGAATCTGGTGTCACACATGTCCAGACCAGGCTATATTGTGTGCGTGTGTTTTTGTGACATATGAGGACACAAATTTGTATAATGACATGGGTATGACATAGGTATTACAAGCAGAAGGTGACTTTTGAGGACATTATGTCCCCATTTTTCAAAAGGCTTATAAATCATACAGAATGAGGTTTTTTTGAGAAATTAAAAATGCACAAAGTTTCCTGTAAGGGGTAGGTTTAGGTGTAGGGTAATAGAATATATGGTCTGTACAGTAGAAAAAGCATTACGCCTATGGAGAGTCCCCACAAGGATAGCAAACCAGACGTGTGTGTGTGTGTGTGTGTTCATTATACTCACTGCTGTGTGTGTGCACTTGGACAGGTTAAATGCAGAGCACAAATTCCGAGTATGGGTCCTTTCCTTTCCTTTTTAGGCAAGGCAAGTTTATTTATATAGCACATTTCATACACAGTGGTAATTCAAAGTGCTTTACATAAAATGAAGTAAAAATTATCACAACAATAAAACCAGAAATTTAAAAACATTTAAAATGAATTTAGAACAGTTAGAAATAAAAATGATTATACATAAAATACAGTGCAGTCGGACGTAGCACAGTGAGTTTTGAGTCTGGATTTAAATGTGGCTAATGTTTTAGCACATCTGATCTCTTCTGGAAGCTGGTTCCAACTGCGGGCGGCATAATAGCTAAAAGCGGACTGCCCTTGTTTTGTGTGAACCCTTAGTATTTCTAACTGACTCAATCCTAATGATATGAGTGGTCTGTTAGGTTTATATTCAGTGAGCATATCTGCAATGTATTTAGGTCCTAGGCCATTGAGAGATTTATAAACGAGTAAAAGTACTTTAAAATCAATCCTAAATGTAACTGGAAGCCAGTGTAAGGACCTGAGGACTGGTGTGATATGCTCAGATTTTCTGGTTCTAGTCAGAATCCTGGCAGCAGCGTTCTGGATGAGCTGCAGCTGTCTAATGGTCTTCTTTGGAAGGAGACCATTACAATAATCCACCCTGCTGGTGATAAAGGCATGAACAAGTGTCTCCAAGTCTTGACTGGACACAAAACATCTAATTATTGCAATGTTTTTTGAGATGATAGTATGCTGATTTAGTTACTGCTTTGACACGACTACTAAAACTAAGGTCTGTCTCCAGAAACACCCCAAGATTTTTGACTTGATTTTTAGTTGTTTGACCCCTAGAGTCAAGGTATGCATTCACCTTGAGAACTTCATCTTTGTTTCCAAATGCAATGACTTCAGTTTTCTCCTTGTTTAACTGAAGAAAGTTCTGGCACATCCAACTGTTTATTTCATCAATGCATTGGCAGAGGGAGTCAATGGGGCTGAAGTCATTTGGAGATAATGCTAGGTAAATATGGGTATCATCAGCATAGCAATTTGGTTCTTTCTCAATATTTGACTTAGTGGGAGCATATACAGGCAAAACAAGAGCGGTGCAAGAATTGAGCCTTGTGGGACTCCGCATGTCATGGCCTTCCACTTAGACTTATGCTCTCCTATACTCACATAATAACGACTCCCTTCTAAATATGACCTGAACCATTCGAGTACCATCCCAGAAAGCCTGACCCAGTTTTCCAGTCTCTCTAGAAGTGTTATGATCAACAGTATCAAACGCAGCACTAAGATCTAGTAGTACCAGCACTGATATTTTGCCAGAATTTTATTTAAATCTCGTGGTCTGCAGAGGTTTTTGTTGGGTTATGTTTAAGAGGGTGGGTTATGAGAATATATAAATAATGAAAAATAATATTAATGATAAAATATCATTAACCTGATTAAAAAAGAACACTGGAAGTCTATTAGTTGTCCTCACTAATATAGTGAAACACGTGTGCCGGTGCATTTTATGTTTTCTTTTTTATGTGTCTGTGTTTGTACTAAAAGCATATGTTGGAGACAAATTTGTACCCAGAAGTGAGCTAAACCTGATAAAATCCCCTAAAACCTCCTTTTGGGGACATCCTCATTTGTTAAAATTTAATTTATTATTAAATAAATATAATATTACAGTGTTAATATGAAGAAATTTTCTGCATTGATTTTTTTTTACAGGTGTTTTACCTGTATTTTTAATAACATTTTACTATGGATATCATTTTCTTACAGTGCAGGTCACACTCAAACACCATTTCATGTATAGGTCTAATATATAATCGCCACAGGACAGCAATTGCAAGTACATTTTCTGTCATACTTGCAGGAATGTAATATAAAACAATAACGCAGGAACAACCATAAGTTTTCTCTGGGCAAAAAACATTGTCTCAGTGTGGATAGAAGGCCAAAACTTTGAGGAAAAAGCTGCATTTTTTTTATTTTTTCTAGATTCATATGGATATAGCCTAATACTTATATTAATAAATGAATATACCAGATGACACCACTCACTCCTGTTACTATATATTAGTATAGGATATATGAGTATATGAGTAACAGGACTGAAAGAAACAGGACTGAGATTTTCAGATAAAATGAGCAAATATATAATATAGCCACATGGGGTAAATACTCATTTTATGAGGATACTCAGCAAATTATAATGATTTATCAAAGGTTTGTATTTTAAAAATAAACAAGTAACATCTAAGAAATAATTTAGGTAACAGGAAAGTACATTAATATTGATGCTCCCCATCATTATAAAGAAAATGAGACCACATGCTTTAGGTCATACAATGGGGAAAAACATTATTTGATCCCCTGCTGATTATAGTTTTGCAGCAAGGTTACAGACATACAAACTACACAACAATAAAGCCAACAAAATATACATTGCAAAAAAAAAAAAAAAATCTTTCTTTGAAAAGTTCAATAAACCATATGCCTCAAATACAAAAAAAAACTTTAAATAATTTTGTTCTTCTGTCAAAAAAATAGGAAATAATCAACTGGAGGCTGGCAGGGCTGCAGTTGAAACAAGAAGTTTACATACACCTTGCAGAATCTGTCAAATGTTAATTATTTTACCAAAATAAGACGGATCATACAACATGCACTCCAATACAGTAGGTGGCGGTATGTACTTTTTTACCATGATCTTTAACCTTTAACCCGCCGGTAAAAAAAAACCGAAGAAGAATTTGAAATATTTTGCGCGCGCTTCACGACATCCTCAGATCACAAAGACGGACGCTGCGCACTTTTTCCTGCTTCATTTAAACTAGGCCTATATTTTTACTCACATAAGGTAACATTTTAACACAAAAAATATCATTTACAATATTTTCTAAAAAAAAAATTGGATAGACAAAAAACACTGCAAACACCTATAACGTTACCTGTAACTTATCTGGCAGCTTTCGGTTTTCAAATGCTGTAACGTTAGGCTAAATGGGAGAAAATGTATATGACTTATGAGTGAGTGAAAGAAAAATAAAGAAACGTACATTGCCGTGTTTAAACATTAAGTGTGGTAAACGCATTGTCATTAAATTGTTTGGATCAGTGGTGTTTTGTTCGTGAACGAATCACTTTCGTTAGGTGTTTGTCTCCATTGTGAGGCGCATTAATGGCTTTTTCTCGCATCCAAAGGCTGGCAGGATTTATGTGTCTTCTGAGGAGAATGTTATTGGTTGGCTTTTAATGAATAACGTTACGTGCTTCAATGAAGGATTCAGAGCTGAGCGGCTTTCATGAATGAGGAGCTGCTGGACGACAGTGAATGTGTCCGCAATTAAATGCTCGCTTAATTACTGAATATAGTGCTGTAAGAGATAATTCTGCAGAAATGTCCACTTTTGGTATGGCAAGATGTCTTCAAATGGATTTCTTTTTCTTACTTTTAAACTTAGTCCACATTATTAGATTATCTTTTGCCTTTATGAATACACATAAATGACTTAATAAGCTTAATGATTTTTAAAAATCTTTTTTGTGCATTTATTTACCCATAAGGAAGGTGACAATTTTCAAGAAAAATGCATTTTACAAAATGGCTGTTGTAAGGTATCAAACCACATGTTTTCAATCATAAATTAAGTAGTTTAATCCATGATTTGTATTCTAGTTTTTTACAGTTCCATAACAATAAAGGTAACAAACGGTAAACACCAGTGACACAACTCCAACGGACCACTACATCATATATTTGATAGTTATGAATACATATTGTATTTTAAATGGTACAAAAACCTGTTTTAGACCTCAAAATAAACCACCTTTTCTCTGTACATGGCTGTGGGGACGAGCTGTTTTGTGTTGCTTTGGATTCTATATAATTCATTAAAAAACAAACATTGCCACATTGGTGGCTCAAGAAGGTGTAATTGTTCTAATTAAATATTGCTTCATTTGAAATTGTAACCTTAAAGTGTTTTTTAAGTGTAATATTTCTGTAAAGGCTAGAGACAGAAAATTGACATTTCTATTGAATGACCTAAGAGAGTCAGATGTAACTCATTAAAGTCAACGCAAAGGAACAGCGTACAGTGCGCGATGCGAATTTTATCATCGTTATTGTCGTTGGGCTCATCATTTGTATTTGTCCTCTTCACAGAAACACTGAATTGCCAACATCACTCTTGATCATCACCATGAAGAAAATGAGTAATAATAGCATTCTGAAATACTTTGAGGTGAGAAAATGCAAAACATTAAGAAGCATGGATTATATATCTTATTTATAAAAATGTTTTTTAATTTCTTAGCTTGGGTATTTAAATTCTTATGTTGATCATTGTATTGAATTGTTTAGCCTTAGTGTGATTGGTTATAGTGAAGATTGTCTATTTCAGAAAAGGCAGCCTGACAGTGACACGACAAGGGTGTCACAAACTGCTGAGAATGCTCAGGTAAGGCCATGATATTTAAACAATAATGATTCAGGTCTAAGAAGTTATAGTCCCAGTCCTATGAATCCTGTGTGAGAATCAGACCAAAATGTAATTATTACAATAATAATGCCAAATGATATATATATATATATATATAATTTTTTCCTCTCTGCATTTGGTGTTGCATACATATTCAAAGCTAGTGTATGGCTTTAGATGACTTGCAATATAGTAAGGATGACCTGCCTTTTCCCCCTCTCTCATATTTGTGTTTTTATTTTCATTTGGGCGTCAGAGCACATCTTGAGTGAAATGGTGCATGTTACAGAAACTGAGAATCTTTGAGTGCACTTTTGTTTAATTATGCGTGGCAATATTATAAAATTCAATGCTAATTTAGTAAATTTTGTTAATTGTTTTTGACTCAAGTGTATTTAATTGCTAATATTAATACATATGCTATTTTAATATTGCTATTGCCATTGTTCTAGGAAAGACATCACACAAGCAAGAAAAACGAAAAGGGGCTTGGTAATAATGACCGTAATCCATTAAAGGTATGTTGCATACTGACATATCACTGAATAAATTATTTATGGGTGCTGATTAAAAAGTGTGTGTGCAATTTTTCTACAGAAATGTTTTAGGAAGACTTTAAATATCCATATTGTTTTTGCTCATCATTCATAATGATTTACAAAGTGATGGTAAAACCATTTACATTGGTGCTTTCGCATTAGCAATTTGATGACATTTCGTATTCATTCACTCAGGAAAGAACAAACAGTTTTTGTAAGGAGGAAGTCAGAGAGCGACAATCAAAAAGTCATCTGCAACAGGTATGAGACTTTAAATAATTGAGGTGAGACATCTCTTGTAAGTGAATAAATGTACCCTCATAAGGTGTTTTGGTAACCAGGGTTATTATTGTTAAATCCAGAAAAAAAAAATTTTCATAACTTGAAATAAATTAAATATTAACAGAAATAAATTAAAATATAAAAAAACTAAACCTTTTTTTAGTTCACAGTTCTCGTCTTTATTTAGTTAAAGTACTAAAGTAACTTTAAACTAAAACTAAATAAGACTAAACAATAAAACTTAATAAAAAACTACATAGACATTTAAAAGAATTACAAAAACATAACAATTACTAAAACTTTAAAATTAAAATGTAAAAATGATATATAAATAAAATCTACTTCAAAATATTAACGAAAACGATAATAGTATATCATTGATACTAAAATAACACTGCTTGGTAAGTTACTTAACAACTGCAATGCATATTATTGTCATATTTTAGGCTGGGTTATTAAATAAGAAAAATACAGTTTTCCCAACAACTAGTGATCATCTTTTAAAAAATTCTGATAATTTCTTAAAATCTCAAGACTGATCTTTTAATCTAAAACAGTTTCACTGAAAATTACTAGTAGTGCACCTCTTGTCCTGCAGTCTGTTCCACTTTATGAATAACATGCCTACATTAAATACTTTTTTAAATGAAAGTGCACAATATGCACCGATCATTGACTTGAATTGAGAGCTTGTGTAAAAAAATGTAATCTGGAAAATTATTATTTGTATACATTATATTACTCAGTATTGCTAATAATTTTACCGAAGTCCCTTATTCATAAGTGTTTAAATAAATGCTTTGTCTATTACTGTTCTTCTGAATTCAACAGAGTGCTGAAGGGCAAAGCAACACTTTTAATTTCTGCTACAAATCTGAGACACATGCCGTGGTGTGCAATACATCCAAGACTGTGCTTGATGCTCTTAATACAAACAAGAATTTCAGAGAGTTTAAAAAAGACAACATGGAGAAAGAAATAGTGATCCAGAGACGTGAAGGAGCGGTTCCTAGAGCGGCTGTGAAGACTGATTTCCCCTGCTGTCTCATTGAAAGAGATGAGCTCTTAGATATAACCTTCATCAAAAAAGGTGGAAATGTTCCTTCAAAGAAAAAAACAACTGAAAGGCTTTCATTCTCTAATGAACCAGAAAACTTTGTAATCTTTTACATTAAAACAAAAGGAGGGAAGAAAGTGAAACGCTTAATGAAAAACAATGAGCTGAGGATGAAGGTTGATGATGTTTGTGTGTACGCATCCAAAAAAGACAAACTGACGGCTGCTCTGCGGCGTGATGGGCGATTCACCAATGCCATATTCGACAAGCACTGTGTACTTTCTGAGTTTGGGAGCAAAACAATCCATGATATGTCAAGAACTGTAGAGCATCTTGATGGAAAGCATTTTGAGATCATTGTTAGGAGAGACAAAAAACAGCCAGATAGCCAAGATGATGTCTTGAGTGATGTTAGCGCTGAAATGAATGAAGCTTCAGCCGCTGATTTGAAAGGAAATGTTGATCCTAACCAGCATCCCATCAACACTGAACAAGAAGAAACACAAAAGAGAAACACAATGAAATCCACAAATCATTCCACTGATTCTCCAAAAATAATTCCAGACTCTGAAGAGATTCTGGGAATTCTGCGTAATCAGTTTAAAGATTTACTGGAGACATTAAAGCAGCGAGAGAACCTAAAGAAGAACTCTATGTTCCAAAAGTTCTTCAGAGCAGAATATGATAAAAGCGTTCAGAGTTTCTCTGAGGTGTATAAAATAAAGCGGCTCATGAGACTCTGTGACTCTGTGTGTCAGATTCGAGTGGAGGGATCCGCCAGAGGAACCGGCTTCTTACTCTTTGGGCGATTTGTTCTAACTAACGCACATGTTGTTAGGGACTTTCTTGAGTCTCCAGATAAGCTTTCTTCTACAAAGTATTTAGAAGCGGCATTTGATTTTGAACGTCTGGATTCAAAGGTGAAGCTGGTGCCAGTCAGGAAACGGCTTGCTGCTTACTGTTTCATAACAGATGTTAATAAAAGACGGCTTGACTTTGCTCTTCTTGAACTGGATGAAGTTGATGAAATCACAGGCCGTCCTGGATTGCTCAGTCGATACATTTGTGGCTCCCCTCCTAACCGAGGTGGGATCTGCATTGTGGGACATCCAGATGGTGGGATTAAGAAAGTGGACCCCTGCTTAATTGTTGAGGATCTACAAGAGGCTGAATATAAACACAAGTCTGAGAATGTCCATTTCATTCAGATGATCACAAAGAGGAGTTTAGAAGATAAATGGGCCGTTTATAAAAACCAGATTAATTATAACTCTTGTTTCTTTCATGGATCTTCTGGCTCTCCAGTTTTTGATGAAGACTGCTATCTGATTGGTGTGCACACCGGTGGATATGTGTACCCTGGAGAAAGAGGTAAAACTAGAAGCGTTGTGGAATATGCTTATTCCATGCAGCCCATTCTGGATATGATCAGAGCACAGGCTAAGATAAAAGGTTTGCATGACGTCGTCAATATCTTAGAAGCGCACAGCAATAAAAGCGATGAGTCTGGGACCACAGAGCAGGAGAATCAGACCGACTGCGAGATGGAAGTTTCTTATTGAAGTGTCCACATGCCGCCATTTCTTTGGCTGACATGACTGCAATGGTTTCAATTCTTAATTTTTTTCAATGTCTTTTACAAATGCCTATCCGTTTTTACCTCTTTTTTTTTTTTTAGAGATAGCATGTTTAAAAGCTGAAGTTACTCTCGGTTTCTCTTATTTTTGATAAATGTAAATACATGTATCTTACAGGTGATAGTGGGTTCATTAATTTGGTTGAGACTAAAAATACATTTACAGTTCATTCTTTATTGTATTTTCTTTTTGTTGTTATTCATACATAAGTGTTCGTTTATCCATACACACTCATTTGTAGCTTTAATGTTTATTCGACTTACATATACAGTATTATTCTATTAGCATGTCCCTTGTGTGATTCATGTGTTGTTTTGATTGCTCATGTTGAGAAGCGTCTCGGATCTTGAGTTTGTTGGGTCTGAAAAATGTTTTGTGTATGTCCTGTAATTAGAGAACTTTTTTTTATATATATATAATAAATCTTTCTGTTCAAACACTGAATGAATTGTGTTGATCTGTTTCCCAGTAAAACAAGACATTTGGTACACACTGAAAGTAGTTTTTTTTAGGTTAATTCATTCAACTTTGTGGAGAAGGCTATAGAAAGAGAAAAAAGAGAAAAGAATTCTCCAGGTCCAGCACATTCATTAGTTTTCCACCATTTTGAGGTTTTTCCTAAAGACTATTGTGCAGTTTTACTGCTCAGGACAAACAAGGGATTCGCTATCACAAAACAAAACAGTTTTTAACAATTTTAAAGTAACACCACAGTATTAATATTATACATTACAATATGTCTGCAGTACCAATTACAAATACTGGTGTTAGTACCAATTGCGGGACAGATTCCAAAATTGTGATGATTGACACAGTAAAAAGCCATAGCAATGAACAAGACAGAAAATCTGAGGTGTCAGAATAGATCTTTACATTTAGTCCTGGAGTATAAATGCAAACTAATAGACCTGCTACTTGTTCTGCTATGTGTAGCTCATTTCTTTGTACTGTAAATGTCATAATAGACCTTTGTAAACCTATGTTTACTTATGCTAATGTTTCAATGTATTATTTACTTATTAGTAGCATTTAACTTTTTTTTCTCAAATAGTTAATATGATTCTCAACAAATAAAAATTTGGACCACATTGTTTGGACTGGATCCTTGGATCGTAAGGCTGGAAGAACTTCAGATACTTTGATTTCCTGAGATACGGGCAATACAAACGCATACGGACATCTGTCTACACATCACATAGAGTGAAGATGCAGAAAAGATTCTTTCTGTCCTGCACTTCCTTCATATTTGCTCCTTCTCTCCACTTCCTTCCCTTTACTCAGTTCACTAATAATGGTTATATGCAAAATATGTTCCATGTAAATGCATGTGATTTTTCAGTCATGTTTGCCATCATTTTAAATGTTTCAGTGCGACTGGTACAATGGTCTCATGCCCAGAGAAATAGACTAAAAGGTAATAAAGGTGCAGGATATCAGAACAAATCAGACAATTTAAAGGGGTGGTTTACTGCGATTTCACTTTTTTCATTTTAAATAGTGTGTAATGTTGCTGTTGGTGCATGAACAGTATCTGCAAAGTTGAGGTCGCTGAAAGTTCAGCGTAAGCGGAGATATCGTCTTTTAAAAATCAGGAAGTTTAATGCCTACAAAAACGACTCATATGGGACTACAACGAGATACTTCCCGGGTTGCATACGTAAAAAACCCATCAACCCCTCCCTCCGGAACATGCCAAAAAGGGGGCAAGGTCATGTTCTGCGGCTTTGTCGAAGAGGAAGAGTTATAGTGGAGAGTTGTAGTCATGCCGTCGAAACGGTGTTATTTTCACCCAGCTGTCAGGTCTTCTGTGTTCGGGCTTCCTACGGACGCTGTAGTTCGTCAACAATGGTTAAAATTTATGTTTGATTATGTTCCTGACAATTACAATCCTAATTTAGCTCTCTGTGCTGCGCATTTTACGGAAGACAGCTTCCAGAATCTACATGAGTTCAATGCCGGATTCACACAGAAACTATTACTAAAACATGGAGCGGTTCCAACTTTAAAACCAGAGGCAGCAGTTGTTGGGCCACAACCTGTAAGTAAGATTTCATCATTTTAAATGTATTTGCATGTATAATTTCAGACGTAATGTTATAGTTTTATCAAGGACGTAAACGAATGCCAACGCTGGCTTTAGTAGCCAGTTAGTTAAATGATGTTTCGTGTGTCTTTGACAAACGCATACAAACATTTTGGACCCGAATTTGTAATTATGTACTAATTTTGTAAATGTATTTTCCATGTATACTTTATGACGTAATTTTTCGATTTGATCAAGAACGTAAACACAAGCCAAAGCTGTTTGGTTATAGTAGCCAGTTAGTTCGATGCTATTTTGTGTGTATAAGACAAACGTGTACAAACTTCAAAAATGATATGTAATCACAACAGCAAACTTCATTCAGAAACGTTTGTAAGAGCCGTGCTTGCGGAAGTTCTGCTTGACTCTCTTCATTACCGCTTTCTGGGTCTGATTCTGGCTCAAACTGATACGGCAATATTGACACCATTATTTACATTTGACCGGAGCACATGCAGCGGTCGCCTGTAAAGGTAATGGGCGGGACGTTTCCGGACAATGTGCAGTACGCGGTTTAGCCAATCACAACACACCGGCCCAACTAACCAATCTGAGCCCATTGCCTGTTTCTGAGGGAGTGATTTCAGAGAATCAGGAAGTCAACCGGTCGTTCAAATGACAGAGGAGAAAGCGGCTTACAATAAAGGTGAAATATATGAAAAATAAGGTGTTTTTTAACAAACGAAACGCGAAGACATGTTATATTGCACCCCATAAACACAATCAAGCAAAGAAAAAAAGCAGTAAACCACCCCTTTAAGATTCGTTCAGAACGGTGTTGAAACAACCCAAAGAGCCTAAATTCCACAAAGAGGCCCAGTCGTAAATCAGTCCATGATACCCTGGTGCCACGAGTCCACCAACTAGCAGCTTTGAACAGCTTGCAACATTAACACAAAAGAACACTTATTGATAATTCCAATTTAGGAAGGAGATTGTCCATTTTGGGGCAAGAAACCCAAGAGACAACATCATGACAATCAAAAGTAAAACCATGAGTAAAATCATTTGTTGACACTTCCTCAAGACGAAGATCAGGCTACTTCTAGACCTTCTGACCTTTCGTTCCTCACAGAACATGTCCTCACATTCACAGAACGACACAGAAACGGTCTTTTACATACAGTATGTAGATGCACCAAAATGATCCTATAAGGACTTCTAAACAAATATCAGTCCATTGCATAACTTCATATCATGTATGTAACCCACATATTCGACTATCATGCTCTAATCACTCATTGTGTATGACATTTTGAATAACTATTGAATAGTTTACGGGTTTATAGTCATGTTTAGTATGTGTATGTTTGAATATTCTTGCTTAAAACATTTCTATCAAGCAATTCTTTATGAATTGGACAAACCATCGTCCAAATTATACTCCGCAAGAGCAAAAATATCGCAGTCATTATTGGCGATGTATCACCTGCGATTATGAGTGTGATATTGCGTAGCTTGTCCATGAACTATGGCTCTGTGTAGTAAATGCCGCTCCATCTGAAAGCATGTGATGGAGATTTACTACTAATCACAGAACCGGCTTTACTGATGAGATGCGCATAATCATCGCTTTCGATTATTTGCACAGCCCTAGCTCATAGCAATGGTTAATTTATTTGTTAATCATTCTCTCAAGAAGAGAAAACAGTCTCTCCATTCTCTCCCTGGTCTCCTGTGCGCTTCTCTCCTCGGTCTCTCTGGAATTTGATGTCCTCCCCGAGTAGCTCCACCAGCTCATCACTCACTCCCTCACCTGTCCCAGGACACTTGCAATCCTAAGGCAGAGTAAATAAACCATGCCTGTTAACAACAACAGTACAATTAATTTCAGCAAAAATGTGTATTAACTTGCTTATTTTGTATTTTTTAAGTCCTTACCCAGCAGGCTCATTTTCTCCAGAATAGTCCTAAAACAAGAGAAAATGTTAAGAAAAATATTAAGACAGGTTTGCAATTTTAACATTAGAAAATATGACACTGCAGGACATGCATCCAAAATACTGAAGTGCTCAAGTTTGGTTAAAACATTTATAGACAAAATCTTGCATGACAGCAAGTCAAGTCAAGTCACCTTTATTTATATAGTGCTTTTAACAGTACAGATAGTGTCAAAGCAACTTTCCAATATCAAAATAGTCAATAATGTAAAATGACAAGATTAAACACTCAATTTTCAGTTAAAGGCATTTCATTATTGAATTCAGTGATGTCATCGTCCAGCTCAGTTCAGTTTAAATAGTATCTGTGCAATCAAGTCGACGATATCGCTGGAAATTAAGTGTTCCCAACTGTGCAAGCCAGAGGCGACAGCGGCAAGGAATCAAAACTCCATCGGTGACAGAATGGAGAAAAAACCTTGGGAGAAACCAGGCTCAGTCGGGGGCCAGTTCTCCTCTGACCAGACGACAGCAGTTCAATTCCAACCGCAGCTTCCAACAGCACTACAAAAACACAACAAAGGGAAAGACTGTTATCTTATATAGTGGTTGTCTTATTGTTTTTGGGCTTTGTGTAAAAAAAACCCTGGCTATTAACACTTGTTTCGCTAGGAGTTTGAGTAAATGAAAACACAATACTTACATTTCAATGTGAATTCCCCCACAGAACTCTCACCCACCATGTTCTTTGAATATAAATTCCATCGTCATTCTATCAAGTCTTGATGAGTGCATGTTTCTGTCCTGTGTTGATGTAATTGCTAATGAAACAGGAAGTTTTCATGGAATCAAAGCTTAAAATGTTTCAAATGGATGTTTTAATGTAAGCAAAATGAATCAGTTTAGTGACTGGAATCATTCAATGAGATCATTCAATCACCAAAATAAAAATATATTTTTTATGTTTATATTTTAATTTGAACTTTTGTTTGCCAGAAAACTCTCACCACTGATCTCTGTTGTAGTGTGTGTGAGATCACATATTTATTTGTTACACTCACAGGAAGCTGGTACTGTGAGGATCCCTCCATCAGGTCCTGCAGAAAGGGATGCTGGGACAGCGTGAAGAAAGGAATCTTCTCCTCACCCTTAAAGCCCAACTCCTTAAACACCTTCAGCAGCTCCTGAACACACAAAACAACATGAAACACATTTCCATACAGACCCCTTACACCATCTACTGATCTACAGAAACGTCACTCTGTTCCAAAACTAAGTGAAATACTTTCCAGTGAACACCTACTGGACACAAAGATTTCACAAATAGACCTACATTTATGAGACAGTTATAAGTGACTAACACACACACACACACAAACATATTGATTGTTTAAGTATTTCTGAAATAAAATTTTTTCCTATTTGTTTATATTTTTCATTAAAATGGTTCAAACGAAGTAGGGTGAAGTTGGGATGCTGGGATCTTTTAGTTTTGAAGCAGAGCTGTTATATTCTACCTCTCTGAGTTCATCTCTGCTCCTGCGGTTTGGCTGGAAGCGGTTCAGACGTGAGGAGACATGATCATCTCCATGACCCAGAACTCTGAGCACATCATCCACAGACACACCCACTTCATCAGACTCCACCCCCCTCTCCTCGTCTTCATCAGCGTCACACTCCTCAACTCCAGCACCCTCCATATACAGCACAGACTGTGCAATACAGTAATAAGAATAAGTAAATTAAGCAAGATTAATGTGTTTAGTTGAATTAAAAATAGTCACAGTGCAAATCTTAAAGGTTCTAAAAACAGGATTCTCTTTTTTTAATTATTTTGGGGTGAAATATGACTCTGACAAGTTCTCTTTAAACTCTTCAGCTCAGAAGAGTCTGTTGAAGAGTCCTTTTCATACTGTGTGTACCTGTGTGAGGGGGCTGGTGTGTTTATAGTGCAGTGTGTGTCCGATCACGAGGCTGAGAGCTCTGGTGAAGCCCTGAGCCGGTTCAGGATGGCAGCAGAAATACAGCAGCATGCTCAGATAGTCCAGCATCAGCAGAGATGAGCGTGTGCTCGCAAACAGACTGAAGAAAAACTACACACAGAAATGAGAAAACAACACATTTATGTTTATATATAGATTATCTGTTCAGAACATCTTTTGGGAAACATGATAGTTGAAGTCAAAGTTAAGGGAATACTTCACTCCAAAATGAAACAGCACCCATTCACTGCAGAGGATTCACTGCATTGATGAGCAAGTGATGTAATGCTAAATTTCTCCAAATCTGTTCTGATGAAGAAACAAACTCATCTACATCTTGGATGGCCTGATGGTGAGTACATTTTAGCAAATTGTCCTTTTGGGGCGAACTATTCATCAAATTTATTTATTCAGGTATGTTTCACTGCAAAGGGGTCAAATCATAAAATTATTATTGATCTTTTGAGATATAAAAGCTTGATGTACTACTATGAAAACACACTAAATTCACAATAAATCTTTGCAAAGAGGCAAAAGGATGGAAGATGTAGACATCTGTGGCAAAAAAAAAAAGAAAGGAAAAACTGTATATGACCCCATTTAAAGTTAAAAATCATTTAACCTTAAGATTGGCTAGTCTGTCATAGGGCAGAGGTTCAGTTGGGTCATCAGGGACAGGAAGATCTCTTTCACTGAGAAACCACAATTTATTCTGATTATAGAACGAAGCACATGCTAAGTACACTGTAGTACACTGTCCTCACTGTTTTTTTGTTTGTTTGTTTTTTGGAGTGTAGGGAAAAGCCTTAAAAACCTAGTCATTATATGAAATATAATGACTAGGGATAAAACGCCCCTACTGTTTCTCCCAAAAGAAGCACTAGATCAGGGGTGTCAAACTCAGTTCCTGGAGGGCCGCAGCCCTGCAGAGTTTAGTTCCAACCCCTGCTCCGACACACATACCATGTAGCTTTCAAATAAGCCTTAATGACGTGATTAGCTGGATCGGGTGTGTTTAATTAGGGTTGCATCTAAACTGTGCAGGGCTGTCACCCTCCAGGAACAGAGTTTGACAACCCTGCACTAGATTTAGTATATTTATATATATTTTTTTATAACTATGTACTATGTTGACAAGAGTGATGTAGAAGTACAACCCCTGGCAAAAATTATGGAATCACCACACTTAGATGTTGTTCACCCAATTTTTTTTACTTCATAGCAAATAAACGAATCACAGATAATTCAACATTCTGGTTATGCGAAACATACCTCAAACAAATGAGATTAAACTCTTTTAATTAATGGGAAATTATTTTCCATATCAAGTACAGGAAAAAATTATGGAATCATTAACCAAAAAAACACAATTAGTACTTTGTTGTTCCTCTTCTGGCATTTATGACAGCTGGAATTCTTTAGGGCACGGAGTTCACTAATGAAAAACAATATTCATCAAGCTGTCTCCAACTTTCTTGAATAGCGGTTGACAGATCAGTTTTGCAAGATGGAGCTTTGTCATGGACGTTTTTTTTTTTTTTCAATTTCCACCATACATTTTCAATCGGATTGAGATCCGGACTGTTTGCTGGCCATGTCATTGAGTTGATATGCCTTTCCTGAAGAAAAGCTTTAACACTCTTTGCTGTGTGGCGAGGTGAATTATCATACTAACATCATCACCAAACTTCTTTTCTATTGACGGAATGAGAAAAGTGTCCAAAGTTTCGATGTAAACCTGTGCATTGACTGTTGAGGTAAGGATACCCATTCCCCCTGGTCCTTTACCTGACATGCAACCCCATATCATAAATGAGTTGGGAAATTTGGTTGTTTCCTTCAGGCAGTCATCTTTATACATTTCATTAGAACAGCACAAGACAAAAGGTTCAGCATCATCTCCTTTTCCAATGCAGATTCGTGATTTATCACTGAATATCACTTTCATCCAATCATCCACACTCCATGGCTTCTCTTTAGCCCACTCTAATCTTGTTTTCTTGTTTATGTGTTAATGCTGGTTTTCATTTGGCCTTTCTACATGTAAATCTAGTTTCATCCAGCCGGTTTCTTAGTTATGTCACACACATCGACTCCTGTTTCTGCCCATTTCTTCTTCATTTGTTTCGTTGTGCATTTTCTATTATCAAGGCAAATTGCTTTGAGTTTTCTTTCTTGATGCTTTGATTTCTTCCTTGATCTGCCTGTATGTTTTCCTTTTATAACCTTTCCATTTTGTTTATACTTCCACCAAATTTTAGAAACAGCTGAATGAGAAGATCCAACTACTTTTGCCACATGATGGATTTCCATCTTGAAGGAGACTTACAATCCTTTCCATCATTTCAACTGATAGCTCTTGTTGGGGACATGTTTCCTTACAATTCCTTACAGTGTGTGGGACAAAACGGCCCCGAGCTTGGTGGGGTAAAACGCCTCCAGGGGGCATGGCTTAATTACTGTAGTTACTCTGTTCTGAACATCAAATCCTTTGTTTTTCCTCAAATGTATTCTAACTTTGGTTGAATAAAAATATTTGGACTTTATATTTAAAAATGGCCTCAAGTTAGCCTCAGCTAATAATATTTTTCAAACAGGCTATTATAATTTTGTAATTCATAATTATTGATTATATTCAATAATTCAATAAATATACAGTATTTAATTTTATGCTAAAACTGCCTGTAAAAATTGCTTTGTCAGACATGGGGGACAAGTCACCCCCACCCCCACCCCTAATAAGATGAAAACTCTGGACATCTTTCATACTTGGTTTATAATTGATGTCATTGTCACTAAAACTATTATAACTATTGTGGACACATTCAACTTTTGTTTCACAGAAAACAATTACGCAGTTCTTAGGGGGGCGTTTCCCCCCACTCTACCCTACATGTAGTATTATGAGAGATAATAAGCAAAAGAAATGTAATAACTTAATACTGATCTTCATCATGTTATGTGCAGGGAAAAACACATGAACTTCTGCGAATCAGTATGAACAGAGAAATGTCCGCATGGCACGAACTCTTTAATACCGTGCTGTTTCGTCCCACTTTTGGTGTGTTTGGTATCCCATACGGTACTTTGATTTAAAAGCTTTTATTTAGACGCTTATTCATGTAGTTATCGCTGCAGTCCGGAGACCTGCAAATGGGAGGAGCTTACGCCAAGACCAGCAAGTGGGAGGAGCTTGAGAACTGCAAGTGGGAGGAGCTTATGCCGCAAGTAGGCTGGATTTCATCGTAGTTTAAAATGATATAAATATAATGCATTTTCATAGTAGTTTAAACTGAAATTCTTAGTTTTGTCATTATTGTGTGTATCCAATACCATTCACTGTCAACATTGAAATCATGTCTTTACACCTTTTGCCATGCTTCATGACGGTGTCATTTTAAATCCTTTAACTGTAGTAATTTAAGCATATTTCTGGATATTACATTTTACTTCTACAATTCTTCTACAGTAGCCTACCAAGGAACATTAAAGTGAGATGCAATTGCACTTAGGAGGTAAATGTGTGATACATAATCACATTTGCCTGTACTGCATATTTTTTATTTTGCATATTTTTTCAATCAAATTACAGCAAATGACATACTAATGTTCTTCAGAACATGTTACACAAATCAATGTATTAATTTGAAATCTCAGGGTGGGTAAATGGTAAATTTTATTTCTGATGAATCAAATCATGTACAATCATTCATTCAGCACAATAGACTTGCATGCAGTGGACACTGCAAAATCCCGGATGCATTGCTTCCGAGTAAATTCCACGGAGCTCGCCTCACTTGCCCTTCCAAACATAACCTGGTGGGTACACAAGAAGCACAATGAGCATTAGGGTTAACCCAAATTTAAAACATTCTCCCCATGCCATCCAATATGCATGACTTTATTCTCTTGTTGAAAATGTACAAACATTTCAAGAATAATTTCTCAGCTCTGTAGGTCTATGCTATGCAAGTAAATGGTGTCCAGAAATGTTAAGGGATGACATTAGGCCAAGTAAATTAGACTTTATTACTATTTTTAAATGAAGTATTCCTTTTAAAAACCACTAGACAAAATGCTAGTTTATTCACCATTAATTTACACAAAACTGATTATTGATTATTATTAGTATTAAATAAAAATAAAATGTTATTTAAACAATGTTTTAATTATATTACATTGTGGATTAGGAGGTTAGGAAATGTGTTCTAATACTTTTGAAAATGTATTATTTTTTAGAAAATTACACTGTAAAAAGTGAACAGTTGGATCAACAACAACAACAAAAAATACTTCAATTGGTAACACCTAAAAAAATTAGTTTTTTTTCCCCAACTTAATTTATTACCTTTATTTGTAATAAATTAAGTTGAAATATTTTTTGTCAGTTTGTCTGTTGGGGAACCATCAAAATAAAGTGTTAGCATATATTTAGCAGACATACTACTAATACTCCAATGACTGCTAGTAGACATGTAGTTGCTGAGTTACTTAACAACAGCTGTCTAAAGGGTACCATCAAAATAATCAAACTGATATTAAAATAAAAATAGTTCAAAGCATTCTGATCTGATATCTGATCTTATGGCTGTTTGAGAGAAAAAAAATATTACTATTATTATTACTATACTTATTGTATACTCATTGATGGCTTTAAGTAAAGTAGCATAAGAAAGGTGGCAAGACATGACACCTATAATACATTATAACTATGAGAAATATAATCCACTGTAACTTAAGTGGATGCAACGTGTTCACTGTGTGTTATAAATCATCATACTCTTAAAAGCTATAACCACTAATAAGTAAATATTATAATACATTAAAACTGTTCTTATGAATATTCATAAGATGATATAACATATTATAAGGTTTTTTATAATGCATTATGCATTAATTATAATGCCTTAAAAATACCCTTGTAATGCATTATAAACATGGGCTTCATAGAAAGTGTTACAAAATTACAATGCCATGCAATTACATTACCTGCTTATGGTCTTCGGTATCCATAACCTGTAGGGGAAAAAAAGATCTTGTCAGGCACATTACAGATTGTAAGCTGTGTGTGGTACTAAGAAAACGTTGTACAAAAGCCACCAAGAAAATGCACTTTTCACAGCTTGTAATATTTTTTACAAAACAAACAAAAAATGTACATCCACTCATCTACCGTGCCGCCGCTGAAAGTCGTCTTCTTCGTTTTTTTGACAGATCGCTAAAAATTCGCCCACTTCCGCCACCAGGAGCGTGAACCGATACTACAACACCCTTGACATTAAACAAACCAATCAAAATCGGCTGGCCCACCCATTTGCAGCTGGCTCCGACCTCCGTTTATACCCATCTGCGCTTATTTGACTGGGTGTTGTTGTGATTACTGACTGGTGAGATCGTCACTGAGTGAACCACGCCCCTAGGTGAGGGGTTTGTACCAGAGGAGTTTCGAATAAAGTTAACTTACGCACCTGCTACGAGGGTGATCAGTTCAGTGGCGGATTTAGCAAATTGGGGGCCCAAGGCGAAGGTATGTATGGGGCCCCCCCCATCCAATCTTTAAAAAGAAAGTACTGACTAAATGGTGGATAGGCAGGTAAAGCTAATCTACGGGGAAGTAAAGGTTGGAGAGGAGAAAAAAAACCTTCCCCTTTAAACCCTGCATACACTTTACTCCAAAATGAAGATGGAAAGCAGAGAACACAGTGTAGCACAATACAAACTAACAGTCACGATGGAACCCAACAGAGAATAAGGTTTCAGATAACACGTCTTTGCCAAAATGCCAGGAAACCAGCACTGTTTATTCTTTTTTTTAAGATCAAATCAATATAACCAGCAAGAAAAGTTAGGGTAAACCCCCACAAACAGTCATATACTTAACAAATACTGTCAAGACGAATAATTTACTTTGTATGTGTGAGTGAGTGAGTGAGGTTGCAGTTGGTATTACTTGAGATTGACATTTCAAACATTCTACAAACAAACCTATGTACATGATAGTGTGTGTGCAGAGGCGTAGCAATAGGGCAGGCAAGGCAGGCAATTGCCTGGGGCCCCGCATTTTGAGGGGGCCCCCGACAGCTGACCATTTGAACAATCGGAAATGTCATTATTAATAATATACACGTAACATGGAGCAATATATCTGCATCCCCTAGGGGCTCCCTCTCGCGTTACGCTGGATGTGCTAAACTATTTATGTTATATTATGTGTTTTGACTACTTTTTGTATGTTGTATAAATATATATCTAGGTAACAAAGGTATATTAACAAAATAATCTTTTAGAAGGGCCTCATCTATTAATTTTGCCTGGGGCCCCCACTTCATCTTGGTTCGCCTCTGTGTGTGTGTGTGTGTGTGTGTGTGTGTGAGGGAGAGAGGGCCATTGCATAAGCAGACCCATGTACAGGATGCAGGGTATGACAGAAAGTGTGTGTGTGTGTGTGTGTCTGTCTGTCTGAGTGAGTGAGTGAGTGAGTAGTGAGTGAGAGGGGGTAAGAGGGGCGAACTGGGGAGAGGTGAGGTTGCATTTGGCTCCAAGCAAATCCATGTATATCCACGTGAGTGTATGTGAGTGAGTGAGAGAGAATGAGACCGTTTTACATGTAGAAATTACATGTTTTTTTTCTGTAGTATTTACTTCACCACAAAATCATTTGTATTAGGGTATGGCTAGGGCTATTACTAGCAGAAGTAGGCATTTGACTCACCAAAGCCCCATCATCGTCATCATCGGTGTCAAAATGGCCATCACTGGACAACTCTTCCACCTCATCTGTGTCAAAGTCGATAACACTGTCGGTGACGGCGGGCGGCAACAACGTGATGTCCTTTTCATTGATTTCTTGGTTAATGTTATCCTCAACTACAACTAGCGCCACTTCACAGCTAGCTGTTGCTGATGCTGCTGTAGCGGCATGTTCAACGCTTTGGGCTGTCTGCATCCCCAACCCCAACAACAGTAGCCGTAAAAAAAGTGTGTCATCTTCAGCAGCGTTGCCAAATACTTATCTGTGTCTTTTCGTTTTTTTCTCTAATTTGAGCCGCTTGGGTAACATCGTTTCATTTTCGCGTCTTGCTTCGTCTCTGTTTGTGTACTTCCCAGTCCTCCTGTCACTGTGTGTTTATCTTTCGCGCCGCGCACCGTCACGGACTGGTCCATTTCATTATGAAAGTAGGGGGTGTATGTGTAGGGACAGATAACCATGAACTGGACATTTTAACTACTACTTCAATGTTTCAACGTATTTCTTAAGAATATTAATACAATTCACCATGTTTTTGAAGCGTTCATGATGATAAGGTTTTTTTTTTTTTTTTTTTTTTAGGTTGGTTGGGGGCCCCCCTACTTCGACCGCCGGTAGGGGGCCCCAAGCAACCGCCTACCTATGCCTCTATGTTAAGACCGCCACTGAGTTCAGTGTCTTCGCAACACAGGTGTGTGTGGACTGAAAAAAACAGAAGAAGTCAAGACTTCACTTATTTTGACAGTATCCTGTACAGTCCAGATTCTTTTTACATTTGACAAGGTAAAGATTTCCTGCTTTCCTTACAAAATGAGTTTTCTTTATTTGGAAGTGTATCTAGTTTCTTTTCGGCTACATTAGAAATTCAGGAATTTTGCGTAAATAGACTAGAGGCAGAGAGTTGGATATCATTTTGGGTTTTAACAAGTTTTAATCTGTTTGTCTCTGACACTTTTGGCAAGTAACACTTTCAGTAACTTTCGATTCCTTTCACAGGGTGCGGAGGACAGACTGAGAGCATAAGAGAGGAAACGAAAGAGAGAGAGAAAAAGAAACTACACATACACTTCCGTGCTTCATCCAGATTATTTTAATTGTACAATCAAGGTACAAGTTTTTCATACACAATATTATTACTTGTGTAGGCCAATGAGTTATTTATTTATTTATTCTCTCTTCTGTTAAAAGCTGTTAAATTAAGCAGTGTCTCGTGTAGGCTTTTTTTTTTTTTCTTGTATTTTATGCGGTGACCACTGAGAGGTGCTCTGGGCATATATTTTTCTTTCTTAGTTTTCTTCTCTGACGTGATGAATGTTGCAAAGCGAAACAGCAGAGAGTTTATTTTAATTTATTTTAAAATGTCTCGCATAACGCAGTGAAACAGCTCGTGCATAAAATGAATAATCGATTCTTGAGCCATTGATATCCACGAATTCAGCACCACCGCCATGGACAGCACCTGGAAACGTCGCACGTACATCTCAAGCAACCTTGTAAGCCAAGGTATAGTTCCAAGTATGAGGTATAACTGCAGACCGGAGATCTCCAAAATGGGGCGTGAACTCCAAAAGTGGGCAGAACCTCCAAAATGAGGCGGGGTCTCGTCGCGCAAAGACTTTCACCATTGGCTCTGGCTTCAGCCAATTGTTATTGACTTACATTTCAAAATAACACTTTATAAATTAAACATTGTTTCTAGTTTTATCTAAAATAAAATATGATATATGAATCAGTATTCTCCGTGAGAGCAGAGCTCAAAGCTCTTGGCCAGTGGTGTTCGGACCGGAGTTTGAACCTCTGTTTTATGAATTTTATCATTGCCGATAGAGAGCGGAGAGTGTTTGTATTGTCCAGTTTTGCAGAAATCCAGAATAATTTCCTTGGTCTTCTTGATGTTAAGAACCAAGCTATTGTTATCGCACTATAATGCCAAGTGTTGTACCTCATTCCTATATGCTATCTCATCGTTGTTGTTAATGAGCCCAAGCACCGTGGTGTCATCCACAAATTTGACAATATGATTTGATGGGAAGATGGCAAAGCAGTCATGTGTAAAAAGGGTGTAGAGCAGTGGGCTAAGCACGCATCCTTGGGGGACCCCGGTGTTAGTAAAAAGGGTAGAGGACGTGTGCCCGCCAATTCTCACACACTGTGTGCGATTAGTTAAAAAATCCACAATACAAATGCATAGCGTGGTGTTTAGTCCCAGGTTGTGTAATTTAGATCTAAGTTTATACGACCGGATTGTGTTAAAAGCCGAGCTAAAATCGATGAAGCGCATCCTCGCATAGGTGTTTTTAAGCTCTAGATGTTCCAATAATGTATGTAGCACAATCGCAATGGCATCCTCAGTCGACCTGTTCTCCCTGTATGCAAATTGGTATGGGTCAAGTGTTGATGGTCTTGTGTTTGATGATCAACCTCTCCAGGCATTTGGCTTGGACGGAGGTAAGTGCCACAGATCTGTAATCGTTTAGACACTTGACAGTAGACTGTTTGGGAATGGGTACTATTGTGGCTGCCTTAAAGCAGGCAGGGACCCATGATGTGAGCAGCGACATATTATAGATGGAATGTCAGACATTTAACACATCTGGCTGACCTTCAATTACATTGCTGCAACAAGACCTCCCAAGTCTACTTCACTTATCCTTAACACTGAGCAATGATTAAAGTAGAAATTTTAATTTTGAATAGGTTAATTCTTAACTTTTACCGAAAAAAACAAACAGGTATTTTGTTTAAAAGTCTGCATTTCTAAATAAAACATTTTAAAGTATATTAATTATAATCATTGTATTATTACTTTTGCTGTCCACACATTTTTTTAAATGTTACTTATTCTTATTCATGTTCGGTCTTTTCAGTGCGCAAAATTATTTAATTTAAATTCAATTCTAATCTGACTCCAATTCTAGTCTGACATTACATAATCTGACTCCCATTTTATTATGAGCTCGAATTTAGGATAAATTCCAAATTGGTTGTTTGTAAACTTCTAATTGTTATCATTCTGACATTTGATTATTCTATTTAACACTTTACTTTACATTTACTTGTTCGTTAGGAATCATTAGGTCGCTCGGGGTGCCTCACGTCGGGCCGCTTTACGTGGGCCCCACGATCACAAACTCGTCAGTCTGATCAATAGCCAGAGATTATGACTTCTACTATTTAATAGGTCGCCCGTCTTACCATTCTTTAAAGGGGTCATTGGATACAAAACTCACTTTTACATGTTGTTTGAACATAAATGTGTGTTGGCAGTGTGTGTACACAACCACCCTATAATGATAAAAATCCACCCAGTGGTATTTTTTTAATCTCTATAAATAATATCCCCTTTTTCAAATCATGCCATTCTCAGCTTCTTGTCTGTGTGACGTCACACTGACCCAGGCCACTCCCACGATTGTTGATTGGCACTGGTGTTTTACCTTAGACCCGCCCTGAGTGAGCTGTAACAGTCTGACTGCCATTGTTTCACCGCTGGAGCAAGGACATAGACAAGACTCCTAAGTGATTGAGGTCTTTTGTTGCTGGATTTAATACTGAACATAGCTGTCATTGTTACGGTCTAAAATGGTCTAGGGAAGACCGCAACAGAACTAAAAATGGTTGGTGGTGAGGCACTGTGCGACGGCAGAGAAAACGTCTCCAGACCCAGAAAAAGGTACAATAACCCACACAGCCACGGTAGTTCAGCAAAAAGAGAAGTTTTTATTTACCATCTAAACAGGAGTAACGTTGAAGGGGGTATTAACTTCAGAAGGGGCCAAGGCCAAAATAACAAACATAAAGGAGCTAACTGTATAAACCAACTGACTAAACTTCAAAGAAAAGAAAACAAAATACAGCAGATTTAAACTAACTCCCTAAACTAACATAAACAGGAGAAAATAAGTAATACAAAACAAAATGGCACCCACCTTCCTACTAAACCCAAAACAAAAGACATAAATTAAAGCTTAAAATTTATAATGGGCTACTGAAGTTAACAATCACTTCTCTGTAGATTAAGGATCAGTCTTAGCTGTAATCAACGAAACCAATGACAGAACCTCTACTTCAACAATCTCAACACAATTGAGATAAAGGTACACCAAAGCACCAATTAGGGCTTCACAATAAATTCTGAGGCCTAAGGATGAGTTCTCAGCCGTCGCACACCATCCAGCCACCACCAACTGCTGGTCTGAGTAGCAGCTGTAGTTTAAATACTCGCTCTCCTCTCCCATTCCCCAATCACTGCAGAGCTCTTAATTAGCCTCAGGTGGGAGATACAGGTTCTGCAAGGAGAGAGAGAGAGAGAGAGAGAGAGAGAGAGAGAGAAAACAAGACATGGAGTTCACACAACAGTATCTTACGTAACATCATCATTTACTCCCGACATCTGAGCCGCTGAAGACACAGAGGATTAACATTACTTTAGATTTTGAAGCGAATGCATCCCCGATCTACCTAAATGCGTCTATGTTCGCGCGAATCATTCGTGATCCAGCTTCACCTGAAGTGAGTATAAGGGTTTTTTATGAATCTTTGCAAATCGCCTTTCCTAATAATGAGCTAGTTAGCAAGTTTCGCGGCTAAATGCAGCTAAAGTAAACAGGACAGCTCATCACCCCACTGAAGAGAGGGGTGGGGTCAGCAGAGCTCATTAGCATTTAAAGGTAAATGCAACAAAATGAGTTGCTGTGAAAAGAGCTGATTTTAAAAAGGGGAAAAGGGTGTTTTTCACACTACCATTGAGAAATTTTAACCAAAGTATGTTATAGACTTTTCATTAAGACCCTAAAGAATCATATCAACTTGTGGAAAATGGGCATCCGATGACCCCTTTAAACAGAAGTTCTGTTTATCCCCCTTCAGTTACCTATGTACAACTTAACTAAAGCTGAGACAATAATCAGCGGTTATGATAATACTAAAATAAAAGTTTTTGTTCACATGATATATGGGTGTGTACTGTGTATATTTATTATGTCTATAAATACATATGTTATATTTATACAGGTGCTGGTCATATAATTAGAATATCATCAAAACATTGATTTATTTCAATAATTCCATTCAAAAAGTGAAACTTGTATATTATATTCATTCATTACACACAGACTGATATATTTCAAATGTTTATTTCTTTTAATTTTGATGATTAGAGCTTACAGCTCATGAAAGTCAAAAATCAGTATCTCAAAATATTAGAATATTTACATTTGAGTTTGAATAAATGACCATCCCTACAGTATAAATTCTGGGTATCTCTTGTTCTTTGAAACCACAATAATGGGGAAGACTGCTGACTTGGCAATGATCCAGAAGACGAACATTGACACCCTCCACAAAGAGGGTAACTCACAGAAGGTCATTACTGAAAGGTGTGGCTGTTTACAGAGTGCTGTATCAAAGCATATTAAATGCAAAGTTGACTGGAAGGAAGAATTTGGGTAGGAAAAGGTGCACAAGCAACAGGGATGGCCGCAAGCTTGAGAATACAGTCAAGCAAAGCTGATTCAAACACTTGTGAGAGCTTCACAAGGAGAGAACTGAAGCTGGAGTCAGTGCATCAAGAGTCACCACGCTCAGACGCCTTCAGGAAAAGGGCTACCAAGCCACTTCTGAACCAGAGACAACGCCAGAAGCATCTTAACTGGGCTGTGGAGAAAAAGAACTGGACTGTTGCTCAGTGGTCCAAAGTCCTCTTTTCAGATGAAAGTAAATTTTACATTTCATTTGGAAATCAAGGTCCCAGAGTCTGGAGGAAGAGTGGAGAGGCACAGAATCCATGTTGCTTGAAGTCCAGTGTGAAGTTTCCACAGTCAGTGATGATTTGGGCTGCCATGTCATCTGCTGGTGTTGGTCCACTGTGTTTTCTGATGTCCACAGTCAACGCAGCCATCTACCAGGAAATTTTAGAGCACTTCATGCTTCCTTCTGTTGACAAGCTTTATGGAGATGCTGATTTCATTTTCCAGCAGGACTGGGCACCTGCCCACACTGCCAAAGCTACCAAAAGCTGGTTCAATGACCATAGTGTTACTGTGCTTGATTGGCCAGCAAACTCGCCTGACCTGAACCCCATAGAGAATCTATGGGGTATTGTCAAGAGGAAGATGAGAGACACCAGACCCAACAATGCAGAAGAGCTGAAGGCCACTATCAGAGCAACCTGGGCTCTCATAACACCTGAGCAGTGCCACAGACTGATCGACTCCATGCCACGCCGCATTGCTGCAGTAATTCAGGCAAAAGGAGCCACGACTAAGTATTGAGTGCTGTACATGCTCATACTTTTCATTTTCATACTTTTCAGTTGGCCAAGATTTCTAAAAATCCTTTCTTTGTATTGGTCTTAAGTAATATTCTAATATTTTGAGATACTGATTTTTGACTTTCATGAGCTGTAAGCTCTAATCATCAAAATTAAAAGAAATAAATATTTGAAATATATCAGTCTGTGTGTAATGAATGAACATAATATACAAGTTTCACTTTTTGAATGGAATTAGTGAAATAAATCAACTTTTTGATGATATTCTAATTATATGACCAGCACCTGTATATTAAATATATTTATCTGTAATATAAATATATTATATACATGTAAATACTTGTATTTTCAAAATATATACTGTGTGTGCATTTATATATATATACACATAATAAATATACACAGTACACACATATATTATGTAAATAAAAACTTATTTTGGATATGATTCATCAAGATGAATCGTCTGACAGCACTTATTTCAAAAGTATTTTTATCTAGCCCCGATAGTTAATATAACTACGTACAACTTAATGCTGAGACAATAACCAGTGGTTATGACCAGTACTATGACTTGCCCCCCATAGTTAATGCAACTGCATACAACTTAACTAAAGTCAAGCAGTTAGTCAGAAATCTAGAATCTCACCTGATGTGCTCCATGCTCCATCTAAACTGAGATCTAGTATGTACTTAACCCTGGATGCAGATTTGCGGGAACATACGCCTACTTAATCTACTTGAGAAAACATTTTCAGAGTAAGTCAGAATAAATCAAATGCAACAATTTATTATCAGTCAGGTAAATATGCATTATGCCAATTACATAGTCAATTCAAAGAAATCAAATCAATACAAGACATCAAATTCTCAGAGATGAATCTAAGAGTAGAAAAATACATAGTATGTAAAAGTGTGTGGACACGCTTCATACTATGGGCTCATTCTGGCTGTAGAATTGCCCTGATCTTCTTTTAAGATATCCTGTACTCAGCCCAAGAAAAAATATCCCCCGAAATGGAGACAGGAACTAACAATTGGAATTTATATTGATTAAGTAGAGTTAACACCTTTTGGGACAGAAGGTAATTTGCAAGACGCTGGTAAATGGCACACCCTCTACAATGAACAAAATATCCCTTAACTCCTAGGATCGTATTACCTTTTAGTATATTTCTTGTAAGACTGAGACCATTGTACCAGACACGAGTCAAATGATACCAAACATGACTGTAAATATCACTTGCATTCATGTAGAACATTATAATACTATTGACCATTCAGAGTGAGCTGTGTGAAGAGAAGGATGGGTGAGGGGAAGGAAGGAGATGAAAAGGAACTAATGCATATGTTGCGAAACAGATGTCTGCATGTTAATACACTGTGTGTGTATTGTCCGTCTCAGGAGATCAAAGTGTCTGAGGTTCTGTAAAACTTACAATGACTGAGCTGCTCTTTTCCATACATTGAAAGTGAACAAAAACTGAGGCTGTTGAACTTCAAAAATTACAAAAAGCACAATACAGTAGTTCATATGACTTGTTTACTACTATATTCTAAGTCTTTTCAAGTCATACAATAGATTTAGATAAGGGACTTACTTCCCTTAGCATCTTCCTCTCTTCTCTAGATCTATAGTTTCATTCATGATGGCACACATTGAAACCTGAAGTTTAAAAAAAATGGAAGATTGAAAGTCATATAGGTCGGTGGCAACAAACACTTCTTATGTCGCGACCGCACAGAAGAATTAAAATGCCGCGCACAGAACAGACACAAAAATGAGTTGGGAAAGACATTTGATTAAATGCAAAATAGTTGCAATGCGGCAACCCGCTAGAGTTGGTGACACAATAAAGTTTGAACCTCTGAAAGTGATTTACAGGTTTCAATACAGGTTCAATACAGGTTACAGGTTTCATAGACAATAATATGCACCAAATCAGTCGCCGTAAAAATCAAATGTTTTAATGGTTGAGGCTGAAATTTCTCAACACGAGAGCCAGCGCAAATATAATGACATGTGAAATAAAACATCATCATGTTTTAAAGAAGAGTGGATTGATTAAGTGGTGGTTTGCTTCAGTTTGTTTTGTATTATATTATAAACATATTATTAACCTAATAAATAATTGAATTCATGAGCAGTATCTGCGAAATGAAGTGAAACTGAATTTGAAAGGCCACAGTGATGCCTTGAATCACTATGGTCATGAAATAATTACAAGAATTAAGTCATAGCAATTACGTAAATTAAGTCAAAATATTTTGAGAAAAAAGCTATATATTATTCTTTTAGGTACAGCATTTGAACTCAAAACATTTAAACAGGCACACTCAATTGTGAATATAAAGAAAAAAGCCACAAGTGGAATAAAAAAAAAAAACATTATTGACAATAACATTAAGAAACATAATTGTTTTAAATATCTCACAGACTTTATCGGTATGGTGGAAAATTAATAGTCTTTTTCATCTCACCCCTTCACCATCTAGTTTGACACCATTATGGAATAACAACATGTTTATTATCAACAAAAAGGCTTTTATCTTTCTGAAAATGAAAGAGTAAGGAATATCAAACATAGGAGATATTTTTGAAAATCATTCATTTATGACTTTTGGTCAGTTACAAATGAAATGTTATATTACGGGGAAAAAACGCTACCACAATTAAAGGAAGCTATAAAAAGTACACTTAATATCAATACCTTTGTGAATCGTAATCATGAACTCTTTGACAAATTAAGAGCCTTACCTTTTAAAAAATCACTATAACGAATATATAATATTCTCGTCTCCAATGATACTATAAATTCTCTACCAACAGGTAAATGGAATAATGATCTTCATTCTGAATATACCGACGTAGACCTTTTAGAACTTTGCAAAGATATTTTTGTTATATCTAGAAATTCTAGAATACTGTTGATACAATATGAAATATTATATCGTGTGTATTTCACCAAAAGTAAATTGTTCCAGTTGGGCATGTTAATACTAATACATGTACATACTGTCAAAATAATTAAGATGATTATATCCACTCCTTCTGGAACTGTACATACATAAATAAATTCTGGTCAGAAGTCATATGTAAACTTGAAATGATTCTAGATTTTAATATTTCTAAGTCCCCTTCAGTATTTCTGTTAGGAGATCTTTCTCCCATTAATGCCTCAAAAGAAACAAAAACATTTATTTTTACCTCATCTATAATAGCTAGAAAAGTAATACTATTAAACTGGAAGGATAGAACAAAAATATCTATTACCCAAATGGTTCAATCTATTAATAGATACATTAACACTTGAAAAAATGACTGCTTCACTTAGGAACAAAATGAGTACTTTTGAAAAAAAATATGGAGCCCTGAATTTGAAACATGAATGCATATACTCAAGGTGTGGATAAATTAATAAATTAGATGTTTGGTGTCCAGCATTTAAGAATTAGTTTTCTTTCTTTTCTCGTTGTACTCTGCAGTGTTTGTATAGCTGTTTATGTGTATTTTATGATCATATATGTATGTTTCCCTATGTGCATGTTTTGACTTGTATGTATTGTATGTAACCCTAAGTCTATTACATTTACATTTACATTTACATTTAGTCATTTAGCAGACGCTTTTATCCAAAGCGACTTACAATTGGGGAATACATCGAGCGATTAATCTTGAAGAGGCAATCAGACATACGAAGTGCTTGCAACACCAAGTCTCAGACATTGTTCAAATAAATACAAACTACCAAAGGAAGGAATAAGTAAAGATAATTTTTTTTTTTTTTTTTTTTTAAGTTTAGGATGAAGTCAAGTGCTGTCGAAAGAGATGAGTTTTCAGTTGTTGCTTGAAGATTGACAGGGATCCAGCATTCCGGATAGAGGTGGGAAGATCGTTCCACCAGCCAGGAATGGTGAATGAGAATGATCTAGAGAGTGATTTTGCGCCTCTGTGATGGTATCACGAGGCGCCGCTCACTAGCAGATCTCAGATTTCTGGAGGGATGTAGTTTGTTAATAGAGAGTGCAAGTAAACGGGTGCTGAGCCAGTGGTTGTTCTATATGCAAGCATCAGTGTCTTGAACTTGATGCGAGCCGTGATTGGTAGCCAGTGCAGGGAGATAAAGAGAGGTGTAACATGGGCTCTTTTGGGCTCGTTGAAGACCAGTCGTGCCGCTGCATTCTGAATCATTTGTAGAGGTTTGACTGTATTAGACGGAAGTCCAGCCAGAAGAGCATTGCAATAGTCCAGCCTAGAAATGACAAGGGCCTGGACAAGAAGTTGTGCAGCATGCTCTGTCAGAAAGGGCCTGATCTTTCTGATGTTATATAGTGCAAACCTGCAAGATCGAGCAGTTTTTGTAATGTGGTCTTTGAAGGTCAGCTGATCATCAAAGATTACACCAAGATTTCTGACCGAAGTTGATGGGGTTAATTAATTAAAAAAAAAAATTAAAAATTTTTAATTAAAAAAATTTAATTTTTTTTAATTAAATTTTTTAATTAAAAAAAAAAAAGGAATTAAAAAAAAAGGAATTAAAAAAAAGAACATCAGTGAAATTCAGTTTGAACTGTGATATCACTGATTCACAGCAGATGTTTTTGACTGTTCCGTCTATCAGTTTTCTCAATGCAGTCTCAGTGTGATCAGTACATTAAAATTGTTTCACACCATGTTTGGTGTGATAGCATTGCACTTACCTGTCCTGTCATGATTTAAATTATGATAGAAATCTCTAGACCGTGGTAAACCTGTATTAATTTCACTGATATTTCACAGGAACCGATGGCTCATTCACTTAAGACAGAAGCTGAAGAGGGACCCTCAAAAGATCTGCAGCAGGTAGATCACTTAAGGATACTTTACCCAATATTCTGAAAGTCCCCTGATCATTTACTCGCCCTCATGCCATCCCAGATGTCTCTGGCTTTCTTTCTTCAGATGAACACAAATGGAGTTTTTTAGAAAAATAATCAATCTGTGCGAGTCCATATAATGGACTATAAAGGGACATTCAGACTACACTTGTGCAAGTCAGATGTACACATGCATGTCAAAGTTCAAGTTTGGTGAAATCTGCCATGCGAAATCATATCATATGACCAATAGAAAAACTGATGTTTCACAGTGTGCCCATAGAAAATATGGCATGCACATAGTCTAGTGCAAGGGTGACCAACCAGTTGATTGCAGTCGACCAGTCGATCACAGACTGCTTTCCAGTCGATTGCGAGAGTAAATTGCACCCTGGTTTGCCCTTTCTCTCTCTTCACCGTTCCCACATCTCAGACCTCAAATACATAAAATATTAACCTTTATAGACATAGTATTTCTTGAGGATAGAAAATGCTGTACTTATTTTATTTGAACTGATTCATGTTCAAGTGTTAATTTTTCTATAAAAACAGGGTGTGGTGTCATGATTGTGATCAGTGCCGGCCCTTAGGGTTGTGGGGCCCTAGGCAGGATAATGAAAATGGGCCCCACTATAGTGTAGAAACTGTCACAGCAATTTGAGGAGTTAAGAGAAAGCACATAAAATGACAATTTAAATATTTAAGCATAAATGTGCATTAAGTGTAACACATTCAACATAAACATGTAAAAATATTAAAAACGGATTTAAAAAAAATTAAATAAAAATAGGAGTGTAAGTGAGCTATTCTGAGAGGCAATATCCAGTGAATTCCAAAATCTGGACACAAAATCTGAACTGTAACAAGAAGTTTTCATACAAACCTTTTCTTTATTTGCTAAAAATGATAAAGAATCCAGAGTTTGTTGTGCATGTTTGTAGGGCTGCACAGTTTGGCCAAAAATGTTGTTCAGTATGACTACAAAAATTTTTATTATTGTTATTACTAAATAAAACCATTAAACTAAATAATAATTATTGGTAATGATTATTATCAGTATATTTCACAGAAAACTGCAGCATTAGGCAACATATTAACATACAGGAAGCCTATGAATATAAATGCCTAAGGATTTATTATAAAATAAATAGTGAATAAAAATCTTTGACAGTTAGTAATTTCTTAATTTTTGTCAGGAAATCTTATGCATCCACTGAAAGAGAGAAAAAAAACTCCTCTACACAAAAAATTAGTAAGTGCACGCATGTAATACAATGTCTGTTTCATTCTGGTAATAAATCCATAAGTAAAAAACTCATAGGACGCTCCAGGAAATCCCTAATATGGACAAAGGCATACACTATCTCATAGCTGAATTAAAGGCAAGTAGACACGTTTTAACTGATGAGATATGTAGACAGTAAACATACAATTGCGACTAAATGGTCTATCTGTGTTCAATTACTGCTTCAAAGTAATTTACAGTTTTTTCGCTTTATTTCTTTTAACATATACAGGTAGTGACTTATTTCTATTTTAAAATGAGTAAAATTCCTTTTTTTCACTGCCCATTTACATTTGTGTAAATGTAAAAAAATAAAACATCCTTTTCTTTGAGTTGCAGTTCAATATTAGTGGAAAAAAGAGATCACAATCATAAAATAAATGGACAATACTGTCATTTTCCTCTTTACAGAAAACACACTTCAAGTCAACGTCTTTACAAAACTTTGCAATTACCTGTTTTACAGGATAAATACGATGAACAATCTTGTATGATACTTCTCTAATTTTATTTGTGATACAAAAACGTCTGGAGATCATAAAGGTTTCTTTCCAGTTGGCATCTTAAAATTGTGAAAATGGCTAAAGGAATACTGGAAATTTGGCAAATCGTTTTAAGATAATTATTGTTTCATTCTTGTTCTTTTATATTTATACCTTCCAGTTTAATACTGAAATCTAAATTTGGTTTTTCATCTACATGTATATCATTTCCTAATAATTTCCTAAGTTCTGAAGGAATTGCATTAATTACCATCAAATATTCCTTAACAGGTATATAAAATGATTTTTTTTCTTAAAACTCTGTATAGGTACGCACATGGCCATTACTACTATTCAAAAAAAAATATATATATATATATTTTGTTTTCTAAACCAATTAACTAAAAAAAGAGATTTATTTTGGTGTGTAATGTATTTATTATTCCAAATTAAACATTTGTGAGGGGAAAAATTGTGTTTGTATATAATCATCCATGATAACAATGCCTGTTTGTGAAAATTGGAAAGTTTTATGGGAAGCTTGCTAATATTAAAATTACAATTAATAAGAAATTCTTTTTTCAAAAGTAATATTAGGAATGAAATATCATAGCTTATCTTTTGAATGGATATAATTTTGTATCCACTTAATTTTAAAATAGTGTTAGATGTTTCAAAATCAAGCAATTAATAATAATTAATAATTAATTCATTACATTTATATGGTGCTTTCCTGGGAACTCAAAGCGCTTTTACAATGTCAGGGGGAATCACCTCATCCGCCACCAGTGTGTAGCAACCTGGATTATGCGACGGCAGCCAGAGTGTGCCAGAATGCCCACCACACACCACACAAAAGAACATTTAAACCCACCTTGGTTAAGTGGATTACAAAATATTTTTTTATTCAAATAATGTTTATTTTTCCAAATAAAATTATATATGCATTTATTTATCTCATTAATGATACTTTTTGGAATATCTATAGCCATTGCGGTGTAAACTAGTCTGGATAAACCTTCAGATTTTGATAATAAAACTCTCCCGTTTAAAGAAAGGTCTCTCATCAGCCAAATGTTACTTTTTTTTTTTATTTGATTAATTATTGGGGTATAATTAGGATTTATTCTTTCTTTTGATCTTTGCATATCGTAAATAAATAAATAAATAAATAATCCTAAATAAGTAATATAGTCTTTTATTGGGAATGCCACAAAATTCAGACAAGTTACTGGGTCTTTCTTTTAAAGCAAACAATTCACATTTTTTTAAATATTTATAGCTAACCCTGATACTAAACAGAATTCATTTCTTTGAAGACATATAAAATAAACTCTGAGATATCTTCTTTGAACTCTTTATAAAATTCACAGGTCAGCCCATCATTACCTGGTGCTTTATTACGTTTAAGCTTTTCAGTGCTTTTATGAATTTCTTCAAGAGTTATTTCTTGATCACCCTGGACAACAAAACCAGTCTTAAGTCGCTGGGGTATATTTGTAGCAATAGCCAAAAATACATTGTATGGGTCAAAATTATCGATTTTTCTTTTATGCCAAAAATCATCAGGATATTAAGTAAAGATCATGTTCCATGAAGATATTTTGTAAATTTCGTACCGTAAATGTATCAAAACTTAATTTTTTGATTAGTAATATGCATTGCTAAGAACTTCATTTGGACAACTTTAAAGGAGATTTTCTCAATATTTAGATTTTTTTGCACCCTCAGATTCCAGATTTTCATATACAGTGGGGCAAAAAAGTATTTAGTCAGCCACCAATTGTGCAAGTTCTCCCACTTAAAAAGATGAGAGAGGCCTGTAATTTTCATCATAGGTATACCTCAACTATGAGAGACGAAATGAGGGAAAAAAAATCCAGAAAATCATATTGTAGGATTTTTAAAGAATTTATTTGCAAATTATGGTGGAAAATAAGTATTTGGTCAATAACAAAATTTCATCTCAATACTTTGTTATATATCCTTTGTTGGCAATGACAGAGGTCAAACGTTTTCTGTAAGTCTTCACACACTGTTGCTGGTATTTTGGCCCATTCCTCCATGCAGATCTCCTCTAGAGCAGTAATGTTTTGGGGCTGTCGCTGGGCAACACGGACTTTCAACTCCCTCCAAAGATTTTCGATGGGGTTGAGATCTGGAGACTGGCTAGGCCACTCCAGGACCTTGAAATGCTTCTTACGAAGCCACTCCTAAATGTTTGTTCTCGATACGGTTGCTTTCGCTTGCAAAACGCTGTGCACAGGCTTGCAATACTTTTGGCTGTATTTGGGCGAAACAACAGTGCCAAAAGTGTAAGCACGGAAAAATGGAAGTCAGAAGAATACAGATCATATTTATTTTGCCTTCGCATGAAGTTGCAGTTTCTGTCGTGAATTACACTTACAAAAACAATAAAAGGCTGCAAATCTTTTTTCTTACGCTTGAAACGCGATTTACACTTTAACAAATCTTTTCTTGCGCATGCAAAATTAATTTATGCTTGCTATCTCATGTACACTTTCACAAATCTTACCCTGCGCTTGCAAATCGTTTTGACGTCATTTTACCTTCATAGGGAACAGTTTAATAATTCGTGAGTACGGTTTATAAACTGAGGGAACGGATTACAAAACCGTCGGCACGGATTGTTTTTTTTTTTCTCCTACAGGTGACTTCCCGGGCTCCGTAATTAATCAATGTCTAATCTGATGAAAAAAAAAAAAATTATTTAATGTTATCCACGTTATATTTCATCTGCAGTAACACTGTGAACTTTCATAATGATACGTTTGGTCATTAACTTTCCAAATGCATCATTATGCAAACACATGAGCAGAGTTCTCAACATGAAAGACCCTCGATGTGCTTCTTTATTTCTCTCCAATAAGGTAGGAAATCAAATTAAACGAAATGTGGATGATGTTAACTGTGATAAGATGATTGACAGGGCAGTTTAAACAGTTACATGATGCCCGTTACTAAGCAACAGAGAGTCCGTTAAAGATTAATTAAACATTTGTGAGGGGAAAAATTGTGTTTGTATATAATCATCCATGATAACAATGCCTGTTTGTGAAAATTGGAAAGTTTTATGGGAAGCTTGCTAATATTAAAATTACAATTAATAAGAAATTCTTTTTTCAAAAGTAATATTAGGAATGAAATATCATAGCTTATCTTTTGAATGGATATAATTTTGTATCCACTTAATTTTAAAATAGTGTTAGATGTTTCAAAATCAAGCAATTAATAATAATTAATAATTAATTCATTACATTTATATGGTGCTTTCCTGGGAACTCAAAGCGCTTTTACAATGTCAGGGGGAATCACCTCATCCGCCACCAGTGTGTAGCAACCTGGATTATGCGACGGCAGCCAGAGTGTGCCAGAATGCCCACCACACACCACACAAAAGAACATTTAAACCCACCTTGGTTAAGTGGATTACAAAATATTTTTTTATTCAAATAATGTTTATTTTTCCAAATAAAATTATATATGCATTTATTTATCTCATTAATGATACTTTTGGAATATCTATAGCCATTGCGGTGTAAACTAGTCTGGATAAACCTTCAGATTTTGATAATAAAACTCTCCCGTTTAAAGAAAGGTCTCTCATCAGCCAAATGTTACTTTTTTTTTTTATTTGATTAATTATTGGGGTATAATTAGGATTTATTCTTTCTTTTTGATCTTTGCATATCGTAAATAAATAAATAAATAAATAATCCTAAATAAGTAATATAGTCTTTTATTGGGAATGCCACAAAATTCAGACAAGTTACTGGGTCTTTCTTTTAAAGCAAACAATTCACATTTTTTTAAATATTTATAGCTAACCCTGATACTAAACAGAATTCATTTCTTTGAAGACATATAAAATAAACTCTGAGATATCTTCTTTGAACTCTTTATAAAATTCACAGGTCAGCCCATCATTACCTGGTGCTTTATTACGTTTAAGCTTTTCAGTGCTTTTATGAATTTCTTCAAGAGTTATTTCTTGATCACCCTGGACAACAAAACCAGTCTTAAGTCGCTGGGGTATATTTGTAGCAATAGCCAAAAATACATTGTATGGGTCAAAATTATCGATTTTTCTTTTATGCCAAAAATCATCAGGATATTAAGTAAAGATCATGTTCCATGAAGATATTTTGTAAATTTCGTACCGTAAATGTATCAAAACTTAATTTTTTGATTAGTAATATGCATTGCTAAGAACTTCATTTGGACAACTTTAAAGGAGATTTTCTCAATATTTAGATTTTTTTGCACCCTCAGATTCCAGATTTTCATATACAGTGGGGCAAAAAAGTATTTAGTCAGCCACCAATTGTGCAAGTTCTCCCACTTAAAAAGATGAGAGAGGCCTGTAATTTTCATCATAGGTATACCTCAACTATGAGAGACGAAATGAGGGAAAAAAATCCAGAAAATCATATTGTAGGATTTTAAAGAATTTATTTGCAAATTATGGTGGAAAATAAGTATTTGGTCAATAACAAAATTTCATCTCAATACTTTGTTATATATCCTTTGTTGGCAATGACAGAGGTCAAACGTTTTCTGTAAGTCTTCACACACTGTTGCTGGTATTTTGGCCCATTCCTCCATGCAGATCTCCTCTAGAGCAGTAATGTTTTGGGGCTGTCGCTGGGCAACACGGACTTTCAACTCCCTCCAAAGATTTTCGATGGGGTTGAGATCTGGAGACTGGCTAGGCCACTCCAGGACCTTGAAATGCTTCTTACGAAGCCACTCCTAAATGTTTGTTCTCGATACGGTTGCTTTCGCTTGCAAAACGCTGTGCACAGGCTTGCAATACTTTTGGCTGTATTTGGGCGAAACAACAGTGCCAAAAGTGTAAGCACGGAAAAATGGAAGTCAGAAGAATACAGATCATATTTATTTTGCCTTCGCATGAAGTTGCAGTTTCACAATACGTGAATTACACTTACAAAAACAATAAAAGGCTGCAAATCTTTTTTTCTTACGCTTGAAACGCGATTTACACTTTAACAAATCTTTTCTTGCGCATGCAAAATTAATTTATGCTTGCTATCTCATGTACACTTTCACAAATCTTACCCTGCGCTTGCAAATCGTTTTGACGTCATTTTACCTTCATAGGGAACAGTTTAATAATTCGTGAGTACGGTTTATAAACTGAGGGAACGGATTACAAAACCGTCGGCACGGATTGTTTTTTTTTTTCTCCTACAGGTGACTTCCCGGGCTCCGTAATTAATCAATGTCTAATCTGATGAAAAAAAAAAAAATTATTTAATGTTATCCACGTTATATTTCATCTGCAGTAACACTGTGAACTTTCATAATGATACGTTTGGTCATTAACTTTCCAAATGCATCATTATGCAAACACATGAGCAGAGTTCTCAACATGAAAGACCCTCGATGTGCTTCTTTATTTCTCTCCAATACGGTAGGAAATCAAATTAAACGAAATGTGGATGATGTTAACTGTGATAAGATGATTGACAGGGCAGTTTAAACAGTTACATGATGCCCGTTACTAAGCAACAGAGAGTCCGTTAAAGACGCAGCTATGACGAAGTAGTATCAATAATTTTCACATATATTTGAACTTTTTTGTACATAGTTCTTCTCATAAAGTAGGTTTAAGTTTACTTCTGATGGTTTGTGTGTTAAAAAAAAAATCATTGTTTGGCAATGTCTAGGGGTGAATACTAAAAAAAGTTCTTGTTTTTCTTAATTTTAACAGAGGCCAAAAGGGGAAAGGCACACTTTCAAGTTCAGTACGAGAAATGGAAAGGAAATCATAGCGGAATATGACACATCCCAAACTGTGTTTGGAGCAATTAATAAGTTCGACACATTTAGCAGTCCTGACAAGATGGGGAAGGAAATAATAATCATAAGATCCAAAGGCACAATTTCTGGAGCAGTTGTGAAGACAGATTTCCCCTGCTGTCTTATTGAAGATGATGAGAACTTTAAAATAAGCTTATACAACAGTGAAAATGCATCTACAAATCAGGAAACAACTACAGATACTGACCCTCAAAGCTTAGTCACTTTTTACATCAGAACGAGAGGGAAGAAAATTAAAACAATAATGAAGAGCAGTGTTTTTGCGACAAACAACCTTGACTACGTTTGTGTATTTGCACACAAAGGAGACATTCTGGAAGAGGCTCTTCAGCGTGATGGCAGATTTATTGATAACATTTTTGACAATAGCAGTGAACTCATTGATGATGGTGACAGAAGCTATAAAATGAATTTGACTGTAGATCATTGTGATGGCATGAAATTTCAGTTATATGTTAATAATCCTGGAAAAAAGCCAAAAAATCGTGCAAAGAACAATGGCAAGCCCAACAACACAGAACAAAAAACAACGCAAGAGATAAAGACAAAAGTCACAGATCCTTCAACTGAAAACCATGCAGCTCAGAATACTGCTGGAAATTCTGGAGATTTGGCTGGTGATTCAAGTCAGAATCCCAACAACACTAGGCAAGAAAAAAACCAAGATGGAAACACAAAGTTCACAAATCCTTCAACTAAACAGTATGTCGCTAAACCCATTGAAGATTCTGAAGAGATTCTGGAAATGCTGCGTGATCAGTATCCAGTTTTACTGAAGCAATTACAGCAGCGAAAGAAACTAAAGGACAAGTCTGAGGTCCAAAAGTTCTTCAGAGAAGAATATGGTAAGAGTGTTGAGAATTTCTTGAAGGTGAAGAAAGTAAAGCAGCTCATGAGACTCTCTGACTCTGTGTGTCAGATTCGACAGGGAGAGTCTGCTTTAGGAACTGGTTTCTTGCTCTTCGACAGATACATCCTCACTAATGCTCATGTTATTGGAGAATCTACTGATGTTACAAAAGTTAACACTGCAGAGTTCACAGCTGTATTTGGTTATGAAGACCTGGATTCAAAGGATAGCAAGCGCATACCAGTTGAACAACTCACAGCTTACTTTCTTGGAATGGACGATGAAGGAAGGTATCTTGACTATGCTCTTCTTGAACTTGATGATGTTGAAAACACTGCTAAGTATCCTGATTTGCTTTATTATTACCGTCCAAACGCTCCTATTAACAGAGGTCAGATCTGTATTGTTGGACATCCAGGTGAAGGGGTTAAGAAAATGGACCCCTGCTTCATCATTGAGAGGGACAATCGACTAGAGGCTGCAAATAAACATGCATCCGAGAATCAACATTTAATTCATCTTATAAAGGAAAAGTACTCGGAACAGAAATGGGACTTTTCAGCATATGAAAACGAGATTACTTATAACTCTTGTTTCTTTCACGGATCTTCTGGCTCTCCAGTTTTTGATGTAGACTGCAATCTGATTGGCATCCACACTGGTGGCTATAAGTACAAAGAAGAAGGAGATACAACTTGCAGCGTTATGGAATATGGCTTTTCCATGCAGCCCATCCTGGATAGCATCAGAGCACAGGCTAAGATAAAAGGTTTGCCAAATATCATCAATGCCATAGATGCCTACAGCAAGCAACAGAATCAGATCGACACTAAGATGGAAAGTGCTGAAGAGTCCGACAAGAATTGAATTAATCTGTCCACACGTCTGTGCTGCCATTTTTTGTGACTGCAAAACCTTAAATTTTGAGAGACCTAAAAATCAGACTGGGATTTGTCAATGTCATTGAGTTTCACTCCACGGTACGTAATATTTAGAGATGATTTGAGTGTTTAAAAGTTATGTTCTGTTTCTCTTATTTTTGTATGTAATGTAAAGTAAAGTAATTTATCTCACCTACAGGTGATTTTAGGTCTAATTCATGCCAAGGGAGCAGAACAGTGAGCATTATTCATTTGACAAAGACCAAAGAGACAGTTATAGATCATTCTTTATTGTATTTTCATTCACACTTGTGTATTCATAGATATTCACATACATACTCATTTAACACAAATAATTCACAAATATTGTTTGTTATTTTTACTTTTAATTTTTTTGTGCTGATGTTACTGATCTTAATATTTTGCTTTTGCAGTAAGGGATCATGTTCAAGCTTCCACATCAAATCATCTTTGAATCACACAAAATTAACACCAAATTAACTGATTTGACAGAATCACTGTAATGTGAGACAAGAATACACAAATCTGTATCTTCACCAAAATAAATACATTTAGAATGACATTTTTCAGTTTACAGCAAATCACTGTTGTTCATGCGTTCATGGTCAATTTAGATGTACATTACATTAAATTAAACTATTTCTATGACGAATACAGCTTGGTTTGTTTGTCCCACTTACGTTTATTATTCCATTAATGTGAACCTTGTATAATGCATGTAATGTTGTTGGTGTGTGCTGATTTTATTCATCATGTTGAGAAGCTTCTAAGATCTTCAGTTTGTTGGGTCTGGAAAATTTTGTGAATGTCCTGTACAGCAGAAATGTAATCATAATTAAAGGTGCCATAGAATGCATTGATACAATATTTTAAATTGTTCTCTGATATCTACATAGAAGGTATGTGGCATAGGTAAGGGCAAACATTCTCCAGAAACAGTCTTACATGTCTATTTACAACCCTAGGATTTCTCCCTAGAATGAAATGGTCTGTTTTTACCTTATTTGGAAGGGTCATGAATAATAATGTTTAGCTCTGCTCTGGACTGGCTGTCTCACAGTGCGGCTCATTTCAGTAGCTCACACAGGAGGAAGGAAACACAGAGAAAATATATATTTCAATACTTTCTTGCGCAGTTATATCATTGGGTAATCATCGCAGTTATATCATCGCAGTTATATCAGTTTTCCATTCTATGGAACCTTTAATAAAAACACAACCTTAATTTGTATTTCACACATGCAATTACAATAAAGACTCTTAAGTTAAGTTAAGTTAAGTTAGTGACGTATTGTCAAGTATGGTGACCCATACTCGAAATTAGTGCTCTGCATTTAACCCATCCACAAACACAATCACATATTGATCAAGTATTTTTGCCATCTTGCCAGATTAAATAGAAATGCTTCCTATTTTTTTTTATATATTTTTAATTAAAATGGTTCAAATAAAGTAGGGTGAAGTTGGGATGCTGGGATCTTTTAGTTTTGAAGCAGAGCTGTTATATTCTACCTCTCTGAGTTCATCTCTGCTCCTGCGGTTTGGCTGGAAGCGGTTCAGACGTGAGGAGACACGATCATCTCCATGACCCAGAACTCTGAGCACATCATCCACAGACACACCCACTTCATCAGACTCCACCCCCCTCTCCTCGTCTTCATCAGCGTCACACTCCTCTACTCCAGCGCCCTCCATATACGGTACAGACTACAGCAGGAACACAGCGGTTTGAAACAAAACCAGAGTGAACCTCATGAAAACACATTTCAAATATTTCACAATGTCAGTAATACATTATTTTTGTGCATCACAGTAATGAGAAGTCAGTACTTGGTTGAATACAAAATGATGTCAATGCAAATCTTCTAAAAACAGGATTTTTTTTTCTGTTAACCATGTCATACTGTGTGTACCTGTGTGAGGGGGCTGGTGTGTTTATAGTGCAGTGTGTGTCCGATCACGAGGCTGAGAGCTCTGGTGAAGCCCTGAGCCGGTTCAGGATGGCAGCAGAAATACAGCAGCATGCTCAGATAGTCCAGCATCAGCGGAGATGAGTGTGTGCTCGCAAACAGACTGAAGAAAAACTACACACAGAAACAAGGAAAAAATTACATATATGTTCATACACAGATTGTCTATTCAGAACATCTTTTGGGAAACATCACAGTTGCAGTCAAAGTTAAGGGAATACTTCACTCGAAAATGAAAATTTGCTGAGAATTTACTCAACCATTCAAGATGTAGATGAGTTTGTTTCTTCACAGAAACAGATTTGGAGAAATGTAGCATTATATCACTTGCTCACCGATGGATCCTCTGCAGTGAATGGGTGCCGTCAGAATGAGTTAAAGGGTTACTCCACCCCAAAATGGAAATTTTGTCATTAATCACTTACCCCCATGTCGTTCCAAACCCGTAAAAGCTTTGTTCGTCTTCGGAACACAATTTAAAGGGTTACTCCACCCCTGTGTCAGCTGCATACCGGATACGCTGTTTTCATTCAAATCAAAGCGTAAATACACGTAGAAGACGTATCCGTGCGGTGCGGCTGACACAGAACAGCATACGCTATTTGCGTCCAGCGGATATTCTCCAAAATGGCGCTACACTGACACAGAGGAGACGAATTGTTGAATAAAGTCGTTATTTTGTGGTTTATTTGCGTACAAAAAGTATTCTCGCAGCTTCATAACGTATCGGTTAAACCACTGATGGCAGATGGACTATTCTGACGATGTCTTTCATACTTTTCTGGGCCTTGACATTGTTAATTGTTTGGCAGTCAATGGGACAGTCACAAACCTCCCGGTTTTCATCCAAAATATCTTAAATTGTGTTCCGAAGACGAACAAAGCTTTTACAGGTTTGGAACGACATGGGGGTAATTGATTAATAAAATTTGCATTTTGGGGTGGAGCAGCCCTTTAAAAACACCTATAAGGCTTGAAGTTAAAAATGCCTTGATGGATTTGTTTCTTACAAACATGCAGCTTTTCTCTTTGCAAACACGGAGTGAGAGACTGGATTGTGGATTACTTGTGGACTATTGTGATGTTTTTATCAGCTGTTTAGACTGTCATTCTGACGGCACCCATTCACTGCAGAGGATCCACTGGTGAGCAAGTGATGTAATGCTACATTTCTTCAAATCTGTTCTGTTGGAAACAAAATCATCTACTGTACATCTTGGATGGGCTAAGGGTGAGCATATTTTCAGCAAATTTTCATTTTTTGGTGAACTACGCATTTATTCAGTTATGTTGTACTGCATATTAAAGGGTCAAATTATAAGGAATGAAGTTATACTTTATCTTTTCTGCTATAAAAGCTTAATGTTTAAGTTCACAAAAATCTTTTAACCTGCTGCATTACCTTCTTAAGATTGGCTAGTCTGTCATAGGGCAGAGGTTCATCTCTTTCACTGGGAAACCACAATTCAACCTGATCAAAAAACAAAACACATTAAATTGAACTTACAGGCACATATAAATGAGGCAAGATTATACAAACGAGGCTTGCTTTCATTCATTTTAACCTTAGAAACAGCATGCAGGGGAAATAAAATTAACTATAGAACCATATTTGAATTATTAAAATGCTGTAAAAGTGATTATACTACAAAAATCTGTTGTTTATAGGTCTGTGTGTAGTTTAATGTTTCAGTGATGCTCTATGAGTGTAATAGACCTGTGCATATTGTTCTTGTGTGAGGAGTCCAGTTCCTGCAGTGTCGACAGCTCTGTAGCACTGGAGGGTTTTTAACAGCTGAGTCTGAGAGAGAAACGGCCACGGCAGAGCCGCACTGAGCAGAAACTGACGCCAGTCAAACATCTCAGAGTCCTGAGCTAATACACACACCAGCTCATCGACCTACACAACCAATAGCACATGTTATCATGCGAGTACAAGCAGGCTTGTCTGTAAAGGGAGAGTCACATTAGTGCATTTTTGGCAAAATCTTGTGGGCAAAAAGGTCCATTGTCAATAGTGTAATGATTAATGAAGCTCACACAGAAGTCACTTTCATATCAAGCAGTTTTCTGTTAGTCAACGCAGGGAATTTGAGTGATAAACTTAAAAATGTTGTGAAATCTGTTTGGGGAAATCTTCCACGTTTTTATATACCCAAGCCAAAGCAATGAAGACACTTTTAAAGTGAATAAATTTCATCCACATTCTTTAAGAAAGTTGGTTGGTTGGGAAAGGAAATTAAGTATGAATAATTGCTACCAAAGACGCACAACAAACCATGGAGGAGTTTATCATTTAGTTGAGTGAAGATGTACCTGTGAGGGGGTGATATGCATCCAGGGGTCAGGCAGGACATCACTACCCACGTGAGGAGAGGTTAACTCATGCAGAACGTCAGTCAACTCATTACTGCACATCAGACCTGAACACATCACACAATACACAAACAACAAAATACAGTAAACTAGCTTCTGCTGAAACATGTTGCATTCAGTTCACTTCTGCTGGGTTCTGTTCATTAAGTTATGCACCCAAGACTTGTTTACCCAAAATTACAGTTTTGGAACAACATGAGAATAAATAAATAATGATAATTTTTTTTTTGGTAAATTATCCCTTTATTTAATTTAAATTTAAATGAGTTGTTTGAGTAATGCTGATTCTGACCGGTAGGTGCAGTCTTGTGCAGCTGAGCGCAGAGGATGTGCAGCTGTTGGACAGTCAGGGTGCTGTTTTTGGACTGCTCCAGCAGGGATCGGCGTGGAGCGGGAGACGGACTCGCCACGACAAGTGTGTCTCCATCCACACAGAAATCAGCGCTCTGCAGCACCAGCTCATGATGGATCTGAACTCCATTCTCAATGTGCTGCCGCACCAACTCTGACAGCTGGTCGATACTAGTAAACATACACAAACATATTATGCACATATAAATTAATTTATGAACGTGTACACTATGATGAGAAGCACAATTGGTATTGTTAGGTTATTTTCCTAAAACATGTTAAGAAAATGTTCCAGTCATATTGTCATGCAGAGTGAAATTATTTTTGCTAAACATATTTCTCCTGTTTTATAAGTTCTTTTGTTGTTCGTGCGTGGATATATATATATATACACTGTATACACATACACACGTGTGTCTGTATCTAACTTTTTATGAAAGTATAAATTTTTTAATTTAACTTTTAATAAACAGAAGAAAATATATCTAAAAGTTAACATAAAAATATCTAATATAAAAAATATATTTTAAGTATATTCCAAATACCAAAAATAAGTTAACTAAGAATTCCTTGCAAAACAAGAATTTATACATAATGGCTTTTGTTTTACTAATTAATTTTATGCTATTTTTAATTTAAAGTAATAATTTGAAGAGTCAACTAATTTTGCAAATGTGATTTGGAGTGAAATTCTAAGATTCCCCAATTAGAAGTACATTATTTAAATTGGTGTCTGCAGGACAATTGCAACCAAGAGAGCCAATACAGTGTTCTCATCCTCTCTGGATCTCTGGTCACCGATCTTCCTCTCACCTGTTCATCTCAGACAGGAAGCGAGTTCCCAGCCACTCCTCCATGTTTCCGTAGGCCTGCTCTGCTTTCTGTTGCAAACTGCTCACCGTTCTCAGCGCGTGAGCCTTTATCAGCTCCAGACGCAGCTTCACTGCATGTTCTGCCCGCATACGTAAAACATTCTTACTGTTTATACATCACATGAACACATAACATCCTGAAGCTGAGGCTAGCTCACGGCATACCTTCACGTTTCAGTGCAGCTGTGAATTCCTGTTTGATTCTCTTCCTCTCTGCTTTCCTCTTGACCTCCTCAGGGTTCCTCTCCACCACAGGTTGAGGACTGGGCTCCTGTGGAGGGGTTGAGCACCTAAAACAACACACACTCATTAGTGCCAACACATAACACAGCTGAAACTCGTTTTATAAATGACGGAGCGGTGGCTTTTCTTCACCTTTCTTTTTCCCAGCTTTCTTATTGTCCGTAGCAGAGTTTGAAGTCTGCACTCTCTGTGCCTCCATCTGCTTCTGTTCTTCATCACCCTCCTCTTCTTCTCGCTGCTGTGTCTCTGCCAGCACCTGACACACAGTTGTGTGCAAACACACATGAAGACAGAGGCACAGTCAGAGGTAAGTATATTGAAATTTTACAAATACAGCTCACCCGATCAGAATTTTGAGCTGACTTTTCAGCATCATTACTCCAGTCTTCAGTGTCACATCCTTCAGAAATTATTCTAATATGCTGATTTGCATTTGCATTCCTTATTTTTTTATCAATGCTGACAAGAGTTTTGCTGTTTAATAATTTTTTTGTGGTAATCGTGATGCAGTTTTTCCTGATTGTTTGATGAATAGAAAGTTCAAAAGAACAGCATTTATTTGAAATGGAAATCTTCTGTAACATTATAAACTGTCACTTTTGGTCATTTCTAATGTGTATTTAAAAGTACTATTTTTTTCCTCACATAGCTACCGCAATCACTGTTTCCTGCTGAAGTAAAGACAGATTACAACCTAATATAGTTAAAGTTGCTGATAACTGATCTTCAAGGGAGGTGAGGTTTAACAATGCCAGTGTTCTCAAATTATTATCTACTGGCAAAACAGGGCCCCATATTTTTAAGCTTACCAGCAAAACCATTACGAGACACACTGATATAAACACACACCATGCTCCTGATGGCGCTGAGTGCTGTCTGGAAGAACTCCTGCAGTAGTTTCTCATCAGGATGGTGCAGAACCTGTCTGAGCTGCTCAGAAGCGGGAGATCTGCAGGAAACCAATGGAAACCTGACAGCACAAACACATCCAGTTTTCAACAAACATGCTTAACCTATATCATTTTCATACACACCCAAAGACAAAAATGGAAAGCACACATACAATTTAGTTTTCTTCTGGTCCTCCATTTCAGAGTCTTTTTCCTCAGCACTCTTTGCGAGTCTCTCTGACGGCACGGGAGCAGGGCTAAAATATGAATTTGTTATATTGTACCACATTAAAGAGTCTATCTAAATAACTTTACAGTAAAAAAAACAATGTCTATGTTCAGAAATTAATGCTAATGCACTGTTTACTGCACAGTATAAACTGCAAATTGCTAACTATTTATGTAAACTAGCATGTAAAACAGCAGACGTTATTGCTAAGATTGCATAATGCTTAAAAAGGCAATTAATATCATTATTTATTATTTAACTGCACTGACACTATCAGACAAGAACAAGACTTATAATATGAGACAGATTACTAATTACAGTAGCTCAGCAAAAGATCTATAGGCCTGTATTGTCTGTGGCATGATGATAAAACACGATAAGGTATGTAAGGTTCCTACATTTTTGGTTCCTCTAGCTCGACATGGTCATCTGCTGTGATGTCGATCAATGGGACACGACTGAAGCCACGTGTAGATTCAGGAAACGCAGTTTTACACATCGCTGAGTAATAATCTCTCAAAAGACACAATGAGTCTTGGAAGTGACCCACTTCTATCTGCGCGCACACACACACACACATGAACAGAACCATGAGATCTGAAACTCATCTAAGACGGTTCTGTGATGTTTTAGAGAGAAAGTGTGTGTATGTTACCTGCATTAATGCAGAATAATGGTTGATCAGTACAGCTGTGTGATCGTCCAACCAGCTATCATCAATGACACCTGCTCTCTCCTGCTCCGCCTCTTCCTTGCGCTTATCACAGATGTCCCAAAGACGCTCACGCAAGTCCTGCACAAATACACAACACACGCTGATCACAATAGGAAAATAAGCATAAATGTATGTGAGATAAATGCCATAAATTTTGTGAAAACTGTTCATTTGCAGCTATTTGTGATAAACCTGCAGCAAACAAATATTAATGAAAAACAGTTGCACCAAAACGTTGGCAACTGTGAATATTATATTTACTGCTTTGTTTGTTCGTTTTTAACAGTAAATACAATGTAACACAAATCAAATCTTAATACAAAACAAATATACAAAAGAAAAAATTTAAAAGCAGTACACACAAACATAACACATAAAAGAAACAAAAAATAAAAACAAATAAATAAACAAATTAAAAATTTTCCTTGCTTTATTGCAAATAAATATTCTGCAAATATATTTTAATGCTTTCTCCCAATCTTCACTGATTTTTGCTTTTTGAAAAATATGTAACTTCTGTGAGATTACAAAAAAAAAAAAAAGGTTACACTGCAAAAAGAAAAAAAAAGAGAAAAAAAACTTGTTTTTCGGTACAAGTACATATCATAAACATTCTTAAATAAAAATACATTTAGCTGAGGGTCTTCTGAAAATGTTATTATGTGTTTATATTTAATACACAAAAGCATATCTACCAGTGGGGTAACAAAAATGTATTTAATTTCAAAAGGAGAACAAGTTTACTTTTCTTTTTGGCATTTTTGACTTTATTATGATAGGACAGATCAGAGTTGATAAGAAGCGAAGTGGGAGAGAGAGAGAGAGAGAGAGAGAGAGGGAAGCGGGATCAGGAAAGGTTCTTGAGTTGGATTTGAACTCGGGACGCCTGTAGCACAACAGTGCTGTATGTCGGTGCACTGCCCACAAGGCTATCAGTGCCGACTACATTTCTTACCCCATTAGTAGAACTGTTTAGCACAGACATTTAGTTTCGATACAAGACTTTATATCTTGTCATTTTCCTTCTCAAGTAAATGTATCTTGATTTTAGAATGTTTAGATATATGTACTTGAAAACAAGACAAAAATACTGAAGAAAATCTTTTTTCCCCCCAGTGTAGGAGATTGTCTCACATCTAGTCTTTGATGGAGTTCTCCTTTGGTCTCCTCATCCTCTCTGATGTTGTCAGGAACGCTGTTATAATCACGCTGCCACGCGCTTACAAACTCCTGCTTCAGATCCGGCTTCTGTAGGTACTGCCTGAAGTTCTCCCTGAAACATACAAACACACACATATTATACAGTTACACGCACATACACAGGCCTCTATGGCAAGCCGTTTTAACTTTTATTCATTCTCAGGATATGACTTCTTGATATCAACAATTCAATTTTCACTAGTTAAAATGTTCATTCTTGATATCAGGAATTAGATTTCCACTAGTAACAATGGTTATTTTTGATATCAGCAATTACATTTCCACTAGTAACAATGTTAATTCTTGATATCAACAATTAGATTTTCACTAGTTAAAATGCTAATTGTTGATATCAGCAATTAAATTGTTGATATCAAGAATTAAATTGTTGATATCTGTAATTGTATTTTCACTAGTTAAATGTCACCATAGGCTGCCATTCAAAAACAATTGTTGATATCAAGAATTAATTTCTTACTAGTAAAAATGTCTATTCTTGATATCAACAATTTAATTGTTGATATCAAGAATATAATTTCTGATATCAACAATTTAATTCTTGATATCAAGAATTAAATTGTTGATATCAAGAATTAAATTGTTGATATCAAGAATTTAATTGTTGATATCAAGAATAGACATTTTTACTAGTAAGAATTGTATTTCTGATATCAAGAATTAAATTGTTACTAGTAAGAAATTAATTCTTGATATCAACAATTGATTTTGAATGGCAGCCTATGGTGACATTTAACTAGTGAAAATACAATTACAGATATCAACAATTTAATTCTTGATATCAAGAATTAGCATTTTAACTAGTGAAAATGTAATTGTTGATATCAAGAATTAACATTGTTACTAGTGGAAATGCAATTGCTGATATCAAAAATAGCCATTGTTACTAGTGGAAATCTAATTCCTGATATCAAGAATGAACATTTTAACTAGTGAAAATTGAATTGTTGATATCAAGAAGTCATATCCTGAGAATGAATAAAAGTTAAAACGGCTTGCCATAGGCCTCATGTCACACACACAAGCACTGTTCTCTCACCGGATGTTGTGGTGAATGATGAACACATATTTATTATATTAAAACGTTTTTTGTGTCAACAAACCAGTTTGAGCCCTCTATACTTTATAATCCCTATATTAGATGTTCTATATTAAATTTCTACTTTAAATAAATGCTGTTCTTTTGAACTTCCTTATTATCCAAGAATTGTGATAAAACTGATTGAACAATGATGATTAGAAATGTTTCTTGAGCAGCAAATCTGCATATTAGAATGATTTCTGAAGGGTCATGTGACACTGAAGACTGGAGTAATGATGCTGAAAATTCAGCTTTGATCACAGGAATAAATTACATTATTTGTTTATTCAAATAGAACAAATTTCACAATATTACTGTTTTTTACGGAGCCCCTTAAAGGACATTGTGGTGGGAAAAATTCGGGGTGAGTGGAAAAAAATCAGGGTAGGAGGAAAAAATTATTTTCAAATGTTTTGCGTTCCCTCCAGAAACTTTGCGTTCTCTCGCAAAACCATTTGAGTTCGGACAAACTCTTCCTGTTTACTTTGCAGCTTGCAGTGGAGCTCGTATGTTCACAATGGAGCGGTTCATAGAGTTTTTATTTTGAACTTTGACTGAAGTATAAAGAAATACAGTCAGGTTAGTTCAAGCTTTAATGGCTTAATGTATTAAAACAGTGACATAGGACCAAATTCGATAATAATAAATACTAATAAAATTGTTAGGTTTATATTAATAACCTTATTACTAATATTACTATTAATAAAGGAGAATAGCCCAGAATATGAATGCAACGGATTTGGTATTTTTAAATCACCGTTTTCATTATAGCCTACCTTAAGCGTTTCATGAGGGAGAAAAAGCTTAGGCTACGTGCAGGGCGTTGCGTTCATATTCTGGGGTATTCTGCTTAGTAATATTATTAATAAGGTTATTAATATTAGCCTAATAATTTTATCAGCTTTTATTATTATCGAATTTGGTCCTCCAAGTCACCGTTTTAAAACATTAAGCCACATTAAGCGTTTTATTATGTCCCCAAACCGTGCCTTATTAATATACTGTAACTGACTTATTAATATATTTGAATCCAAGTTCAAAATAAAACTCTATGAACCGCTCCATTGTGAACATACGAGCTGCATGAACCATTCATTATAGCCTACCTTAAGCGTTTTCTATGGGGAAGAAAAGGCTTAAAGTGCAGGGCGTTGCATTCATATTCTGCTTTATTAATAGTAATATTATTAATAAGGTTATTAATGTTAGCCTAATAATTTTTATCAGGATTTATTATGATCGAATTTAGTCCTCCAATGTCACTGTTTTAAAACATTAAGCCACATTAAGCGTTTTAGAATGTCCCAAAACGTGCCTCGAAATAAGCACTGACTGTATTACTCTGAGTCTAAGTTCAAAATAAAACTCTATGAACCGCTCCATTGTGAACATACGAGCTCCACTGCAAGCTGCAAAGTAAACAGGAAGAGTTTGTCCGAACTCAAATGGTTTTGCGAGAGAACGCAAAGTTTCTCGAGGGAACACAAAACATTTTAAAATAATTTTTTCCTCCTACCCTGATTTTTTTTCCACTCATCCCGAATTTTTCCCACCACAATGTCCTTTAAGGGGCTCCGTAGTTTTTACTGCATTTTTGATCAAATAAATGCAGTCTTGGTGAGTAAAAGAGATTTTTCAAAAGCATTAAAAAGATTCAACCAAGTCAAAACATTTGAAGAGGTAGTGTACATCTGTTAGATATCAGAAAATTGGTGTCATTTTTTCATCTTAATTACAACAAATTCTCTAATTGGGGAGGAAGTTTTGAGTTCTGAAAGTTACAATACTAGTTTTAGCTCTGTGAAGTAGCCTTTACAGTTTTCATAGCACATCAATCTCTTTCAGGATATTGTTTTATTCATATCATCCCTTTAATGGAGTCATTGACATACAAATCTGATCTCATCTGACCTGCAAGCTAAGCTAGCAGACTGCATGGAAATCCCATGTGCTGTAAGCATGTTTATGCTCATACCAGCCTGAGCACACCTCAGTCTGAGTAACATTAAACAAGCTAGATGAGTGTAATGGCTCTCCATCTGATATTCCACATCAAACAGACTTTTTGAATGTCATTTTTTCATGTTTAATCAGAATCTGCCAGTCTTCTGAGAGACCGTGTGTTACGTGTGTGAAAAAACAAACAAACAAAAAAATAATAAAAACAAGTTTCAACTATAATAAAACATCACTGGTCAATCACAGCAAATATTTTTGACTGTTAATAATTTCCTTATTTGTCTCCACCTCATTGTTAATAGACAGTTTGTGATTTTTGCTTTGCTGCATCATGCTGGGTGTGAAAAACCATAACATTGCAATTACTTGGCCTTTTCATGATTTAAATTATGATATAAAGCTGTAGACAGTGTTCAACCTGTATTAACATCACTGTTTGACATTTTTAAGAAAAAAATGGATCATTCGTTTAAGAAAGAAGTTGAAGAGGGATCTTCAAAACATCTGCAGCAGGTAGATCACTGAACATATATTCAAAATTAATAACCACTGATTACAAACATTTCTTCATTGGACTTAACATGAATGTTTGTGTACATAACATGTTTTTTCTTCTTCTAATTTTAACAGAAAGCAGAAGAGAAAAAACACACTTTCCAGTTGTGTTTAAATACATTGTGTGTAATACATTACACCCCACTGAATATTTCTCAGAGATTAAACACAACTGGAAAGTGTGTTTTTTGTGTGTATTATACATCCATGGGGGAGGGGAGGGGGGTCTGCTTTAGGAACTGGTTTCTTGCTCTTCGACAGATACATCCTCACTAATGCTCATGTTATTGGAGAATCTACTGATCATTGAGAGGGACAATCGACTAGAGGCTGCAAATAAACATGCATCCGAGAATCAACATTTAATTCATCTTATGAATGAGGTGTCCTTGGAACAGAATTGGAACTTTTTAGCATATGAAAGCGAGATTACTTATAACTCTTGTTTCTTTCACAGATCTTCTGGCTCTCCAGTTTTTGATGTAGACTGTAATCTGATTGGCATCCACACTGGTGGCTAGAAGTACAAAACAGAAGGATATAAAACTTGGAGCGTTATGGAATATGGCTTTTCCATGCAGCCCATCCTAGAAAACATTAGAGCACAGGCTGGGATAAAACATTTGCAAAATATCATCAGTGTCATATGCCTACAGCAAGCAACAGAATCAGATCGACACTGAGATGGAAAGTGCTGAAGAGTCCGACGAGAATTGAATGAATCTGTCCACACATCTGTGCTGCCATTTTTTTTTGTGACTGCAAAACCTTAAATTGCAAGACCTAAAAATCAGACTGGGATTTGTCAGTCATTATGGGTTTTCACTTCGCATGTAATTTTTTAGAGATTGTTTAAAAGTTATGTACTGTTTCTCTTATTTTTGATTGATGTAAAGTCATGTATCTCACCTACAGGTGATTTTAGGTCTGATTCATGCCAAGGGAGCAGAACAGTGAGCATTATTCATTTGACAAAGACCAAGGAGACAGTTATAAATCATTCTTTATTGTATTTTCTTTACGTTTTCATTCATACTTGTGTATTCATAGATATTCACATACATACTCATTTAACACAAATCATTCACACATATTGTTTGTTATTTTTACTTTTTATTTTTTTGTGCTGATGTTACTGATCTTAATATTTTGCTTTTGCAGTAAGGGATCATGTTCAAGCTTCCACATCAAATCATCTTTGAATCACACAAAATTAACACCAAATTAACTGATTTGACAGAATCACTGTAATGTGAGACAAGAATACACAAATTTGTAGTTTCACCAAAATAAATACATTTAGAATGACATCTTTGAGTTTACAGCAAATCACTGTTCTTCATGCTTTCATGATAAATTTAGAGGTACATTACATTAAATTAAACTATTTCTATGCCAAATACAGCTTTAATGTTTGTCCCACTTACGTTTATTATTCCATTAATGTGAACCTTGTATAATGCATGTAATGTTGTTGGTGTGTGCTGATTTGATTATTCATCATGTTGAGAAGCTTCTAAGATCTTCAGTTTGTTGGGTCTGGAAAATTTTGTGAATGTCCTGTACAGAAGAAATGTAATCATAATTAATAAAAACACAACCTTAATTTGTATTTCACACATGCAATTACAATAAAGACTCTTAAAAATGCTTGACAAGTGCATTTTTCTTGTGTTGATGTATTTCCTATTGAAACGAATATTTCATGGAACATGGAACATAAACCATCACCACTGATCTCTGCTGTAGTATGTGTGTGAGATCACATATTTATTTGTTACACTCACAGGAAGCAGGTACTGTGAGGATCCCTCCATCAGGTCCTGCAGAAAGGGATGCTGGGACAGCGTGAAGAAAGGAATCTTCTCCTCACCCTTAAAGTCCAACTCCTTAAACACCTTCAGCAGCTCCTGAACACACAAAACAACATAAACAACCTTTACACCATCAACTGATCTACAGAAACACATCACTCTGTTCCAAAACTAAGTGAAATACTTTCCAGTGAACACCTACTGGACACAAACAGACCTACATTTACAAGACAGTTATGAGTGACTAACACACAGACACATGCACATATTGATTAAGTATTTTTGCCATCTTGCCAGATTAAATAGAAATGCTTCCTATTTTTTTTATATATTTTTAATTAAAATGGTTCAAATAAAGTAGGGTGAAGTTGGGATGCTGGGATCTTTTAGTTTTGAAGCAGAGCTGTTATATTCTACCTCTCTGAGTTCATCTCTGCTCCTGCGGTTTGGCTGGAAGCGGTTCAGACGTGAGGAGACACGATCATCTCCATGACCCAGAACTCTGAGCACATCATCCACAGACACACCCACTTCATCAGACTCCACCCCCCTCTCCTCCTCTTCATCAGCATCACACTCCTCTACTCCAGCGCCCTCCATATACGGTACAGACTACAGCAGGAACACAGCGGTTTGAAACAAAACCAGAGTGAACCTCATGAAAACACATTTCAAATATTTCACAATGTCAGTAATACATTATTTTTGTGCATTACAGTAATGAGAAGTCAGTACTTGGTTGAATACAAAATGATGTCAATGCAAATCTTCTAAAAACAGGATTTTTTTTTCTGTTAACCATGTCATACTGTGTGTACCTGTGTGAGGGGGCTGGTGTGTTTATAGTGCAGTGTGTGTCCGATCACGAGGCTGAGAGCTCTGGTGAAGCCCTGAGCCGGTTCAGGATGGCAGCAGAAATACAGCAGCATGCTCAGATAGTCCAGCATCAGCGGAGATGAGTGTGTGCTCGCAAACAGACTGAAGAAAAACTACACACAGAAACAAGGAAAAAATTACATATATGTTCATACACAGATTGTCTATTCAGAACATCTTTTGGGAAACATCACAGTTGCAGTCAAAGTTAAGGGAATACTTCACTCGAAAATGAAAATTTGCTGAGAATTTACTCGATTTACTCAACCATTCAAGATGTAGATGAGTTTGTTTCTTCACAGAAACAGATTTGGAGAAATGTAGCATTACATGACTTGCTCACCGATGGATCCTCTGCAGTGAATGGGTGCCGTCAGAATGAGTTAAAGGGTTACTCCACCCCAAAATGGAAATTTTGTCATTAATCACTTACCCCCATGTCGTTCCAAACCCGTAAAAGCTTTGTTCGTCTTCGGAACACAATTTAAAGGGTTACTCCACCCCTGTGTCAGCTGCATACCGGATACGCTGTTTTCATTCAAATCAAAGCGTAAATACACGTAGAAGATGTATCCGTGCGGTGCGGCTGACACAGAACAGCATACGCTATTTGCGTCCAGCGGATATTCTCCAAAATGGCGCTACACTGACGCAGAGGAGACGAATTGTTGAATAAAGTCGTTATTTTGGGGTTTATTTGCGTACAAAAAGTATTCTCGTAGCTTCATAACGTATCGGTTAAACCACTGATGGCAGATGGACTATTCTGACGATGTCTTTCATACTTTTCTGGGCCTTGACATTGTTAATTGTTTGGCAGTCAATGGGACAGTCACAAACCTCCCGGTTTTCATCCAAAATATCTTAAATTGTGTTCCGAAGACGAACAAAGCTTTTACAGGTTTGGAACGACATGGGGGTAATTGATTAATAAAATTTGCATTTTGGGGTGGAGCAGCCCTTTAAAAACACCTATAAGGCTTGAAGTTAAAAATGCCTTGATGGATTTGTTTCTTACAAACATGCAGCTTTTCTCTTTGCAAACACGGAGTGAGAGACTGGATTGTGGATTACTTGTGGACTATTGTGATGTTTTTATCAGCTGTTTAGACTGTCATTCTGACGGCACCCATTCACTGCAGAGGATCCACTGGTGAGCAAGTGATGTAATGCTACATTTCTCTAAATCTGTTCTGTTGGAAACAAAATCATCTACTGTACATCTTGGATGGGTTAAGGGTGAGCACATTTTCAGCAAATTTTCATTTTTTGGTGAACTACGCATTTATTCAGTTATGTTGTACTGCATATTAAAGGGTCAAATCATAAGGAATGAAGTTATACTTTATCTTTTCTGCTATAAAAGCTTAATGTTCTACTATGAAAAGACTCTGTAACTTCACAATACATCTTTGAAAAGATGCTGTTACGGAAGGATGGGATGTAGACAACTGCAGCAAAAAGAAACAGACAGGTAAAAATTTAAATAGTAAGTAACATGAACAAAAACAACAACAAAAAATATGACCCCATTTGAAGTTCACAAAAATCTTTTAACCTGCTGCATTACCTTCTTAAGATTGGCTAGTCTGTCATAGGGCAGAGGTTCAGCTGGGTCACCAGGGACAGGAAGATCTCTTTCACTGGGAAACCACAATTCAACCTGATCAAAAAACAAAACACATATTAAATTGAACTTACAGGCACATATAAATAAGGCAAGATTATACAAACGAGGCTTGCTTTCATTCATTTTAACCGTAGAAACAGCATGCAGGTGAAATAAAATTAACTATAGAACCATATTTGAATTATTAAAATGCTGTAAAAGTGATTATACTACAAAAATCTGTTGTTTATAGGTCTGTGTGTAGTTTAATGTTTCAGTGATGCTCTATGAGTGTAATAGACCTGTGCATATTGTTCTTGTGTGATGAGTCCAGTTCCTGCAGTGTCGACAGCTCTGTAGCACTGGAGGGTTTTTAACAGCTGAGTCTGAGAGAGAAACGGCCACGGCAGAGCCGCACTGAGCAGAAACTGACGCCAGTCAAACATCTCAGAGTCCTGAGCTAATACACACACCAGCTCATCGACCTACACAACCAATAGCACATGTGTTATCATGCGAGTACAAGCAGGCTTGTCTGTAAAGGGAGAGTCACATTAGTGCATTTTTGGCAAAATCTTGTGGGCAAAAAGGTCCATTGTCAATAGTGTAATGATTAATGAAGCTCACACAGAAGTCACTTTCATATCAAGCAGTTTTCTGTTAGTCAACGCAGGGAATTTGAGTGATAAACTTAAAAATGTTGTGAAATCTGTTTGGGGAAATCTTCCACCTTTTTATATACCCAAGCCAAAGCAATGAAGACACTTTTAAAGTGAATAAATTTCATCCACATTCTTTAAGAAAGTTGGTTGGTTGGGAAAGGAAATTAAGTATGAATAATTGCTACCAAATATGCACAACAAACCATGGAGGAGTTTATCATTTAGTTGAGTGAAGATGTACCTGTGAGGGGGTGATATGCATCCAGGGGTCAGGCAGGACATCACTACCCACGTGAGGAGAGGTTAACTCATGCAGAACGTCAGTCAACTCATTACTGCACATCAGACCTGAACACATCACACAATACACAAACAACAAAATACAGTAAACTAGCTTCTGCTGAAACATGTTGCATTCAGTTCACTTCTGCTGGGTTCTGTTCATTAAGTTATGCACCCAAGACTTGTTTACCCAAAATTACAGTTTTGGAACAACATGAGAATAAATAAATAATGATAATTTTTTTTTTGGTAAATTATCCCTTTATTTAATTTAAATTTAAATTAGTTGTTTGAGTAATGCTGATTCTGACCAGTAGGTGCAGTCTTGTGCAGCTGAGCGCAGAGGATGTGCAGCTGTTGGACAGTCAGGGTGCTGTTTTTGGACTGCTCCAGCAGGGATCGGCGTGGAGCGGGAGACGGACTCGCCACGACAAGTGTGTCTCCATCCACACAGAAATCAGTGCTCTGCAGCACCAGCTCATGATGGATCTGAACTCCATTCTCAATGTGCTGCCGCACCAACTCTGACAGCTGGTCGATACTAGTAAACATACACAAACATATTATGCACATATAAATTAATTTATGAACGTGTACACTATGATGAGAAGCACAATTGGTATTGTTAGGTTATTGTCCTAAAACATGTTAAGAAAATGTTCCAGTCATATTGTCATGCAGAGTGAAATTATATCTCAGAAAATTAGAATATTACTTAAGACCAATACAAAGAAAGGATTTTTAGAAATCTTGGCCAACTGAAAAGTATGAACATGAAAAGTATGAGCATGTACAGCACTCAATACTTAGTTGGGGCTCCTTTTGCCTGAATTACTGCAGCAATGCGGCGTGGCATGGAGTCGATCAGTCTGTGGCACTGCTCAGGTGTTATGAGAGCCCAGGTTGCTCTGATAGTGGCCTTCAGCTCTTCTGCATTGTTGGGTCTGGCATATCGCATCTTCCTCTTCACAATACCCCATAGATTTTCTATGGGGTTAAGGTCAGGCGAGTTTGCTGGCCAATTAAGAACAGGGATACCATGGTCCTTAAACCAGATACTGGTTGCTTTGGCACTGTGTGCAGGTGCCAAGTCCTGTTGGAAAATGAAATCTGCATCTCCATAAAGTTGGTCAGCAGCAGGAAGCATGAAGTGCTCTAAAACTTCCTGGTATACGGCTGTGTTGACCTTGGACCTCAGAAAACACAGTGGACCAACACCAGCAGATGACATGGCACCCCAAACCATCACTGACTGCGGAAACTTTACACTGGACCTCAAGCAACGTGGATTGTGTGCCTCTCCTCTCTTCCTCCAGACTCTGGGACCCTGATTTCCAAAGGAAATGCAAAATTTACTTTCATCAGAGAACATAACTTTGGACCACTCAGCAGCAGTCCAGTCCTTTTTGTCTTTAGCCCAGGTGAGACGCTTCTGACGCTGTCTGTTGTTCAAGAGTGGCTTGACACAAGGAATGCGACAGCTGAAACCCATGTCTTGCATACGTCTGTGCGTAGTGGTTCTTGAAGCACTGACTCCAGCTGCAGTCCACTCTTTGTGAATCTCCCGCACATTTTTGAATGGGTTTTGTTTCACAATCCTCTCCAGGGTGCGGTTATCCCTATTGCTTGTACACTTTTTTCTACCACATTTTTGTTCCCTTCGCCTCTCTATTAATGTGCTTGGAAACAGAGCTCTGTGAACAGCCAGCCTCTTTTGCAATGACCTTTTGTGTCTTGCCCTCCTTGTGCAACGTGTCAATGGTCGTCTTTTGGACAACTGTCAAGTCAGCAGTCTTCCCCATGATTGTGTAGCCTACAGAACTAGACTGAGAGACCATTTAAAGGCCTTTGCAGGTGTTTTGAGCTAATTAGCTGATTAGAGTGTGGCACCAGGTGTCTTCAATATTGAACCTTTTCACAATATTCTAATTTTCTGATACTGAATTTGGGATTTTCCTTAGTTGTCAGTTATAATCATCAAAATTAAAAGAAATAAACATTTGAAATATATCAGTCTGTGTGTAATGAATGAATATAATATACAAGTTTCACTTTTCGAATGGAAAACTTTTTGATGATATTCTAATTATATGACCAGCACCTGTATATACACACATACAAGTGTGCTGTATCTAACTTTTTATGTTTACACTTTTTATGAAAGTATTAATTTTTAAAAATATATTTACAATATTCAAAATAAGATGACTAAGAATTTATATTGCAAAATGAAAATTTTAATTTATACATACAAGTGTTTGCTCTACTGTAAAATGCAATATTTAACTTTTAATAAACAGAAGAAAATATATCTAAAAGTTAATATAAAAATATCTAATATAAAAATATAAAAATATATATTTTAAGTATATTCCAAATACCAAATATAGGTTGACTAAGAATTCCTTGCAAAACAAGAATTTATACATGATGGCTTTTGTTTTACTAATTAATTTTATGCTATTTCGAATATTAAAAGTAATAATTTGAAGAGTAAACTAATTTTGCAAATGTGATTTGGAGTGAAATTCTAAGATTCCCCAATTAGAAGTACATTATTTAAATTGGTGTCTGCAGGACAATTGCAACCAAGAGAGCCAATACAGTGTTCTCATCCTCTCTGGATCTCTGGTCACCGATCTTCCTCTCACCTGTTCATCTCAGACAGGAAGCGAGTTCCCAGCCACTCCTCCATGTTTCCGTAGGCCTGCTCTGCTTTCTGTTGCAAACTGCTCACCGTTCTCAGCGCGTGAGCCTTTATCAGCTCCAGACGCAGCTTCACTGCATGTTCTGCCCGCATACGTAAAACATTCTTACTGTTTATACATCACATGAACACATAACATCCTGAAGCTGAGGCTAGCTCACGGCATACCTTCACGTTTCAGTGCAGCTGTGAATTCCTGTTTGATTCTCTTCCTCTCTGCTTTCCTCTTGACCTCCTCAGGGTTCCTCTCCACCACAGGTTGAGGACTGGGCTCCTGTGGAGGGGTTGGAGCACCTAAAATAACACACACTCATTAGTGCCAACACATAACACAGCTGAAACTCGTTTTATAAATGACGGAGCGGTGGCTTTTCTTCACCTTTCTTTTTCCCAGCTTTCTTATTGTCCGTAGCAGAGTTTGAAGTCTGCACTCTCTGTGCCTCCATCTGCTTCTGTTCTTCATCACCCTCCTCTTCTTCTCGCTGCTGTGTCTCTGCCAGCACCTGACACACAGTTGTGTGCAAACACACATGAAGACAGAGGCACAGTCAGAGGTAAGTATATTGAAATTTTACAAATACAGCTCACCCGATCAGAATTTTGAGTAGGCACTATCCTTTTTTTGGGGAAAAATCACATTTAGAAAACAGTAACATTGTGAATTATTATTAAAATTTAACATAACCATTCTCACTGTGAATATATTTAAAAATGTAATTAATTCCTTTGATGCAAAGCTGACTTTTCAGCATCATTACTCAAGTCTTCAGTGTCACATCCTTCAGAAATTATTCTAATATACTGATTTGCATTTCTTATTTTTATCAATGCTGACAAGAGTTTTGCTGCTTAATTATTTTTTGTGGTAATCGTGATGCAGTTTTTCATGATTGTTTGATGAATATAAAGTTCAAAAGAACAGCATTTATTTGAAATGGAATCTTCTGTAACAATATAAACTGTCACTTTTGGTAATTTTTAATGTGTATTTAACTTAAATAAATAAAAGTTTAAAAAAAATTCTCACATAGCTACCGCAATCACTGTTTCCTGCTGAAATAAAGACATTTACAACTAATATAGTTAAAGTTGCTGATAACTGATCTTCAAGGGAGCTGAGGTTTAACAATGCCAGTGTTCTCAAATTATTATCTACTGGCAAAACAGGGCCCCATATTTTTAAGCTTACCAGCAAAACCATTACGAGACACACTGATATAAACACACACCATGCTCCTGATGGCGCTGAGTGCTGTCTGGAAGAACTCCTGCAGTAGTTTCTCATCAGGATGGTGCAGAACCTGTCTGAGCTGCTCAGAAGTGGGAGATCTGCAGGAAACCAATGGAAACCTGACAGCACAAACACATCCAGTTTTCAACAAACATGCTTAACCTATATCATTTTCATACACACCCAAAGACAAAAATGGAAAGCACACATACAATTTAGTTTTCTTCTGGTCCTCCATTTCAGAGTCTTTTTCCTCAGCACTCTTTGCGAGTCTCTCTGACGGCACGGGAGCAGGGCTAAAATATGAATTTGTTATATTGTACCACATTAAAGAGTCTATCTAAATAACTTTACAGTAAAAAAAACAATGTCTATGTTCAGAACTGAATGCTAATGCACTGTTTACTGCACAGTACAAACTGCAAATTGCTAACTATTTATGTAAACTAGCATGTAAAACAGCAGACTTGCTAAGATTGCATAATGCTTAAAAGGCAATTAATATCATATTATTTATTATTATTTAACGGCACTGACACTATCAGACAAGAACAAGATTTAACTGAATTGGTGAAATTGCATGCATACTGCAAAAATAGTATAATTTTATTCTAAACACGGTCATGCAAGTTATATATTATGAGACAGACAGATTAATAATTACAGTAGCTCAGCAAAAGATCTATAGGCCTGTATTGTCTGTGGCATGATGATAAAACACGATAAGGTATGTAAGGTTCCTACATTTTTGGTTCCTCTAGCTCGACATGGTCATCTGCTGTGATGTCGATCAATGGGACACGACTGAAGCCACGTGTAGATTCAGGAAACGCAGTTTTACACATCGCTGAGTAATAATCTCTCAAAAGACACAATGAGTCTTGGAAGTGACCCACTTCTATCTGCGCACACACACACACACACACACATGAACAGAACCATGAGATCTGAAACTCATCTAAGACGGTTCTGTGATGTTTTAGAGAGAAAGTGTGTGTGTGTGTGTTACCTGCATTAATGCAGAATAATGGTTGATCAGTACAGCTGTGTGATCGTCCAACCAGCTATCATCAATGACACCTGCTCTCTCCTGCTCCGCCTCTTCCTTGCGCTTATCACAGATGTCCCAAAGACGCTCACGCAAGTCCTGCACAAATACACAACACACAAAATAAGCATAAATGTGAGATAAATGCCATAAATTTTGTGAAAACTGTTCATTTGCAGCTATTTGTGATAAACCTGCAGCAAACAAATATTAATGAAAAACTTTTGCACCAAAACGTTGGCAACTGTGAATATTATATTTACTGCTTTGTTTGTTTGTTTTTAACAGTAAATACAATGTAACAAATCAAATCTTAATACACACAAATATTACACACAAACATAACACATAAAATGAAACAAAAAATAAAAACAAATAATTTTCCTTGCTTTATTGCAAATAAATATTCTGCAAATATATTTTAAGGCTTTCTCCCAATCTTCACTGAAGTTAATAAACATTTGAGAATATTTTACAAAATGTTTTTTGTTTTTTTGCTGAAATATAGCATGTATTGCCTGTAAAAATATGTAACTTCTGTGTGTTTTAAAAAAAAGAAAAAAAAAGGTTACACTGCAAAAAAAAAAAGAAAAAAAAAACTTGTTTAAAGAACGTTTTTCTTTTTTCGGTACAAGTACATATCATAAACATTCTTAAATAAAGATACATTTACCTGAGGTCTTCTGAAAGTATTATTAAAATTTAATGAGTTCATAATTAATACACAAAAGCATATCTACCAGTGGGGTAAAGAAAAATGTATTTAATTTCAAAAGGAGAACAAGTTTACTTTTCTTTTTGGCATTTTTGACTTTATTATGATAGGACAGATCAGAGTTGACAAGAAGCGAAAAGCGATCAGGAAAGGTTCTTGAGTTGGATTTGAACTCGGGACGCCTGTAGCACAACAGCGCTGTATGTCGGTGCACTGCCCACAAGGCTATCAGTGCCGACTACATTTCTTACCCCATTAGTAGAACTGTTTAGCACAGACATTTAGTTTCGATACGAGACTTTATATCTTGTCATTTTCCTTCTCAAGTAAATGTATCTTGATTTTAGAATGTTTAGATATATGTACTTGAAAACAAGACAAAAATACTGAAGAAAATCTTTTTTCCCCCCAGTGTAGGAGATTGTCTCACATCTAGTCTTTGATGGAGTTCTCCTTTGGTCTCCTCGTCCTCTCTGATGTTGTCAGGAACGCTGTTATAATCACGCTGCCACGCGCTTACAAACTCCTGCTTCAGATCCGGCTTCTGTAGGTACTGCCTGAAGTTCTCCCTGAAACATACAAACACACACATATTATACAGTTACACGCACATACACAGGCCTCACGTCACACACACAAGCACTGTTCTCTCACCGGATGTTGTAGAGGTGGTGAATGATGAGCTCGCGTTCACTGCGGAGGTTCTGCATCACTGTCTTGATGTTAATCACGTATGAATTACAGACGTTCTCCCAGTACGGCACAAGATACACTGAGATCTCCTGCAAAAATGACCAATATAACAGAAAAACAAAACTGACTAAATGGGTAATAAATGGGTCATATCATACATTTATTTTTCATATAAAAAGTTTTTTGTGCCAACAAACCATTGTGAGCCCTTTATACACTATAATCCCTATATTAGACGTTCTATATTAAATTTCTACTTTAAATAAATGCTGTTCTTTTGAACTTCCTAATTATCCAAGAATCGTGATAAAACTGATTGAACAATGATGATTAGAAATGTTTCTTGAGCAGCAAATCAGCATATTAGAATGATTTCTGAAGGATCATGTGACACTGAAGACTGCAGTAATGATGCTGAAAATTCAGCTTTGATCACAGGAATAAATTACATTTTAAGGTTTATTCAAATAGAAAACAGTTTTTCTGAATTGTAAGAATATTTCACAATATTACTGTTTTTACTGCATTTTTGATCAAATAAATGCAGTCTTGGTGAGTAAAAGAGATTTTTCAAAAGCATTAAAAAGATTCAACCAAGTCAAAACATTTGAAGAGGTAGTGTACATCTGTTAGATATCAGAAAATCGGTGTCATTTTTTCATCTTAATTACAACAAATTCTCTAATTGGGGAGGAAGTTTTGAGTTCTGAAAGTTACAATACTAGTTTTAGCTCTGTGAAGTAGCCTTTACAGTTTTCATAGCACATCAATCTCTTTCAGGATATTGTTTTATTCATATCATCCCTTTAATGGAGTCATTGACATACAAATCTGATCTCATCTGACCTGCAAGCTAAGCTAGCAGACTGCATGGAAATCCCATGTGCTGTAAGCATGTTTATGCTCATACCAGCCTGAGCACACCTCAGTCTGAGTAACATTAAACAAGCTAGATGAGTGTAATGGCTCTCCATCTGATATTCCACATCAAACAGACTTTTTGAATGTCATTTTTTCATGTTTAATCAGAATCTGCCAGTCTTCTGAGAGACCGTGCGTTATGTGTGTGTATGTGCCTTAGGTAAAGGTTCCTCCACGTAACGCCGTCCAGCAGATTTTGGGGTAGCTGCTTTAGACTTAGCAGAGCAGGCACTTTCTGGACGTGTATGTTCAGCTGAGGAGGACGTAGACATTTTCCTGGAGTGACCCAGAGCTGCTCCTATGGGGAGGACAGAGAGCATATTTCACTAGACATGAATTTACAAAAGGAAATATAAATGCTTGAATAATGGAAGATTTTCAAACTTTAAAGTCTACAAAACATTAGAATGAGTCTGTAGCAAGCTAAATTACTTGTAGAAAATTGCGGAGAAGAAATAAATATCAGCAACTGCACCAACTTGCATATTTTTGCTCAGTTTGAATAAAAATGAGGCTTTTTCCTCAACAAAACCACGTATGCAAGCTTATCTTAATTGTTTTGTTTTTATATTTTGTTTAAAGGTTCAATAAACTTTCATTTAAAAAAAACAAAAAACCTTTTCATATGTCAGGCTTTACAGGGTTAAGTAATAGGTTTAAGTGAATCTACCTTTTTCAACTGAGTCCATGGTGTCCATCAGAACTATCTTCACGTTACTGAAGAGAGTGTCCTCGTCTACATCTGCCGTGACTTTCACAAGAATATTCTGCTGGTCACCAAACCATTTCTCCAGTTTTGGCCATGTGTCATGAAAACCACTAATTCTGTTAAAAAACGATAACACACAAAAAATGTCTAAGAAAATCTGAACACACAACATATTTCTTCGCCATTATGTGAAATTATTGGGTGGAAAGCATTTAATACAAAGAAAAAAGTAGGATGGAACTTGATTTCATTCATTGGGACTTGACTGGATCATGTAATGATACACTATTTTCCAGTACAAAATGACATCACTCAAAAAGGAAAGTAATTTCCTTCCTGTGCACAGATGAATCATGGAAGATCACTCCAGAAACACCCATAGTAGTAAATACAGTCAGTGTGTTGTTTTGTTCAGTGTGACAATAATGTTGGACAATTTATAAGTGACCTTCTTTGTGTAAAAAAAAAAAAAAAACTTTATTAAAAAATAAAATAAATACAGTCCATTTTTGATTTTACGTGGTTATTAAAAGGGCTCAGTATTTGTAGTTTTATTTTTAAGGGAAAATAACAATGTTTTGCTTTTTAAATATTAAAAAAGACAGTCTTTAAATGGTTTAGTTTATTAAAAATAATAAATATCTGTAGAACGTCTCGTATGAGATTAATACTTCTTGTATTCCAAAAGCAGGTTTTTGATGTTACTTTGATTATCTTTTTCCAATTAGCATAGCACTTTTCTGCTAGTTTTACTGTATTCATATGGTAGCAGAGTGGGGATTTTTAATTCATTTCTATGGGGGCCAAGAGTCATTTCTATGGGGGCCAAGTAATTTCTATGGGGGCCAAAGTCATTCCATAATCATTTCTATGGGGGCCAAACTACACGCTCTCACAGGGAATTGTGGGTTTGACAGTGGATTGGAGAAAGCATTGAGAGCAGTCGAGGGCGTCCAAGAGTTGAAAGTTCTCAACTGGCAAATGACAGCCAAAAATGTTGGGCGGTAGTTTATCGCTGTGAAGTCTGCTGTGAAGTGAAGTCCTCAGTCATAAGCATTTACAAATATGCCTATCATGCTGGATTTTCTGCTGGATTTAGTGCATAAACCACATTGTTTACGTATTGCTAATTTCATTTAGATTTCAAGTGCGGTTTGGATGCATTCATTGTGTCTGGACTGGCTGTGTTAACAAAAGTGCATTAGCATTTGTGTATTTGGGGATTACAAAATCAAGCTTGCATCTTTCCAACTGTAATTGTGTAAATACTGTATATATTGGACATGATGAAAACAATCATAGGTTATACACATTTACTACAAACACACACCTGTGTTGTATCTGTTTCCTCCCCAGGCTTTTTTCATCAGACAAGGATGCTAGATCTTGTGTGTCCACATCTGTCATACTCGTCTTTTCATCTGGAGCATCACTGCCATCTCTCTCCTGCTCTATGCTCTCCCCGTCTACTAATAGGTGAAGATCACACAGCTTTATTATCATTTCATACTAAAAACAGCAAAGCCTGTCAAGCTGGTAAGAGCAACTAATGATAAAGTACTGCGAGATTAACATCTGCAGTAACTCACCAGCCTGATGAGTGGCTCGCTCCAGAACCTGCTCATCTGAGACGTCTAAGAGCACCACTAGGTCCAGTGCAGGGGATGGAGGAGGTGGATCTTTAGGAGCGTTTTTGTCTGTGGCTGAGTTGCTATGTGTTTTTGTCTCAGCCTGATCAGGTTCAGTCCCGGTCAGAGCTTTCTCCAGCATCTGAGCCTGACTGATGTCCACTGGGAACCCGTCAAGAATCCAGCCACTGTCAGCAGGGATGTTCCTGAAGCGCATGACCGAAGGGAATTTTTAAGAAGATTTATTTAGTGCAAAAAATAAATCATAGTTTTTCATGTGCACCAGCTTTAATGTAGTTAACTAAAACCATAAAATAAACATTACCTGAAATAAAATAAAACACATAAAAAAATCCAAATATTTTATTTCACCTAGTTTCCAAGGCAAGATCTCCTATTTAACTGTAGTCTAACTTGAAGTACTAAAAGAACTAAAACTAAATCAGCTAAAATGAATAAATAAAAATGACTAAAAACTATAGAGACATACAAAATAAAACCAGTAAAACACAAAAACATACAACAAAATTACTTATGCTTTAACTAAAATGAATAAAAATAATAACTAATTCATAAACTACAAAAACTACAATAGTATATCAATGATACTAAAATAACACTGATGTGCACTCAAGGAAGAACATTTTATTTACATTTTTATCTGCTTAAAATAAAACAATAAAACAATAAAACAAGTATGGTGTGGAGTAGGGGTGTGCGATACTGCAAATTTTGGTATCGATCTGATACCAAGTAAATACAGGGCAAGTATCGCCGATACTGATACCGATACCGATACTTTTTCCTTTTTAATAACATGCATTTAAATGACCAATTACACTTTGAAAATTAACAATAACTTATGTTGATATGACTAAAATATTATATTCACCTTAAAGCTATGTGGATATTTGCCTTTCTGAAAGGAGTTTGCAAGCAGAGGAGCCCAGAATATGAAAGCAATGCGTAAAGTTTCCTGTTAAGCATTTTCCTCCCATAAAAAGAGTTATAAAGAAAAAAAAACTTAACATGGACTAATGCATTAAGAAAGTAATATTGAAAGGCCAACTCAGTATACTGATGATGCAAACTATATGCAGGCAAGCAGCCCAGCATATGAACGCAAAGTGCATGCATGTTAAGTGTTTTCCTCTGATAGAAAACTTTTATAAAGAAAAAACAACAACGTGGCTTAATGGTTGAAGACTGTATAAAAGGCCAAATTCGGTAAATTTAATGGGTCTGGCTTCCAGTCTCATCCGCTTCCAGCGATTTTTAACTGTACAAAAGCTTGGTATTGCAAACTATTTTTGGTTTATTTTTCTCATGATTTCCCTACCGTGCCTAAGGAAGTGGAAGTCTTGTACATACAGTCTATGAAAAAAGCTTACTTTCACGTTGAAAAAGGTGAATAAATTTGGTGCTGTTGCCACAGTAGCGAATTTCTACCGTTCCATTTCGCTGTAGCATAATATCCGCTTGCACATGGAGCCCCTGAGTCACGTGATGGCATAACAAAACACTAAAGCAGGGGAGGAGCAGTAAGGTTTGCATACGAGACGTGAAAAGAGCGGTATATAAACACACAGATATGTCTATTCTTTGTTGAATGTATTAAGCAATATGTTAAGTGTAGAGGAGAGGAAATTAACCTAAAGTATCGATCTAATCAGGCTAGTATCGATCCGATACCAATACCAACGTTGGTATCGATACTATCGATATTAAGATCGATCCGCCCACCCCTAGTGTGGAGACAAAGCTCTTTACCTGATAGCATCCACTATGATGTCAACCAGGAGTTGATCAGGAACAGCTTTGCCTGTCCTAAGAGCCTGCTCTACTGCTGCTCCATGCTGTGCCCGCAACGACCACTGCAGAACAGATCACAGTACATCATGGACCATATCAAAGAGCTCACTGCTGCAAAAATACAGAAAGGAAAACTGAGTTCACATGGAGAGCGGCTTTGCGATTGCTTTTACTTTTTCTTTGTCCTCTTTTTCAAGAAGTCCAAATGTCTTATGTGGCTGAGGTCCTGATGTAAGACACACAGAAGAGTCAATGAGTGAGCATTTTCATAGTAAATAATGTCTTTATATGGTTTTCATTTATATAAAAAAAAATTATGAAAAATGCACTAATATGCAGTTAAATGAATAGAAATACACATAATAAATTCAGAAATAAATGTAAGAATAAGTGTAATCAATTAGCACAGAAATCAATAAAAGCAAATAAAACATTTTTAATACCCCAATGAGTCTTTTAGTTTGCTAAATGATTAAATGTATCTGGAAATACTTGGTCGTCCATGGGGTGCATAACATCAAATTAATAAATATATGAATCTAAACATACGTAGAAATAAACAAAAATTACACTACCTTTCAAATGTTTGCAATTTGTAAGACTGTAATGTTTTTGAAAGTCTCTTTTGCTCACCGGGGTTGCATTTATTTGATCAGAAATGCAGTAAAAACAGTAATATTAGGAAACATTATTACAATTTAAAATAACTGTTTTCTATTTGAATATATTTGAAAAATATATTTGAAAATGTAATTTAATCCTGTGATTAAAGCTGAATTTTCAGCATCATTACTGAAAATTTTGTGTCACATGATCCTTCAGAAATCATTCTAATATGCTGATTTGCTGCTCAAGAAACATTTCAGATTATCATCAATGTTGAAAGCAGTTGTGCTAGTTACTTTTTTTTCAGGATTCTTTCATGAAAATTAATTGGAAATAGAAATCTTTTGTAACAATATAAGTCCTTATTGTCATTTTTGATCAACTGAATGCATCCTTGCTGGAAAAAAAGACTTTTGAATGGTATTGTAAATAAATAAATTAAAAAAATATTCCCACAAACCTGATTCTAGAGGAGATGATTTCTCCTCCTCTTCTTCTCTCTGAGGCTGCTCTGTTGGAGAACCATTCCTCTCCAAGTTCTTCTGAGCATGGCAAATACAAGGTCAGCTCCAGCAGGAGTATAAACAGTATAAACAATGAAGTAAATTAATTGGTTGCACAGAAAACGGCACAGTCACACACAACACAAACTAATCCAAAAATATTGTCAGACTTGCTGGATGCTACTTCAGATTAAATATTCCTGACCTGTGACTCTTTTTGTCTTTCACTCGCAGCCAGTTTTTCCTGCTGATAGGCTGATAGAGCATCCTGGATCAAAGAGTTGGCTGAGAGCATATAGAGGCCAAGAGCTGATTCCCAGAGAGGAACAAACAGCAAGTGAGGAAAGTTAGTTAATATTCTGACGTGATGAAGCATATTCATTCACTATGATGAAGCATCAACTCCTACCGTTGCTGATTTTGGCGAGGCAGGTGGTTTTGCCCGAGTAGGATTTTCCCAGCATGCACGCTCTGATGGTGAAACGAGGAAACAGAGGAGGAGGAGGAGTGCTGACACTGGGTGGGACTATCATGCTCTGTAGACGGCTCAACACATGATCCAGAATATCATTTACTGGAGGGGCTTGACTCTCGCCCTCTTCATGCCAAACCCACTCGCCCTTCATGGCCTGAAGCGAACAAACAGAAAGACACATGTGCATTACACTTGCACAGACATGTAAACGAATCTGTCCCTCATTTGCATCAGTCAAGTTAAAGCTACAGTAACTCAGCACGTCCTTACCACATACTCATTGTAGTCTTGATTGTTGAGTATTTGGAGCTTCTCCAACTCAATGATCTGTTCTGGTGTGGGGTCAGCAGGGGTGGGATCCACACTGGCCACTTCATACAGCGGCTTACCACTGAAAAACAGCTCCATCCACTCCTGCATCAGCTTCACTGGTATCAGACTGAGAAAGAGTGAAGATGAAGAACCCACCATATCTCCAAATCAGCATACTGGAATGATTTCTGAAGGATCATGTGACACTGAAGTTATGATGCTGAAAATTCAGCTTTGCATCACAGGAATAAATTACATTTTAAAATATACTCAAATAGAAAATAGTTATTTGAAATTGTAATGTTATTTCAAAATATTACTGCTTTTACTGTACTGTACTAGTTTTTTCAACATTTGAACAGTCGTGTCCATATAAAACATGCAGCAAAATATAATTTTTAGTTTTATTATAATGCACTATAAAGGTAGTTTACATAACACATTGAACTTTCTATTTAAAAATCCACTCTGCCTTTTATTTGCTGTTTAGTAGAGTGATCAGGGAAATAAATACTTGGCTGTGAGGAGCCGATATTCTCCAGCTTTGGTTGCCAGATCAACAATCTGTTCCAGAATTCCTCTGCAGATGTCAAAGTGTTTGCGATAGCGAGCTTGAGCGCGCTCGGCAACTAGCTGTTTGTGTAGCTCACACTCCATCCTGATCTCTTCACTGCGCTCGAAATGTTCCTGTTGAGCAAGAACCTGAACAATGGTAATGATTGGACATATTCAGGACCACTCAAAAACTTTTTCTGATACTCTATGGGTTGTTTTGTTTGTGTGTGTTTATGATCTCTCACAGCTTCTCTGTCCAAGGCCTCTTGGAAGTCTCGAAGGCGTCTTTCCTGGTACTGTCTCTCCTGGAAGATCCGGTTCTGTCGCAGTACCTCTTTCTGCTGTTTTATTTGCATCAGCTGCACAGCGATCCTCTTCTCCTGCTGCGTCTGACGCATCAATCGACTGACCATCTCTTCCTCTCGTAATACCTCCTGCAGAAACAATATCAATGCAAAAATCAGATGTAATCAAGACAAACACTACCAGTCAAAAGTCTGACACTGTTTTTGACATTTATAAGCATTTCTGAGGAGTCTAAACACAGAAAGTTTGCATATGTGTTTTTGTTATCATATTTCATACATCAGGTTTTTATGGCTCAAGTATGAAATAATAATGAGAATATGGAGGTCATACTCAAGGAGGAAAACACCTCCATTTTATTTACAGTCCCAAACTAAGCAAAAATGTGCAATTTGATGCAGCTGATATTTATATGGCAAAAACGTAAGATGAAATTCTGATAACCTGTAATGCAAATCAATGAGATCTTTATAACAGTATAGCAGACTGCTTACATCAAATGCATATAAATATCAGTTGTCACTTCTTTATCTCCCAATAATGTTTACTTGATTATATATTTAAATCCTTTAGCTTATATTTAAATGCTTAGTTTTATGATCAAAGCTCTGTGGTTTCAAAACCATTATGCAATGCAATACAATGATGATTGAGGGATGAACAAAAATGTTCCATAAAAGCCTGATGATCATATTTGACACTCAAGTTTTAACATGATTTTTCAAAAAAAAAAAAAAAGAAAAAGAAAAAAAAAGGATAATCAAGTAAGCTGCTTTAGTGCAGCAAGTGTTCATCCTGGAATATTACTAGCAATATAAAAGTGATTCTTATGTTTACTTTATAAAAATCTGCAAATTCTTCAAAAGACGTGTACCATGATCTGAAGTGGGGTAATTATAGTAAAAGGACTTCTACTTGCTAAAAAAGTATTAACTATCAGTCAGATGACAGAGGCATGTAGTAGGTTGCGTACAACAGGTTTTTCAGCAAAGTTTTGATCATATTTATAAATTAGAGGCCTTAGCTTGTGTATCAAATATAATACAGTAGGTTTTATAAGGCTCAAATAAGCCAAGCCTGAGGTCACCTGCTGAGCTTCATGGGTTTGTAGTTGTTCCATCAGCGCACGGCGTCTCCGCATCTCTCTTTGTTCCCGGGCAGCAGAGTCTTCCTCCAGACGCTGACGGATGTTCTCGATGTACTCCTTGTTCCACTGTTCTTTGTCAACTGTAGTCATTGGCTGGGTCACACGACCACTGTAAATTGAGGTACAGTTCATCATACCAAGGTCTCAAATAATCAAGAAAGTTTTTGAGAGTTTTGTGTGAAACTAGACTTAGTCAGTGAAAGAACTGTGAGCAGTATGTCGGCCTGCTTTTGTGCATTTATTGTTTGTACTCCTAGATTTTTTTGCAAACACACCTGTAAAGAAAGGCTCCACCTCCAGCAGGAGAAATCCTCTTCTGGTTCTTCTCAAACTGAGCTATCTCACGATGAACATACTGGAAATCACACTGCATCTTAAAGAGTGCTCACTAAACACAATCAAATCCTGTCAAAACAACTTTTGACAATTCATATTGTTTTTCTGTATATTGTTTTTCAAAAACAAAACTGTAATGCAAAAGAGATAACATATTTTAATGTATTTATACAACATAGCAACAGTGTTTTTTTAGTATTAATTCTATACTATTATAGTCTTTAATGTTTAAAATTATTGTTATACTGTATTTGCAGTTTACATTTTAATTTTAACATTTATATTTAGCTTTAATTCATTTTTCATTTTATATACTTTTATAGTATTTATTCATATTTAAAATTGCTTTTATTTTTGCATAGTTTTAGTTTAATTTTTAAGTTTTAGTTTTATCTGGTTTTGTCATTATTATAATTTTTTTTAATTAATATTTCTATTTATCTTTATTTTTTTCAGTTTTAGTAATTCTTCAACTTAAAAATGAGAAATGAAGTCTTGGCAAATAATTGAAATAAGTTTCAGTTTTTTAAATCTAATATTTATATTTTATTTCTGATTTATTTCAATGACCGAAAATAGTTTTAGTTAACAATAACAACGCTGCTGTATTGTACTATGCAATATAGGGGGTAAATGTGCATAATAATCATGAAAATAATGTCAAAAGTGTAAAACTGTTGTTCACCTCAGCCTCTTGCTTTTTGCGAAACTGAAGCTGTTTCTCAGTAGCTCTTGAAGTGCGAGCATGTGGAGGTTTTGGGATCTGCACAATAGCCGACTGAATCTGAATCATGATCTCATGCTGTTTTCTGCGTACCTGCCGGTGCTGACGAATAACAAATCATACTATCAGTCTCAGCCACCACTATCACATGCTGATTCACCAGTCAATGCACAGTAAAGTACAGTAAAGCACAGAGGGCATAAGAGAAGTTTTAATAACCCAAAAAACAGTTTGATGCTACTGAATAAATAAGGTTCAAGGTAGTTATTGATAGATATGAAAATGTATCTATGGTCAGCTGTAGAAAGTCACACCTTCTCAATGTCCCTCAGCCTCCTCTCCTCCTGCCGTTTGAGCCGGTCCTCCTCCTTCAGGAGTTCAGCCATGACCGAGCGGTTGTACATGTCCTGCCCTCTTTTATGGAAGCGTTTTGCGATCTTCTGCATCTTCAGATCTGTCTCACGCTTTACCACCGTCTTCAAGCGCTGTCAGACAAACAGCCTGAAATGAAACTCCTTTTCCCAACATGCAGTGTTCGTAAAGCTAATCAAAACATGAACTAACTAATCTACCAATAACAACAACAGGCAAAAGGCAGCTTACCATATTTGAACTATTTTGTCAATATAAAAATGTAAACATTGTGAAGAGGTTAGGTAGATAAAGTTAGGAGTTTAAATTGTGTAATACACTACAATACCACCAGGGCACTATACCAGCCCAGAGGGAGAATTATTTGACCTTGTACGACTGTATTACCTCAGTATAGATGCTGTTCTCTATGCGGTGCAGTCGGGCTGTGGCCGCAGGCTGCATGACTTCTATGGCTGTGGCAGTGAGGCCTGTCTTCTTCTTCTTCTGCAGCACTATGTAGAGATGGTAGAGCAGATGTGTGGCCGCCCCCTGCCTGCCCTGCATCACCGCTTTGGCCATGGACAGGTCAAAGGGCACGCCCAGCAGCTGCAGGGTGGGCTCAATGCGGGTGAAGTTATTCAGCTTCGCATTCGCCGTGCTGTGGAATAACAATTTAATAAGTTACAATGTCTTTGTCTGACTATAACATTAAAATTCAATTTCCTTCATGGGATTAATAAAGTGTATGTCTGGATGAATCTCACAAAAACATGCCACACTTCATCACAACAACAAAATATATATTTTTAAAATCTATCTATCTATCTATTTATCTGTCTATCTATATGTATGTCCATCCATCCTTACCATACCTATGTTTGGAGAACAGCTGAAAGTCGTCCTGCAGCTCATATCTGTGCAGGATCTCTCCTATCAGATAACCGTTTGCAAAATCCCTGGTGAACGAATAGGGCTCTAAAATAAAACACATAATATTTACAAGACGAACAAAACGGCCGCAATTATTAACTGTAGTTTAGCTGATAAAACAGGTATAAATGTAAACATTTTTGAACGGATAACCGCATTAATCCGTTTGCTAAAAGCCATTTCGTAATTTACACAACAAACACTCACCAATGACTTTTGACAGCCGAAGCTCTATATTCAGCCACTGACAGATAATGTCTGACATTATGAAGGTTTAATTTGCTTAAGTAAAAGCAATAATGTCCACATAAATGTAATAATAATCTAGGCAGCTGTCTAGTTCATATTGTTTTGGGGAGTGTCTCGTTTTGGCTTGGTGTTGTCACAGCAACCAAACTACCAGGCGCTGCGCTGAGCGCTAAGGTCCAACCAATATTTCCTGAATGGAATTCAAGGAAAACTGGATGTACCTTGTGATCTAGATTTCCCACATTTTTGCTAAAGATATTCGTTGTCACTATGTTCCGTTTGTCGTTATATGATAAAATACGGTAAAATAAAATAATAAACGTGTTCATGTTTCCCCATTTCATTTTTATATATAAATTTAAAACATATAGAAAAATTTTAAATAAGGCTTTTTAAAATCAAATCAATATTATCGAATATTATTTCCACCACGCAATAAAAATAAGCTAATTGCGGCTTCATATCTTGCAATATATAAATATTTTAAATATATATCTTAAATATATACTTACATTTTGACATAAATACATCTTATATAAACTCGCAATTCTGAGAAAAGAAGGACAGAATCAGAATTCTGAGTTTATTCTGACTTTTTTTTTTTTCTGTAGAATTCTGAATTTCGAAATCAAAACTCGGAGTTTCGAGAAATAGCTACACGACGCAGTTTTTTTTATTTTTGTATTCCAGGGCTTCATTAACTCTGCAAATAATAAACTGGAAAAATCTACAATTTATTCTTAAAATGATTCATACTCAGCTGAAACTACATAGGTTTCGATCCAAATTATGAACTCAAATGGAAATCTAACACCCAATACTTATTAATGAATATGAATACCAATTTAATAAACCTTATACTGGTTATTGCTAGTGGTTTCAAAATGCATCAATTTAACTTTAATTAAAACATCAAAATTTCAGCATCACGGTAGGAAAGATTAAACTGCATGTGTTTTATTGGTAAAGGAGAAAGCCCTTCATATGAAACAACCCCAAAACACACATTTTTAAAAGCAAAAACACGTAAGTTGGCGAATCATACAAGGAGAGAACTGAAGGAACATGTTGCTAAAGCATTAGGATAGAGCCCCAGTATAAGTGAAAGTTGTGGTGGGTTTATGGAGGTGAAAATAAGGACAGCTGACCTACATAGATGTTCCTTTTCAAGCATGCTGCCATCCTGTCTGGAGAAAACAATAGCTTTCTCTGCACATAACAATGATCAGGGCCATTTCAGACTGGAATAAGGGTAAAATGGAGTTGAGAGGTTCAGAAAAACATTTCCAGGGGAATTACTGACAAAGCAAATATTCCTGCACTTTTATCACATACAGATTTCTCAATGCAGTTACAAAAGCAATAATATACAACGCAATGTCCAAATGCAAAATAATCACAGAAAAACACACTGGATTTATTTTTCAGGATTTATTGTCTCTAATAATACAGACTGGTTGATATTCTGTTAGTGTATTAGCAATAGAAGCTCAGATGCCTGCATACATCTTGATTTTTTCTACACGTGTTTACACACTCATATAGTGCTATATGGAATTATTTCATATTCCTCATTCATAGCTCATCTCTTCCTCTCTCTGAACGCTGAATGTGGAATATGTCATGCATACAAAGGCAATAATATTATTGTAATATTAACTGGGTTGCAATATTACCATCTGATGATCTTCATGCTTAAGAGAAAAGCTTATTTACATCAGTGTTAACATATTTACATTAAAGCCTCATACATGTAGTGTGACATCCTACTGATATCTCATCTTAATTGGATACGGAAGTTGCTCAAATCTGATTTAGAAAAATGAAATGCCCTGCTCAGACGTTATATAGTAATAATAATAGTACATATACACACATATATATTATCTGTGTGTGTATCATATATAACAAAATCTGAATAATATATAATAATAATAATAATGACGATGATATAAAATCAGATTTGACCCACTTTTTTTTCCCTGTAATGAGACAGCCTATAACATTGGCTCATTTTCCATTTATACTCCTAATAACACGCTCATCTCGACTATAAAATCCAAATCTAAGGCTTTCAAAGCATATTCTTCAACAGTTAAAAAAACAAAAACATTGCATACACATTGACATTTGTGTATTATACATTCATAAAAGCGAATAAAAAAATAAACATTAGTAGGCTTCTTTAAAAGAAAAGACATATTAGTAACTAATTATTTCAACAAAATAAAATCTTTCACAGTAGTGTTTAAAGCTTAAGCAACAGTAGATGCTGACCTCTCTCATATTTCTTCACAATCTCATTCTTAATGTTCATCTAATGCCCTTTCAATCACACACCACATTAGGAGTTTAATGACTGCTATCTGATGCTCTTCAAAGTCAACATGAAATTGCATCGCGACCCATTTTACTTCCACACTGTGTTTCAGAGTGAAAAGAGATATTGAACGTGGCTTGATTTCATCCATCAAACATAGATTGGATGGTGCACAGTGGGAGTTTCATAGCTAGCAATCTAGCTGTTTACTTTCTTATTAAAATTGGAATAAAACATCACAACAGCACCAACAACGTGTATTAAAGAGATAGTTCACCCAAAAATGAAAATTGTGTCATCATTTACTCACCCTCAAGTAGTTCCAAACCTGTATGAATTTCTTTGTTCTGCCGAACACAAAGGAAGATATTTTGAAGAAAGTTTGTAACCAGGCTGTTTTGGGGCACCATTGACTTCCATAGTAGGAAAAAAAAAATACTATGGAAGTCAATGGTGCCCCAGAACTGCTGTTTCCCCACATTCTTCAGAATATCTTCCTTTGTGTTCAGCAGAACAAAGAAATTCATACAGGTTTGGAACTACTTGAGGGTGAGTAAATATGACAATACTCATTTTTGGGTGAACCATCCCTTTAAGAAAATAAACAGGGTCGCTTTTGATTTCATGTCGACTTTCATCATTCCTTCTCACTGTAGTGACAAGCGTCATGTTGTCCTGATGTGATGTATCTGTTGTTCTGACTGCTGCACAAGGTTTTGGAGGACTAGCGATATGCACAGTGCTCAGAAAAAAAGGCCTTCACAGTAACATTAGATACATAGCTCTCATATATCTATATGCTAGATTAATAAAGTCCAGTCTAAAGGAATAGCAGGTTCTTCTGACGTCAGTAAGGACAGTTAAAGTAATTTACCCTGTGGTCCATGTGGGCCTATAATCCAAGGAAACTGATCTGAAAGAAGGTGCTGTTCTTTGGGGTGGGGTGGGGGAGAAAAGATAAATAAAAAAATAACTAAGCTCCCGAGGCACTGTGGTCATTTTAAAACCATAACAATCTCTGGACACAAGACATATCATCATCCTAGACAGATGCATCTATGATTAGATACATAGCTGAGTTTATACTGGGAGTATTAAGTCCCATATTCATCAGGTGCGAAATAAACTAAAAGGTGCTTCACATGTTGTATGGATAATGCCAAATTCATTAAATGTCACTGACCTTTGGAAAGCAAAAAAAAAAAAAAAAAAAAAGAATCAGTCTTAGACCAACAGCAGAGATTTTTTGGAAAAATGTTGTAGAGAATAGGGCTGCACAATTAATCGGGGAAATTAATTGAAATGATCAAATTGAAAAGGCTGCTTGTCAACAAAACAGAAGCTTTAATGGTTTTCCACCAAAAGAAAAGCTTGATGGTTTAACTTTAAAAAAAAAAATTAAGAAATTTAGACAAATATTAGTACTGTAACAATTGTAAAATATGATATTATTTTTCTTAGTTTATTTTACAGTGAAATATTACAATAGTAATATTTGTTATTTTCTTAATATTTTAATAGTAGTAGTAGTAGTAGCATTAGTAATAATCCTTATAATTAAAATGAAACAAATATTATACTGCAATATAATTATTTTATTCCCAAAATCGTGCAGCCCTAGCAGAAAAGGTAAATTTTCTACAGGTTATGCTGACTAAGTGTCAAACACAAATCAAAAATACACACAACTAGCTAACTGCATCACATGATTAACAGTAACAGTGTGTTTACATGCATCTTACACAGATTAAAGTTGATAATGTAAGATCATGAAAACACTTCAACAGCTGGCAAACGGTTTAAGAAAAATCAGATGAATGTTTCTCCCATTTTCCTTTTGTTCTGTCAGCTTATTCAACGTGCGACTCGAGAAGTTGTTGCTTGAAGCTACATACAATTTTTTTTAAATCACCTGAAAGCAGTGCAGCTTTGAGAACAAGCCTTAAATGCACTGGTTTTGATCTTTTGAAATGCAAATGCTAATGTTTTACTGACAGAGAAATGTGTGCAAACCTGCTGAAGAAATTAGGACTAAAAAAAGCAGTGAAATGTTGCGCACAACATAATGCTGTAAGAATGAAAATTTACTGCGATCACTCCAATAACACTGCAAGAAAGAGGCACGAACACTATCGTATGACTAGAAGTGACGTTCCTAAGGCAAAACATCATACTGCTCCGAGCGAGCGAGAGTAGATATGACCAACTTTAGCTCTTCAGTAGTACTTCACCTGTCTGGTCAGTATCACAAATCCTTGAGAAACAGTAGTGATGTTGATTACGTAAATGTGAGCGATTTCCAGTAAGGGCACAAACCCTAAAATGAACCGAAAACATCCTCCTAAAGGTGAACGGCACAAACGAATGTGAAAAATAAAAGCTAGTGCGTTCTCAAGATTTTCCAGAGAGAAAATTGTGGAACCAGGTGTTTGAAGGCTGTGGTTTCTCTTCAGAGGATTCTGGGATGAGGAACTGGGATGATGTGACCGACGTAGGGCTGCCAAGCGAACCGCTAAAGTTTTCCGCCTCTGGAGAATCCATCTGCCAGGAACACTGGGGTTTGTAGCCTGTATTCAATGCATCATCTTGGAAGTCGTCCCCAAATTCGATTTGGGGCTCGGCCGGTGCTGCAACAGACTGCATTTGAGGCCTGTAACCTCCGCCACCGCACGCCCCCTGCGAGGAGGTGGGGCTCTGGATGCCTGCGTAGGTGATTTCAGTCTGCGTGGAGCCCACCGAGGCGGTCGAGGAGCCGGAGGAGTCTGAGACGTGGTTACTGTGTGAGCCATCACCGACCACCTGGTTGTAGTATCTCAGCAGGGCCGGTTCATCCGAGTCAGTGTCGACCTCGATGTTGTCGTTCTCAGACTCCTCCTCTTCCTCTGGGACCGGGAACAGACCTTCCTTAGTGAAATCCCACCCCGGACTCTCCACAATGTGGACCACACTGTGAGGAGAGGGCTTCACATCCAGAGGACCCTAAACGCAAACAACAGCAAAGCAATTTGAGGAATCATTTATGTTCGTAGCACTAAGCTGTTAGCAATAGTAACAGTGATTCCTGTCTTAGCAAACACTACTCAAGAAAGGTTTTACCCGTGGGGAGGACCAGTCTCCAGATACTTTAGGTCCAGGGATTTCAGGATAGAAAGCTTTCTTTACCCTGGAATTAGATAAATGAAACAAAACCATCAAGGCAAGGCATCAATAACCGATTTACATCAGTGTTGTTACATTGTATGTGTTGTATAACTAAAACAAAATGTTTTAAAATTTATTTTAATTGAAATGAACATTAAATTAAATGAAATATTAAAAACTTTAAGTTTCACTTTTTATTTCAACCTCATTTTTTTCAGTTTAAATTGAAGTACTAAAATGAATAAAACTAAAACTGAAATAAAAATGAATAAAAACTAAATAGACTAAAGCTAATAAAAACATTAAAATTAGTAAAATTAAAATGGAAAGTAATTATTCAAAATATGAAAATGCTATATTAATGATACTAAAAATAACACCGTGTCAGTAAGACTGAAAGAATACAGTCTGTTGTAAAACAAGTACTGTAGAGAGAAAAAAATAATTAATTTCAGTTAGCTGCCAACATTTCTAATTTTAAAAAGTAGTAGTTTTTGAAATACTAAAATTACTAAAATGAAAACTGACAAAATAGACAAAAAAACCCCTAAAACTCAAAAACACTTTAAAATAAAATAGACAATGCAAAATATAAAAATAAAAACTTAAATTTTAATAAACACTACATCAAGTTAATGATACTAAAATATCACTGACGTAAGTACACAGTTATAGTACACATACTATCTCAAGCTTCGATCAAAGATTTCCATCAAAATAACTTGATTTAGTGGATTTTTTAAAATTATTTAACTTGGAAAAATGCTATTAAAGCACAAGAGTCTCTCTTCTTCTAGCAGCAAAAGATAAAAACTTATTTAATTTCAGTTAGTTGCCAAGGTAACATTCCTAATTATAAAAGTTGAAGTACTAAAATTACTAAAACTGAACTAAAATTGAAAGACAAAAAAAGAAAGAAAAAAAAAAAAAAAAAAACTACCGAGGAAAAAAAATACAACAAAATTACTAAAACTTAAAATGACCAAAATATTAATAGAAACTCATTTAAATTTTAATAATCAATATATTAGTATATATTATTAAAATAACAATGGCTTGTGTTGATCAGTAAGGCAGAAACAATAGTCTGTTGTTGTAGCTCATACTGTAAGCCACTTAGGTTGAATTGATTTGATTTAGTGGGTTTTGGAAATTATTTAACTTAATGGAAATGCTATTAAAGCACATTAATAAAGTCCTACCACTCTCTCTTCTTGTAGCAGCAGATGCTGACGAGGATGAGACAGCAGAACATGATTCCCAACGGCACAAGAATGCCAATAAACAACATGATGGCAGCTGGATGAACACAGAAAAGCAGAAGTTTATATATAACTATATAATCCAATTTGTTATCTGCAATATCAAACAATCTGAAACAACACTAGTTGTTCTATTTAAAATAAAAAATAAAAAGAATGAAATCTATAAACGGGCGTTGACTTCAATATCAAATCAGCTACAGAACGATGATAGAATATTTGAAGAAATTTCATAATTTCTTACTGTCCATCTCCACTTTAATGGCCACAGTCGACCCCGCATCCTCCCCAGCTGAGGTGTAGGCCTTCACTACGAACTTAAACAAGCTCAGAGACAAACCCTTCACCCTGTACGACTGCACTTCAGGATCAGAGATATTAGCTAGAAACACAAACACATAATTATTTAAATATACAAAATAAGATTTACATAATTACTTTTTTTTGCAATATATCTGTTATATGCTTACCAATGAGATCCAGATGTGCAGCATTTGCCAGGTAGACGGTGTATCCGCGGATGAAACCTCTCTGGTGTTCCATTGCAGTGTCTTTCCAAGACAGCAGCACATCAGAGCCAGTCTGATTGGCCGACAGATCACTAACCGACTGTGAAGGAACTACAGAAGATCCAGCAAAAGAGAGATGCACAAAGAATAGATTCACATAAAAACAGTCAACAACAGACAAAATCTAGACTACGAGTCAACGAGTGCCATTAACAGCAGTGGTTTACGTCATCTGACATCATGAAATCAAAATTGACTTTTGTGGCTTTGTCTGCCAGCTTTGAGGCCATTGATATGTGAGTGTATATAGTGTATAAGTTGACAAAATAAACATTGCAGATGCTGTATAAGCATGCTCAGGGTACATACTAATGAGTAAAATAAAATGCTGCCTGAAATTAAATGCCCACTCCTCAGCTATAAATATCTAAATATTTAATAGTAGTACTAGTAACTAGCATAGTAAAAGTATAGTAGTAGTAGTAGTAATAATAATAATAATAATAATAATAATAATAATTATAACAATAGTACTGTCATCAGTGAATGCTCTCCTTTACCATCCATCATGCGGATGTTTGTTTCATTCATAGTGTCCTTTTTTTTTTTGTTCATCCACATGTCAAGTGTGGTTTTGCCAGGCTGTACAATAAACTATATGGCATTAGTAATATTTCTTATTTTGTTTAATATTTCGGTAGTAATAATAACAACAATAATAATAATAATAATAATAGCAATAATAGTTATTACTATTAATAATAATAATTTGATAATTATTGTAATAAGTATTATTATTATTGCTGCTGTTATCATATTGCTATATAATTATAAACTATTTGTTTCAAATCATGCAGCCCTACAAACAAGCACACAAAACCTGGATTAAAAAAAAAAAAAAAAAAGGGAATTAAAATCACAATTGTACTTTTTAAATCATAAATTTATGATTGGATAAAATTGGTGGATTAACTTTTCCAGTAAATGCATGAATATATTATTCACATAAGCAACGGCATGTGTTTTACAGAAAGCTACCATTCATTTGCCACTGCAACAAGTTTAATGGTTTGCTAATATTTTTGTCCTGTTGACAAGTGACCTGTAAGCAGAGAAATGTTGTGGAATTGTGTGTGAAAGTGCCTTATGAGCGGTGAACAGCAAAGGTTCTCTTACCCATTTCCTGCGAGTATCCCTGCCATCTCTGCAGCAGCGTAGGAGCGCCGGTAGAGAGGGAGTACACGGATACGGTGTACCTCACTCCTGCCACCAGAGAGTCTGAAATCAACAGAGACTAATAATCAGTGAAGCGCACAGAGAAAACATGCAGTCGTGATGCAATCAAAGCATGAAGAAATGCTAAATCCGTCTATCTGCGGTGTAAAGTAATCCAGAAATTATGTGGACACTTAAGTCACACATTTTAAAAATGAATACCATTGCATCAGATGACAAAATAATAAAACAACTGCCACTTATTTTAAAGAAAGCACAAGAACTGACCATTAAAAAAAATCATCAAAACACCCGCCAATTCAATAACAGTGAAGTGAAGATGATGAATAATGCCATTCAGGTATTAAGTGTCCAAATACTTTTAAGTGTCACTGTATTCTAGGGCTGCCCTCGACTAAAGATTTTTCTGGTCGACTAGTAGTCGTTCATTTGAAGCATTAGTTGATTAAACGCATGTTTATTAACCATTTAAATCATAATAATGCACCTTTAATTGCCTTCATTGACTAATAAACGCAAAAAGCGCACGCATAAAGCTTGCCACAGCACACCGGCAGAAGTAATAATTACGAATGTGTCACAGAAAAACAGTAAGGAGGCTGCATTAGCATTTTAAAAATTCATTGATAAATTAGTCTAGTACTTTCTTTGTTCCTGGTTTAAGAGATGAACTCGGAGACACTGACTCGTCATCTCCGCAGTAGTGATGCACTTGTATGCATGTTTCATACGGATTACATAATCGGAGAATATTTGTCTTCCATTTGAATTGGTTTATTTGAAAGTAGACATTTTCACTCTCTAATCTCATCCGTCATGCAGTGAGTGCGCTACTCGGCTTCAACACTCTGCACAAACACTTGAATTACGCACATTTCTCTAGGTTAACATTAGATTGAGAGGCCATGTAAAGTTGCTGCTACTTACATATTTCAGATGATAAGCCATATTTGAGGTCGATGATAGGAGAAAATTTGGATGTCTTGCCTGATGTACTATCATATAGAGCAGCCGTTAAAGATCTGCGTGACTTCGTCAATGTGGATTTTTTTTTTTTTTTTTTTTTCTGCGACTAATAAAATTTTGGTCGACTAACGGTTAGTCGACTATTAGGGGGCAGCCCTACTGTATTCACTAAAATAATTAAATTAATTTATTTAATATGTTAATTTAAAAGACTCACCTGAGTTCACTGAGAAGCTGCTGTCTGATTCTGGAACTTTCTTCCAGTCAACGGGGCACAGTCCACTGCAGCCGGTCGGCACCCACTCCACAGCGTACCCGCTGCTCGCATTGGCATTAGGCTGCCAGGAGAGGTGAAAGGATCCATTTATGGCGAGCAGCTCAGACACAGACAGCTGGGAATCTACAGGAAAGAAGATCACATAGACAACGCATGGAGTTTAACACTAGTCTGAATTAGCTGCCTTGTTGTATATTACAGCCATCAATGTATTAAAACAGTTAACTGCAATATATAGCAACTAGTGCAAAAGTTCCACTAAAAAAAAAACTTTATAAACTAAAAATATTAATAACTTCATTAAGTTATTTTAGTTTAATTAGTTTATTTATATTTCGAGTGAGTGTGTCCCAGCACTGGGGTTGCACGAGTTAGTGCACTCTCAGGGCTGGGTTGCGGCAGGAAGGGCATCCGGCGTAAAACATGATCAGTGCCAAATCAGTTTTGCGGATCACTCCGCTGTGGCGACCCCTGATAAAGGGAGCAAGCCGAAGTAAGAGAGACAGTTTATTTATATTTCATTTATACATAGCCATTAAAAAGGCCCTTCTTGGATTATTTTTAGTCATTTTTTCTATTAAATCTACTGATAAATGGTGAAATACATGGTGAAATTTTTTTTAAATAAATGGGTTCTTAATAATAATAATAATAATAATAATTATTATTATTTTTTAATATTATTGTATATACTGTATGTAAGTATAATAAATACATTAAAACTGGTTATAAGTATATTAGCATCTAGATATATTTATATAAAGTTTATAAAATCTTTCAACTTTATATAATAAAATATAATATATAAAACCATCAAATACGATGCACGAAACAAGAATTTAATAGCCTAGCAGCTGAAGAATGAAATGGCTCCCTGTACCTGCTCTGTATGCTGGTGTGGTCACAGTGGAAGGCTGAGAGAGACCAGCTGGGTTTCGCGCTGCCACGGCAACGGTGATGTCACTGCTGTTGTTAAGGATGATGGGATAGCTGAAGTTCCCAGGAGGAAGAAAAACCCGTGTCCACCCGTCTTCCTCCGCTGAGTTCTGAGAAACCTCGTAGCCGATTAATGCACCGTGACTTTTTCTCAAAGACAGAGGCTGAATGAAAAGAGGCACATGGCACAATGTTACTCAGTTTTATGGCATCAGTCAGATTTCATGACGGCAAACGTAAAGCTGTTCTTACTTTCCAAAAAACACGTCTTGTGTTACTGCTGTCCATCCAGATCCAGACATCAAGAGCATCAGGACCTGAAAATAAACTTTGTTATAGATCTGCATAACGCTAATATATAATAAACATAAAAATAAGAACAAATGATGTAGAAAAGCAAGCTATGAAAGACATGAGCTTAGTGTATTTGAGTTTTTGCACTGACCACTAGGCCACAGTTTAAAATTAAACTGCAAATATCTAAGCTGTTGTATGTGGTGAAGTAACAGACAAAGTAGACTGACTAATTTTGATTTATTTAATTTTCTGTAAGTTATTTTAACTACTCACGGTCCATTTTAGTGTGGATCCTGTAGGGGGCGCTCTCATCCCCCCACTTCCAGAAACTGTGCTTAGAGCCGCAGCGCAAAGTCACAGTGTAGTCCAGATCTGGCCACAAACCCTCCAGCTCCACAGAAGATAAACCAGGACTACTGTAGTTACGCTACAGACAGAGACAGAAACATCAGCTGATCGCCTTACAGCAGCCATTTTTAAATATTATATTTTATAAGTGTTATATTATAAGTGTTTTCCCACATGCAACAGGTTAAATGAAAATTTGATGGGTTAAACTGATTTTTGAATGCAGTTACAAAACATCACTGCCAAGATGGCTTGAGGAGTTTGAAACGTGCGTTAAAAAAAACAAACAAAAAAGAACGGGGAAAACATTTATTGCAATAAAAGGAAAAGGAAAAATAAAATCTATCTATCTATATTTTAATGCCATATCAGCAATGGCTTTGAAAACAGAAATATTTAAATGAATTGTAGACAAGCATTTAATAATATTAATTTACAAACAAACAAACAAACTTCAATTACTTAAAATCTTTTAATTTGATATTAGATTAAAAAAATACTTTCCCAGGAGAAACTAAAAAATAATAATAATTCATGTATTTTGAAAAATATATTGAGAGCAAGCATGAATAATGTTGAGCCCTATGAAATCAGTTTTATTTATTTCCATTTAAATTTTTCTTGACTCCATCGTAATGGTTAAAATACATTTTTAGCAATCAAAAAGCATAATTAATTGAAATCAGAAAACTTTAAATTTAGCAACAATTTATAAAAAATAAAAATGACATCTTCAGGGCCCTATTAAAACATGTTATTTCTTCTCATATTCAGTTTATTTATATATCTATTTAAAAAAAAATCTAATTCTCCGTTTTAATTATTCAAATTAATTTTTCAATTAGCCAAAAAATAGTTTTACGTAAAGAACAGAAATTTAAGTCATTATTCAAATGCATGTGCACAATTGGGACAGAGGGAAATTTTCAGCGAATGAATAAAATTTACAAAGCTATTGTATTACTTTAGGCAACTTTCATGGTGCTTTTATTGAACTTCTTGAGAATCATGCATTTTGTCACAATCACTTAAAATCCTTAAGATCTTGGCATACAAGCCATTTTCTGTTGTTTTTTTACTTGAGTAAATGTCAGTAAATGATGTTAGAAGTTTCATTTTTGGGTGAACTAACCCTTTAACTCCAAGACCACACCAAAAACAAACAGGGTTCTGGGAGCTGAAAGCTGAGCAGCGAACTTACTGTGCTGGAAAGTTCATGGGCGAAGAGCTGCAGCTGGCAGACCATCTCTAGCTTTTTATACGCCGCCACAGACCAGCTCCACCGCAGTGTGGCGCTCCACGCCTTGACTTCAACCGCTGTCACATTCACTGGAGCCAACAGATGTACTGGAAGAGAGACAAAAACCATCGCAAGAGTTCACAATCATGAGAATATTAAGGCACTCGCTCTGACTCTATTTATAACGTAGATATACTCATTGAAATGGAACATGTATTGAAAATGCGGTACCGCGGTCAGTGAGTTGGGCCGAGTCGGTGAGCTGGACTGTTTCAAGAGGATTTCGAGCCAACAGACTCCAGCTCTCCTCCCAGACCTTCGAGCTACACCACCATGTCTTCCTTTCATTAGCCTCCAAACAGTCCCTGTGGATAGAAATATGCCTTATAAAATCATATTCATTATTTAATCATATTCAGACGTTCATTAATTCAGACAAGAAATGGTGAGATACTTATATTAAAACATTAATGGGATTCTTGGATTACATATATATGACACAAGTTAAGCAGCATAACTGTTTTCAATATGCAGCAAATCAAGCATATTAGAATGATTGCTGAAGGATCATGTGGAGTAATGACTGCTAAAAATTCAACAACTTTGCATCACAGGAATAAATTACATTTCAAAATATATTCAAATAGAAAATAGTTATTTGACACTGTAATATTTCACTGTTTTACTGTATTTTTGATCAAATAAATGCAGCCTTGGTGAGCATAAGAAACTTTTTAAAATATATATATTTTTAAAATCGTAATTATTCCATACTGTATGTACATATATTAGTATTAATTGTTATAATAATAAATAATTATTAAATATCAAATTTTAACTTCTCCATAAATCACAATAGTTAATAACTTAATTGTTTCTATTTTATATAAAAAAATATATACATTCAAAATGATATTGACAATCTCACCAGAAGAAATGGCATAATAATTTTATTAGAACATTAATGGAATTCTTGGATTAGCAGTAAAAATATACATTGCATTACACAAGTATCCTTTTCCATCTCATTTAATGTGGTTTGCTGTTTGGGGATCTTTTTATGTACCGAGGACATTACGGTACCAAGAGCCAAATGGGATAGTGTGTGCGGTCAGTGGTTCTTGTGTAGTGTGTTTCTTGCCTTCCATTAAGGGTGTATTTAGTGCGGCTGCGCTTCGTTCTCAAGTGAGTGTCTCGTCCTTTCTTCCAAGAACATTCTGCGGATGCCAGGTCCCTCGTCTCGCAGACCAAGCCCTCATCGCCCGGCGGATCTACAGCAATTACATACAACAAAGCCACATGCAAGTCGTTTTTTAACACTGCACAGCAATCATCTAGTGCCAGTCATTATGCTAAAAATGAACACTCAAATTTTCCTGCTTTCTGACGTTGTATGTGCATTTCACAGTGCTGGATTGAAGTTTATAGAGCTTATATATCATAATACTTTAGCAAACTGCTTATGAAAATAAACACCTAGTAGGAAAACTATAGCCACTTTCATTCATAATGCCTTTTTCATAAACTGTAAACAGGACCCAATGTTTGGACTCAATTTGGGAAAAAAAGAAATACAATATAAAAATTATATATACAATTATTTAAAAAAATATTATTTTGTCACTTTTGATTAAAAAAAAGCAGAATAAAAGCATTAATTTTAATATGTATATATATTTATTACTTTTTAATCAAAAGTGACAGTAAAGACATTTGTAATGTCACAAATGGCTTCTATTTCAAATAAATGCTGTTTGAAAATTCTTTTTAATTTTTTAAATCAAAGAATCCTGAAAAAATGTACTCAAGTAAATGTTTTGTAAGTTTTAAGCAGCAACTGTTTTCAACATTAATAATTTCTTTCTTTTTTTTTTAGAACCAAATTGGCATCTTAGAATTATTTCTGCAGGATCATGTGACATTCAAGACTGGAGTAATGATGCTGAAAATTCAGTTTCGCATCACAGGAATACATGACACTTTTTTGATCAAATAAACGCGGCCTTGGCAAACATTTTAGAAAGATTTTTAAAAAGTCTTACCAACCCTATACTTTTGAATGGTAGAGTATGTAAATTAATTATGATGTATGATATAATGATAATGTATGATATAAATGATCTGAAATATATTTATGATATAAATATGATATAAATTTCTTTATATTATAGTATTCTATATATTAGAATTAAACTCACAGCCTACAAACACCACAGCTCCTGTGAGGGTCGACCTTTGGGAAGAGCAGATCACGTTGGTGCCCGTGTTGCCCGATGCTGGCTGGTTGGTTACTGTGATGGCATACGTTCTTCTGCTCAGTCGTGTGGCGCTCATCTCCTGACGCCTGTAAATCATGTCTTTGAAATCTTCCTTCTCCTTAACAATGCAGCAGAAGGTCATGTTACTGCCCACAGGAACCACTTTATCTTGGGGAAACATGTAAGACTCAGACTTCTCAGGAATATCTGACCCTAGAGACAAAAGGATGAGATTTCATAAGTTTGGCATACGGTTTAAATAACGACTTTACAGAGGAAATGTTTTCTAGTGCATCCAAAGAAACAGATTATGTCCTTCCCAAGTATAGTTTTCAAAACAAGAGCTCCAAACGTAAAAAGAAAACTATATGGTACAAAATTAGATCACTGCCATTATAATCAACGGATGTGTCTGCATTTAACGGCCAGCTCCTATTTTTATCACACAGCACAGCTACTTCAGCGACTTTAGTTTCCCGGTCTGTTTGAAGTAAAGGGTTTTAAATACCATATCAATGAATTAATTAACAAATAAAACTCACAGCATAAATTTAAATAACTTCTTGCTTTGCATGCTAAAATAAGTTCCAAAAACAAGGGCCAAAAAGTGCTATGTTTGTTAGTGGGCTGGTTTTGAGAAAGCTTTCAGGACCAGCACCATTTTGAAGTGTTTTTAGTACCTGGAATGGTCTGAAGGGGGCTCCACTGGCCGACCGACTGCTGGTTTCGTGCTCTGATGCGCACAGAATGAGAAGTGCACTCCAAGGGTAAGGGTGAGTGCCAGGTCCAACTATGCAGTCCTGTTACAGCATCTGCTTTAACTGCCACTGTCTCCTACAAATTAAAAAAGAAAATTTACATAAATATAAAAATGACAAAAAATTACATAAATATGCATTTTGCAGATGATTTTATCCAGTTCATGCATACCCTGGAAATCAAACTCACGGCTTTGGTGTTGCTAACGTCATGCTCTACATTTTGAAAACCAAAAAGCTGAATCGATCCTTAACATCTTAAAGTTAGCATTCGCAACCCAATTTACTTGCATATCAATATTTAGTGACAAGTGTAGGTCGATAGATAGTTTTGTGTTTTGTCTTTTGGTCCAATTTTCAAATATTTTATGGATTCAAATCAAAGTTTGTAATGTGATTCACCTCATTGCTGGTTGGTTTGGTTCATGGCTTATAACTTTTAAACTAAGACACTTTTAAAAAAAGTACTAAAAATACTCCCAGGCAGCTGAAAAAGTGGACAGGCACTTTGCAACTTTTGCAATCTTTGGAGTCGGAGTTGAACGCAAGTTTGCAGGAGATTGTGGACAATCTGCTCCTTTACATTTTTGAGGCGGCTTTTTGACCAGGATGTGGAGACTGAAAGTCAAATTCGCTCTTTTTTTTAAAAATTGTTATTAGCTATTATCACCGGAAACTGTACGTGTTAACTATTGGAGATATATTTTAAAAAGGTCACATTAACTAAAACAACAGCTCAAAACTATGACTAAACAGCTTGATTTGAGGTATTGGTTCACATTATTTTCCTGCCAGCCTAGATGAAAAGTCGGTTCAAAAGCGGAGCAAGTTATTTCTTTTTAATTAAAGATTTGGAATAACATGAACTTATGAATTGTAAATAAATACATATTGATTTCATGATGACTTATGAATATTCTGCATCAAATACATCTTAGATGTATCAAGCATCTGTGGCATGTTGTCGATTACCACAGGAAGTCATTTCGACTCGTCCCTCAGTTAAAAGGGAGCAGTAATGCAATTACAATAAAAAGCTAGCAGACATTATTTTCTGTGGTAATCAACATGCTGTCGACAGAATTGCATTTAACCCTGACGATTCCTTTAAGGGTTGAGATGCAATAATAAATCATCCCGATAAAAAAGATTTAGCAATATGGAAAAACAAACATTGACCAAGTGTACGTCTGAGCTCTTTAAATCACAGTTGGTGACTTGTATGAGACATGAAAACATTGAGCGGAAAAACTGGTTCCAGAGTATTTGCACTTAATCTCTTGTTATTGAACTGAAGGTGGAACCGTTTTGCAATAGGATGTTCTGAAAGGATTCCCAGCAGTGTTCAGTGCTTTATGGCACACATCCAAATGTATGTTCAACACCAGCTAACTGCAACAACAGATTAACAGTTGAAATAACAAATGCAGGGATGTAAGAGCGCTTACATTTAGCACCACATTCATGAGCTCGGTGTGGAAAATCTCAAGGTCAAAAAGCGATGAGTCACTCTGCCATGTCAAAGACAGAGTCTGTGCAGGTAAATCAGGATTTAGGGTTAAACCACGAGGCACAGGAAGTTCACCCACACCTGTAACATTACAAAGAGGGAGAAGAGGCATGAACATGTTAAATACTGCCATATACTTATAATGAATCAAACCAGCTGTACAATGTGATTATTCTATCCACTACGATTGTTGGTGGTCAGATGATGCAAAGACAGCTCCTTACAGCAAATACAACACTATTCAAACGTTTGGGGTTAGTAAGATCATTTTTTTGAAGAAATTAATACTTTTATTCAGCAAGGACACATTAAATTAATCAAAAGTCTATGATCATATAAACGATTTTTATTTTAAAACAATAAGAAGGTTCATGTGACACTGAAGACTGGAGTAATGATGCTGAAAATTCAGCTTTGCATCACAGGAATAAATTAGGCCTCCATTTTAAAATATATTAAAATAGGAAACAGTTATTTTAAACTGCACTTATTTCAAAAACATAAAAAAAAAAATAAAATCTCACCAATTCCAAACTTTTGAATGGAATAAAATGTATCAATAGATTTAATTGTGGGTGTTAAAACCACACCATCAACAAAATTAAAACCGAGTTACGAAACGTTTCATTAATGTCACATAATCCAAGTTAAATCTGGAGTGACTAAGCAGAATTCTCAAAAACGTCTTGATCAATCTTGATGACACTCACCATTCTGTCCGAGGGAGCGTTTGACCCCGAGGCTCAGCAACAGAGCCAGAGTCACCCAGCCCTGCATACTGACCAAACTGGAACCGCTTACAGGAAAAGCAGAATACACGAGATCTGGAGAACAGAACTCACACCTACAACAAATAAAAAAAACATGAGATTAAAGATGTAAATCAGATTTACGTACCTTCTTATATTTTGTTAAAATGATGTGTTCAGGAGAGTTAAATATAATCTAGAAACAAAAATCAATAACAGCTTGCAATTGTGATAATGAATTTGCATATACTGATGAAACTCAATTTGTCTTTATCACTAAACATTTTGAATGACACAAACGTTTAGCGTGCATCTCACAAAACATGCTGGGGACAAATTTCACTCCAAAGCTCAAAGAAATATAAACAGGAAATTACTGCATAAAGACAACAAAGCCTGTTTTTAGGACCATTCTGTTTTTAAGGACCATTAACACATTTTCCCATCCAAATTCTCAATATTTCACTGATATGATGTAATACAATGTCATATATGGTTTTATCTTAAAAGGTGCAGTAAGCAGTTTCTGAGAAACACTTTGCATACAGTTAATGCCTAAGATTTCAATATCTCTGGAACTGAACCATATCCACCTTATTTTTCTCATAAGAGCAGGCATGGCCATTTGCAAATTTTATGGCTTCCGGCATCATCCATGTCCAGCTATTTTTAGCTGTACAAAACAGCTTGTTTTGCTTCTTGACATTGCAAATTAGTGTGTCTACCATATTATTTTACTGTATTATCTTAATGAATTCCACTATAGTGGCTAATGAACCATAAGTCTCGCCTATAGGTAGATAGGACCTTAAAAATAAGGATACCAAAAAAAAAAAAGTTTGGTAAAAACTTAATCCAACAGGATATTAAGTTGACCTCAAATGAGAGCCATGCAAATTTTCGTGAAAAAAAAAAAAAAAACCCTGCTTTTTCCCATTTTTGAACTGTCACCATATAATACAAAAAAGATTAAGTCAACAGAATTTACTAAAAGACCTACCAATTTCAGTGTAAAAAAAATGATGCTGCCATCCTTCTAAAGTCATTTTTATCTTCAAATCTCAGGTGAGATTGTCATTTTGAACCTTTTGAATTTTGACATTTAATACTTGGAATGTTTTCCTTTAGAAAAAAAATATTAACAAAATCAAACATTTGAGCTGGGGAAGTTTCAGAAATTTGGTTCATCTGACACGCAAGGCCTTGCTTGCCTGATTGTAAAAAAAATTTTCCCAGTTATTTTCCTTGACGTTTTCCTCTTTAGTAATGTCTCCTCTTTCTACAAATGCCTCTATACAAATCTCCCGCTTGCTCACTTGCTCACTTGAGTGTAAACGCCCCTGCAAAATTGTCTTTTTAGTTGTTGATTTATGAGTTGTCATCACACAATCATCAACAGTGCTTCTCACAAATCGCTTACTGCACCTTACTTACCGCTAACACTGGTATCCTATTATTCCCTGAAAAAACTGAATTTCCAGGCCTCACCTGTTTTTTTCAACCATAAATCAGAAACAAAACACCTACAGTAACTGAGATTTATATTATGACATGCTCTTACACTGACTGTAAAATTATACTGGTATTCCGGGGACAGGCATTAAGATTTAGATCCTACCCGTCTAACTGTCAACAATTTTATTTAAACAGAGAATTATCTAAGTTAATGCCAGTAAAGAATGGAGTGCCGCAAGGATCTGTCTTAGGCCCTTTGTTATTTTCAACATACAAGCGTCCCCTTAGAAATATTATTAGAAAGACATGGGATTAGTTAGCATTGTTATGCAGATAATATTTAGTTGTATATTTCATCAAGACCAGACGAAATCTCTACATTATTTAAGTTAACAGAATGGGTTAAGGATATAAATGATTGGATGACAATTTTTTTATATTAAATTTGGATAAGACAGAGATATTACTGGACCAAAAACCTGTACACAGAAGCTCTTAGAAATCAATTTACAACTAGAAGTAGGCTAGCCTATGTACTGTTACTTCTTCCTCTACAGTCAAAGACCAGGGGCCGGTTGCATAAACTGTTTAAACTAGTCTTAAAAAGTTAGTCACCTAATTTTTTTTCTTCAAGACTGGTCATAACGTTTTTAATTCAGTTATGAAAAGGTAGATTGGTCTTTATTTGTATTGGAAAAGTAAGACTGATTGCCCCTTGGCAACTGCTAGTTGGTCAAACTAGTTCTTAAGACACAGTCTTAACATGGTGGCTAAGTTTATGCAACTGGCCCCTGGGTGTTTTTTTTATTCAACCACATGGTTTTTGAAAATCATAAATTTACATGTTACAAAAACAGGCTTGCTCCATCTTAGAAACATTGCCAAGCTATGGAACATGTTATCTGTTTCTAATGCAGAACAGCTAGTTCATGACCTCTAGGCTGGATTATTGTAATGCACTACTAGATGGCTGTCCTGCATCCTCAATAAACAAGCTACAGTTAGTCTAGGTCAAGAAAATATGATCATATCACCTCAATGTTATCATCTCTAGATTGGATAAGCTCTGCATTGACTACAAATTATTACAGCTTATTTATAAGCCCCAAAATAGTTTAGCTCCAGTGTATTTACCAGATCTTTTAACACACTACAATCACACTTTTTAAGGTCACAAAACTCTGGACTCTAAAGTGTTTTTGCATGTGGTTCCTAAACTCTGGAATAACCTTTCTGATAATCTTCAGGGCTCAGACACACTCTCCTAGTTTAAATCCAGATTAAAGTTGCATCTCTTTAGCCAAGCATTCACATACAGTAACGCTTCTCTTAACCTTGTGCTATAGCTTTACTGGATCAAATGCACATGATTAGCCTATCTTTTGTTTGAAATGTTATGAATAGCAGCTACAGCATGTGGGTTGCTAGATTGAGGAGACACAATGGAGTATGGAGTACCACAAGGATCTGTCCTAGGTCCTCTGTTATTTTCAATATACATGTTGCCCCTTGGTGATATTATTAGAAAATACGGGATTAGTTTCCATTGTTATGCTGATGATATTCAACTATATATCTCAACAAGACCAGATGAAACTTCTGAACTATCTAAGCTAATAGATTGTGTTAAAAATGTAAAAGATTGGATTAGTGTTGTCAAAAGACCCGGTACTTCGGTACCAAGTCGGTACTAAAGAAATGAAAACGTCACGGTACCAGGTTTTTTGAAGTACCGGTGGTACCGAAAATTCGTCGACCCGGTTCTTGGCGTATGATTTCCGCGATGCAGAAAATGCGGACGGAATCTCGGAATCCAGTTATAAAAATGGAATTTACAGTTTAACGCGGAATGTCACGGAATTTGTCAAGGTAGGTCATTACACTTAGATCAAATCGCGATATGGACCAGTATCTGCAAATATTAAGCCGCAAAAGTCGATTCAAATGTGAATCCTGTATGTTCTGCGAGTTCTGAACATACATGTTCTGAATGAATGAACGGCAGAGACCCGCGGTTTTGTTTACTATACACTGACGCGCCAGTGACACTCGCAGTGATTTCAGCATCTGCCGTCTCAGTGAGGAAATAAATACATAAACAACATCTCCAGAACTGCTCTGAGAGTCACCTCACGAGCATTTTACCGTTTCATTGAGTAAAACCAGCGTCAATTTAAATGTATTCACGGCAACCCGTCACAATAAAAGTCCGGTTTAACTAAAGACTTTGTACCATTAGGCTACTATTATTTAGTAGAATGTATGTGATAGGCTACTGCTACTACTGTTGAAAATATTTATAAAACTTTATTTTTTAAGAAATAATCACTCAATATTTCTTCCATGTTTTAGTTTTAATTTTAATAGTAGCCTAAATCCCCTTTATTTACCAAAAAAAAAAAAAAAGTTTAAATTTCATTAATTAAAAGACAAATTAAATTTGGGTGAAATTTGTTTACTGTTTTTCATACTTTTATTACTTGCGGAAAAACTTGAAACACAATTTTAAATAACTATAAAGAATGGCATTGATTTTTATACATTTTATTTTTGTTTGACTTTATTAATTTAAAAAAATTTTGTTTTTTAATTAGCATGTTTTTGTGTTTTGCTTTGGTACCGAAATTGGTACCGAGAACCGTGGATTTTCACTGGTATCGGTACCGAATACAAAAATTTTGGTACCGTGACATCCCTAGATTGGATGACCAATAATTTCCTCCTATTAAATTCGGATAAGACCGAGATATTACTTATTGGTCCAAAAAAACAGTACTCAGAATCTCTTGGATTACAATTTGCAACCACACGGATGTACTGTTATGTCCTCTAAAGTAAAAATTCTGGGTGTTATATTAGACAGCAACTTGTCCTTTGAAAATCATATTTCCCATGTTACAAAAACAGCATTCTTCCATCTTAGAAACATTGCCAAGCTTCGAAACATGCTACCTGTTTCAGATACAGAAAAGCTAGTTCATGCATTAATGACCTCTAGACTGGACTATTGTAATGCACTGCTAGCTGGTTGTCCTGCATCTTCAATAAACAAGCTACAGATAGTCCAAAATGCAGCGGCTAGAGTCCTTACCAGGTCAAGAAAATATGATCATATTACCCCAATTTTACAGTCTCTGCACTGGCTACCTATTAAGTTCCGGATCAATTACAAAATATTATTACAATTCCTATAAGGCACTAAATGGTTTATCTCCTGTGTACCTAACTAGTCTTCTACCACGCTACAATCCAACCCGCTCCCTGGACTTTTGGTAGTACCTAGGATAGCAAAGTCCACTAAAGGAGGTAGAGCTTTTTCACATTTGGCACCCAAACTCTGGAATAGCCTTCCTGATAACGTTCGGGGTTCAGACACAGTCTCTCTGTTTAAATCTAGATTAAACACACATCTCTTTAGCCAAGCATTCACATAATGCATCTTATAATCTTGTACTGCATTTATATCTGATCAAATGTACATTATAATTCTTTAGATTGGGTTGAACAAATCATTTTTGCTTGAATAGAACAGCAGCTACGCTAATTATGTCTCTATCTGTTTCTCTGATTCTGCCTTGAAGCGTCAGTCTGGATCCAACCCTTAAAAAGATCCGAGATGACCAAACACCTGAGAAGAGATGATGGCAACACCTCAGAGGACCACGGAGGATGCCAACCCTCAGACAACACATAATTACCAAGTTAAGTCTGTCATAACTTAAATATATTGGGTTTCTTCTGTGTGTAAGTGTATATGTATGTATATATATGTGCATGTGTGCATATGTGTATGCATATATATATAGTAGAAACTTAATTTCCTGTAAAGCTGCTTTGCAACGATTGTATCGTAAAAAGCGCTATACAAATAAACTTGAATTGAATTGAACACAACAGGAACGAGTGCAATTGACAATGAAAGACTATGAGTCTTACACTGTAAGTTTATGAGTTGATTTATCGGTGTTTAATATCTACCTCTGGTCCTAGAGCTTTTTCGATGGATGCATAAACTTTTGAGGTTGGGTAGGAATATGCTATGTTTTTCACCGACTGGCAACCCGGGATGTCAAAATAGGGTAAATAGGCAGTGGGTGGAATCACACAGCAAAACAAAAATTAGAAAACAAGTACCTGTGGAAAAACGAGTATGTGAATTTAGCATTTAGTTTCCTAAATATCTGGCCACATTATGGCATTTTATGCTAGTACAGTCAAAAAATACAGTACCTATATTTGTAATGAAACATTAATTATCTGTGCTTTGTATATGTATTATGAAAAGTGCTATACAAATAAATATGAATTGAATTGAATTTAGGCAAATCTGATCAAACGAGACCTTTCATGTGTAGATATGATTTCAGGTGTTAGTATGACATTCATAAATCAATTGATAAGTTATCTGATCAATTAAAATAACACAGAGGCCTGAGGCAGAGAAAATGTGGCACGATGTTGGTTCACATCATGAGCATCTTATCAGAGCAGGACATTCCAAAGTGAATTCACAAGGGCGCAAATACAGAATACATCACATTCCTATGAAAGATTAAATTAGCACAAAGCTGCAGCTCCTACTTCTAAATCAAGGCTGTAAAAAGAAAAACACACGAAAACAGAAACTAAATAACTAGATTTTTTTTTTTTTTTTTTTTGCAAGAATGCTAGAGATAGTGGTTGGCAGGGCTTTGTTCACTGTATTTGTGCAATCAAGGTCTAAGGTCTTCCGAGCAAATTTCTGTGTGGTTTCTAGGAAGTTACTTACTGGTTTCAATACAGCATATGTTTGAGGAAATATATGTCTGTAGCACTAATGTTGTGGTAGAGTTACGCACCACAGTTTAATACTTAACAGGTTTTAGCAAGGCCCGCTGATTACCAGTCTAACAGATTCAGCAACATGGCACAGGGTGAAGCTGTAGCTCATATGACAGATCTGATCTTGGGTACTGATGCCAAATGCAAGTTTAAACAAGCCTTCAAGCACAATCCCTCCCGTAAACAAATCCCCAAACACCACCTCATACTGAAACTGAAGCCATTTCACTTTTCCAGTAAACTGAAGCCTGAAAGAAATACTGTATGTAAGAAAAAGAAACAGTTTAGAAGCCAAGAAAGAAAAAATAAATATTTTTAGAAGAATAGCAAATTTTGGCTATTCAAAAAAAAAAAAAAAAAGTTTCTGCCAGAATAACTGATGAAGATATTTAGTGGTGATTCTTGCCTTAGCAAACATCATCACTTTTGCTCAAACTCGGAGCAAAAATGTAAGCAAACCCCTAAACCAAAGAAATTATTTGCCTTCAGCATGTTAGCAATCCAGCACTATACTAAACACAAGAACCAATGCATATCTAGAGACCAGAATATTACAGGACACTATGAAAGCAACCACCCAGAACACTCATCATTTGCACATCCAAGCACCACTCACATTTTTGTTCAAAAAACATAAAAACCTTGGATGGAAAAACAGACTAATCAATTAGTAAGGTTGACTAGATATTTTCTTATGTATTTTTAATTATGGCACTCTAAATGAATAGTTTGCACTGTAAAACGTTGGAGCAGACATTAAAACAACCCATCAACTAGTTTTCCATATAAAAAGCATGTTTGCAAATAACACATATCCTTTGTGAACAGGATTCTCAATATTGACTTTATATCAGGTCAGGGATCCATGCGCCTAACGGTAAAACAGACCACCACGTGTGTGTTTGCAGACCTTGTTTGCGGTTTTGTTAGAGAGCTCACAATGGTCTTGTTGACAGATCTCTTTAATACTCCACCGGCTGGAACTGCCGGGGGCAAAGAACAGGAAAACAGATATTGAATTTTTTTTGTTTGTTTTTTTTGTTACCAAAACAAGGACTGGAAAACAATACCACTTCACCTACAAAACCCAGGCTCACTGCCAGCTCATTTCCTTGCATCACCAACATAAAAAGTCATGATTGGAAGGAATCTGAGATATAGCATGTTTACAATCTGAAAGGTTACTGCATTTCTCAAAGGTTCATCATTTCACTCTAATCATCCAAAAATAACAGCCCACGCATGCCCAAACCTCGGCAGAGTGCTGGAATTCAGTATTTGCATTGGCAGCAATGGTGGGTCTTCCGTGAAGTGTGAAAGTTCAGTGTACAACGGGAATGTTGTATCAAATGTTTGGACAGTTACAACACGGTGAAACATGCAAGCTATATACTACTCACAATTTTTAGTTTAACTACATACCATTGCAAAAATAGTTATAATATAACTATAGTAATGATGCAAAAAAAGTTATTAGTATACTGATGATGTTTATGGGGACAATAACTTTACAAAAAAAAAAAAAAACAGTGAAGATTTCAAGGTGACTCGAAGCAGAAAATTAAATGGTCACAATAAATATATTCTTCAACCATCTACATCTAACAATTCTGTAAATTCCTAAAATTGTCATTTTTTCATTCAGCGCTGACTGCATTTCAACACAAATGAAAAAGCTGAAATAAAATAAAACAAGTATTAGATTAAAAATGGGACTAAAGGAAAATTAGAAATGTTGCCTCGGCAACTAACAGAAATGAACTAAAATTACAAACTGGAAATAAAACATAAAATAAACTAATATATAATTCATATTTAATATTTATAATAATATTTTTAAGATAAAAACTACTAAACATAACTAAAGAGCCCTGACTAATTACTAAAAATTAAAATAAAATCTGAAATTACAAAAATAAAAGCTCATTCAAAATATAATAAAGTTCTAATAACTAATAATAATAATAATAATAATAAAGAAACGCTGGCACTAAATAGCCTTCAACAAATAAAACTAAAAACACTAAATCAGTATTTAGCTATAAATACTGGTTGCGCTACCAAAAAAAAGAAAGCCACAAATTTAAGTATAACCTGTGTGTCTGCTTTAAAGCTGGTGGGAAAAACTAAAAGGAGAATAACATGCTGGCTGCAGCTGTGTGTATTTTTTTGTACAGGATAAATATTTTACAGGAACTGCAGAGTCTGAGCTCAGAACATTTCTCTGGAATCCATGAAGGCTCTGATAGAATTCTTGTGTGACATCTTTTATATGCAGTTTCATATGAGCTATGAACAGACATAAATGCCCTTCTTTCCCACCCAGCACATTTACATATGCTGAGAACAATGACAATCTGTCCAGAACGGAGCGCTGTAATGGCTTCCTTCCTCTCATATCGCACAGACCTACACAACTGAATGAGTCTCACTGATTCATAAGACCCGTAAACCTGAAAAGACAGGAAGAATGTTGCAATTCAAAGGTTTACCACATGACTTGAAACAGTTAATTAAACTGTTAATTAAAACTATTATTATTAAAAAAAATTGAATCCTTTTAAACTTTTTTTTGCTTAAGTTAAAGTCAAATGAAAACTAAAAATATAAAAAGAAAGGTTAATTCAAAATACTTATAAATACTATAATAGTATATAAATAATACTAAAATAACACTAAAGATTACCAAAATTCTGAGGGTCACACAACAAAGTATATACAATTATAATAAACAACGGTGTACTAAAAAAAAGACCCACTCAATTGATTGTGACACAGAGACTCAAAAGATCTTGGACACTGAGATCTCCGACATCATATTGCTACAGGGACAGTCCACCAGAAAATGAAATCCTGTCATCATTTACTCGTTTTCATGTTGTTCCAAAAATGTAGGACTCAGAGATGTTTGGCATAATGACGGTTTCAGTCGCTATTCACCATTCACTTTTAAGAAATTCAAGTAAAGGGTGACTGAGGCTGTCAGTCGATAACATTCTGCCTAACACCTCAATCTTCCTGAATAAACGATGACAGAATATTTAGGTCTAGAGGCCGAGACCACAAGATCAAGACTCCACTTCTGCTAATTATGGACTGCGGGATTTGTTTACTAACAGTTCAAAGGACCTCATATGTTGTGTAATAACTTACTCGCTGATTCATACAGTCAACATAAGCAATGGTAAAAGGTGTATCATTAGTGGAAATTGACCTGTAATTGTTAACTCGGAAAATAACCTTCCATTGTAACATTCACAACAATGCTATCAAATCATCTCATGGGACTGGTACATAACAAAAGTGAGTGTCACTTTACATGAACTAATAAACAAGTACAACGGTACTGCCATGCACCATGATATAAGAGTACTACTTAAATACAACGGACATGAGTACAACAATCATTCAGTACCATGGTACACCTGAAAGCATGGATCTGACACCGTCACTGTACTATGGTACGCCATAGTTTTTTTATTATTTTTTTTTTTTTTAGAAGTGGTGGAGTGATAATTTGATGGAAATGCTTGAAAATACAATTTATATTGTTTTTATTTAAGCAATAAATGGTAATACGTGTATTGGGTAACTTGGACAGTACAAGATATTCTGGGTTAAAATATAAACTGATAAACACACAGAGACACACACAGTTTACAAAAAAACATTTACCAAAACAGCACAAGAACGAAACACACACACACAAAACTATGAAATAGCTATATAAACACCGTTACTAATATATATATATATATATATATATCTCAAGTATAATAGATAAATAGATAGAGGACGTGCTGAGAATAACAAACCAGCAACTTTAAACGAATACATTTCATGTAATTCACTTCATTTGGTTCAACAGTTCGAAAACAGCTCAATTCAAATGACTCAAACGGAATGGCCTTGTCCAGTATTACCACGAAAACTACTCCAACTAATCTTATAAATAGCTTTACACCATGAATTTCACCGCGAAACATCTCGGTATGTCAACTGGATTTCTATTATAACTCGATATATTCAGAAAACAAAAACACAAACGTCACGAGTCGATACAGATAAACAGGGAGAATTTCTGACGTTAAAAAACAAACATATTCCCAAACTGTTACCTTGATGTTTTGGTATCCTTACGTCTTCGAAATCACTCGGTTATATTCATTAAATGAGCGTTTGATTTAATGGCAGCACATGGCCTTCCAGACGGGTGTCTAAACTGGGGGAACCGAACCGGATTCCCAGAATCGCTCCTGAATTGGATCGAAGCGCTCTACTAACCGTTCATTTTGCGACAAAAACCCGTCTTTCCTTCAGGGGGCGACTGTCGGCTCATGACCGCGTCCTCCGCGTTCAGATCTCAGCATGTTTTTGTCTTATTAAAGACATTTGCATGCTAGTGAATATAATCGTTTAAATCTATTAATGGCACTGATTTAATACCTGACAAGTAAATGGAAATTCGCCTGAGCACTGTTTGTAATATTATTAAATGCAACGCCGTTTCCGTTAATCACAAGCACAAGTGATTAGTTCACCTCGAACAGCGCTGAGAAAAGTAACAGGTACCATGTGACAAGGTTATCCGCGGATTCTTTAGCAGCAGTGTGCACAATAATTTATACGTGAATAATGATACTGAACAAATGTAATAGCTACTTAGTTGGAAATAAAGAGTGAAGAGGTAAAACTGGATAATTATTTTTAAGTCCCCTATATGCCTGACCAATCAGAATCAACTTTTTGATCGCTAAGCCACGCCCACACGCGGCCCACTTTGAGTAGGTAGTGATGCAGCGGCACTCGCTTCTTTTTCTATGGATTTGTTCAACAATGCTTCTGGACGGAGGGGATTGGAGATGGGACGGGCCACGGTGGGACCGTGGGCGGCTTCGTGACGTGGGTGAAGAACCACTGAGCCAACACCAAACACTAAAATAAACGCGCATGATTTTAACCAAGGATATTCATAATCAGTAAACAAACCTATATTGGCATGGCATTACCGCAGCGTGTACTTGAGTTTAACAGATATTTATTAGGCCTAACCACAATAAATAAGGTGAAGTAGCAGGGAAAATAAAAGGGACAAAGGTTTTTATTTTTATATAAAATTAAATTAAAAATAAATAAAGTCGTAATTACGCAAAATTAATAATAATTAAAATGTAAAAAACAGACGTATAAATTAAACATTTATAATTTGTTAAAGATAATTGCATACACGATAATTGCACACTAAACGAAAATAATCTAAATCCTAAATATTAAATATTTAGTTTAATTGAATGATTAATGATGTAAACATTACATTTAATTTAAACATTAATATTAAATATAATCCCTAAATAACAAAGCAACAAAATCTTGAAATAAACATTCTGAGAATTTAGAGATTGATTTCGATCTAAAGAGCTGTTTTGACTGAAGAGTGTGTTAATTGATTGTGATTTGATTATATTGACTAATAAGATCATAATATAATATGGTGCCAGAGAATGTTTTTAAAAGAATGCTGTCAAAAAGTTTGCTTTTAGAAGCATTTCCATCCATGGCCAGTAGATGGAACTCTGTGCTAATATAAAGGATGCAGTTTTCTTATGATTATTATTAAATATAACTATACCATGACATAGCCATTTATGGTTTATTATCATTGTACCTGTCGGTACCTTCCACGGTGATTTCAGAAACAGCATTTAATTAAAAATAACACCGAAGCAAGTACATCACTTTTACTTCATGACTCACAGGCAATAAATCTAAGTCTTGAGGCATTGCTTCCTTAACCTCAAACGGAAGGCTGCAGGAGGAGGAGAACTTTAACGGTTCATAGAGTAAACACCTCCTTCACTTTGACAGAACCTCGGAGCAGATGCTGAGGGAGTCTACATCCACCGAAATGACTCTCTACTGGACACTGATGCTTACGGTTTTCATCCTGTTCGAAAACGTTAAAGGCTGGAACACTTCTTCAGGTCAGATATAAATCAAGATAAGTTTTGCCTCAACTCAAATTCATTGGTCACACTTTACAGTATTATTTTTCTGAAATGTATATGTATTGTAATTGCATCTATCTTAGTGTACAGCTTCACAACACCTAAATCATTATAACCACAGATACTGTCACTGTGCCAGACGTTATTGAACTTCAGGCTTTGGACATGTGGAGGCTGGAGGTGAAGTGGATGATGCATCAGAATGAAGTACAGAGCAATCAAATGTATGAAATACAAGTTGGACGCACAACAAACATGGATGTTGTTGACAGTGTGCGTAAAACACATCAGTCTTCAGCTCCTATCACATTATCACCTGATTTTGTGTTTTGCACTAACTGTTCACAGTCTGTCCACAGATGAATGTAAGCAAAGGATCACTGGAAGCAATTCACACACTGGTTTGGACCTCACAGCTCCCGCTGAACTGTGTCAATCACTCTGTTAGAATAAGACTCATCTCCGGTGCTTCACCCTCCAGCTCTTGGAGTTCATGGAAAACCATCTATGGTAGGATATTTAAAGTTCATTTCAAAAGTAGGCTACGTGATCAAGAAGGAAGGTCTCCATGAAATAGTGGGGTTCAAAAGTTTAACTTGTCAAAGTTTGGAAACATTATGATTTTTAAAAGCGTCTTATGTTCACCAAGGCTGCATTTATTTGATCAGAAATACAGTAAAACAGTATATTCTAATTTAATGTTTTTTACAGCATTATTTCTTTAGTCTTTAGTGTCACATGATCCTTAAGAAATCATTCTAATACACTGATTTGCTGTTCAAATATTATTATTATTAGTGCTTAATTATTAATAACGGTTCTTATTATTGTCAATGTTTTTGCTTCTTAATATTTCATGGAATCTTTTTCTTTCTGGACTCTTTGATGAATAGAAAAAGAACAGCATTTATTTAAAACAGAATCATTTGTAACATTCTAAATGTTTTCTGTCACTTTTGATGAATTTATTTGCTAAAAGTATTAATTTCTACATTTGAGCATATATCATGGTTTTTGCACAAATATGAAGCAGCACAACAGGTTTCATCATTGATAATAATAAGAAATGATTCTTGAGCGGCAAATCAGCATTTTACAATGATTTCTGAAGGATCACGTGACATTAAAGACTGGAGTAATGATCTAGGAATAAATTACATTTTAAAACATACTCAAACCAAAAAAAAAAAACAGTTATTGTAATACTATTTCACAATATTACTGTTTTTACTGTATTTTTGAGCACATAAATGTAGCCTTGGTGAGCAGAAGAGACTTCATTACACGCAACACTTCACATAACTTCTTGTTTTCATCCATGATGTGCTGACTTTTAACACGCCTGTTGTTTGCCTCTCAACTGTCACTGATGAGTGTGCACTTCTGAGAACATGTTAGTCAACCAGCCTCAACAGTTAAACAACGACCACCTAAACCATAGCAACAGCATAGAAGACATAATTTAAAAACCTTAGAAATAACATAACACCCGGAAAACCTTCCACATGACAGTAGCATTGTGTTGATGATTTCTGCACATTCAAACACCATTGTTTAAATATACGGAGTGGCTGGATATTTACTCATTTTCTTGTAGGGGAGATGAACTTGGCCCACAATGAAATCAAGCTGTTTCCAGATGGCCAGGTGCTTCGGGAGGGATCCACGGTGATGTTCTGCTGCATTTATCCCAAAGAGACACACATCATGTCTATGTTCTTCGGCAACACTGCCTACAAAGTCATCAACATAAGCCCACAGGTCAAAGCCATTCGAGTGGAAAACATCACAGCCACAAATTCATTCGGTGTCAACTTCTACTGCGATAGCAACAGTGATGTAACAGCATATAACTTTGTCACTTGTGAGTATTAAGAATCCCATTGTCCAACACAATTCAAATGCCACCATATAGGCCAAATATTTCTTACAGTATTTCTGTTGTAATTATGATGAAGATGCTAGTTTTTAACTTTTTGATTTTTATATACACATATATATATATATATATATATATATATATATATATATATATTTATTTACAAAATCTAATACAAAGTATATCTTACATATATATAAAACTTATTGGTCTTAATATTTATTACTTAATTCACCTCAATATACTAACTGAATTAACCTCAATTAATTTAGCGATTCCAGAACTGACAAGAATGGTATGTTTTTCATAAAACAGTTGTTGAATAAGAATAAACAATGATTTTGAGGTTACATTTTTTCTATTTTTTAGCATTATAAATGTATCATTTTAATGAATATGCTGTAAAAACATAAGTAAAAAATATATATAATTTATATAATTCATCCTGCAGCCTCTTTGGAAGTTAAAAAAGTGATATTTTTTTAATGCCACTGCATTAAATAAAAAAAAATCTAATTGTTTTTTCTTTATTTTGAAGAAAGTTTTGAAATAGAACATTTTCCACTGAATTAAAATATAAAAGATGCAAGAGTAATCCATTATAAACGTTTTCTTCTTAGCATGATGGGAGATTTCTGATAAGAGATATTCATTTCTGCTAAATCTTGTTCAGTTCCTCCTGAGAAACCATTCGATTTTAGATGTGATACTGAAGATATGAGACACATACTGCTTGTGGAAAATAGGCAGAGCTCCTAACCTACAAGGCGATCGGAGAAGGAAGTACACATTACTAATCAGGTTAGTCTGATTTTGTGCCGGTCCAAAAAACCCACACTTGCGGTTTTTGCACTTGACCACTTGTCTACTTGCATGACGTATTTCCTGTTTTTGCTCCAAGAGTGCAGGTGCGCTTGAAGACCACAAGTGTGTAAAACTTTTCATTACCTGAAGCGACACACTTATACAGGGTTCCCACGGGTCCTTGAAATCCTTGAAAGTTTGTGAATCTGATTAAAAATTTTCAAGGCCCTGGAAAGTTTTTGAAAATAAACAAACATAGATACAGGTCCTTGAAAATTCCATATTATTCCCTCCGAAGTATTATTCAGTTTTATGCAAAACAGAAATACAACAAATAGAATATCAGATTTCTGTCATATGGCCAAAAATAAATGCAAAGTTGTGTTTGACACATGAAAGCTGTAACAATGTATCTTACAAGGTGACGTGATGTAACCTTGCTCTCACTTGAACTGTGTCCCTACATTAAGTCCTTGAATTTGAGGGTATTGGACCTGGAAAGTTCTTGAAAGGTCCTTGAATTTGAAGTTAACCAAGGTGTGGGAACACTGCTTATAGTGTTGTAAAAATGCAAGTGTTTAAATGCTTTATTTAGATTTTTAATACTTTGCATTCTAAATGTCCGTTCAGTAGTCTCTATAACAGATGACACAATTTAGTAATTGTGGTGCTTCTAATTAAAGCTGCAGTCCGTAACGTTTTTTGGTTAAAAATGATCCGAAATCAATATTTGAGCAAGTACATAACCAGCCAGTGTTCAAAACTATCGCCTTACTTTAGCCCGATTCACAACGGCGAGCTTATGTAACAAGGCCCCCCCCTTTAAAGAAACATCAACAACTCAGGTTCTTTCAAATAAATCCCCAAGATTTATTGATGGCTTTACAGAGTTGTTTTATTACACAAGACACCTTATACACATGAGTTAACCCCGCAAAAGGGCAAACAAGTCACAAAACCATTAAATAAATTCAAAAAAAAAAAAAAAAGATAAACCTTGTGATTCATACCATTCATCAAAGTAAAAGACGTGCCAAAAATAGCTCAACTCTGCTCAAGCACTAAGCATATAGTGTCCTTGTAAAGTATATATAAACAGTGGAGGAGACAAACAAAAATACAGAATACAAAAAAGAAACTGGACTAGACAATCACCCAAACCAAACCAAACAAAAAAACAAAAAAAAACTGAAATACAACAAATGAGCTCCGTAACACACACACTCACACTCTAACACACACACCTTTTTTTATATATATACAGTGAGGAAAATAAGTATTTGAACACCCTGCTATTTTGCAAGTTCTCCCACTTAGAAATCATGGAGGGGTCTGAAATTGTCATCGTAGGTGCATGTCCACTGTGAGAGACATTATCTAAAAAAAAAAATCCAGAAATCACAATGTATGATTTTTTAACAATTTATTTGTATGATACAGCTGCAAATAAGTATTTGAACACCTGAGAAAATCAATGTTAATATTTGGTACAGTAGCCTTTGTTTGCAATTACAGAGGTCAAACGTTTCCTGTAGTTTTTCACCAGGTTTGCACACACTGCAGGAGGGATTTTGGCCCACTCCTCCACACAGATCTTCTCTAGATCAGTCAGGTTTCTGGCCTGTCGCTGAGAAACACGGAGTTTGAGCTCCCTCCAAAGATTCTCTATTGGGTTTAGGTCTGGAGACTGGCTCGGCCACGCCAGAACCTTGATATGCTTCTTACAGAGCCACTCCTTGGTTATCCTGGCTGTGTGCTTCGGGTTATTGTCATGTTGGAAGACCCAGCCTCGACCCATCTTCAATGCTCTAACTGAGGGAAGGAGGTTGTTCCCCAAAATCTCGCAATACATGGCCCCGGTCATCCTCTCCTTAATACAGTGCAGTCGCCCTGTCCCATGTGCAGAAAAACACCCCAAAGCATGATGCTACCACCCCATGCTTCACAGTAGGGATGGTGTTCTTGGGATGGTACTCATCATTCTTCTTCCTCCAAACACGTTTAGTGGAATTATGACCAAAAGTTCTATTTTGGTCTCATCTGACCACATGACTTTCTCCCATGACTCCTCTGGATCATCCAAATGGTCATTGGCAAACTTAAGTCGGGCCTGGACATGTGCTGGTTTAAGCAGGGGAACCTTCCGTGCCATGCATGATTTCAAACCATGGCGTCTTAGTGTATTACCAACAGTAACCTTGAAACAGTGGTCCCAGCTCTTTTCAGGTCATTGACCAGCTCCTCCCGTGTAGTTCTGGGCTGATTTCTCACCTTTCTTAGGATCATTGAGACCCCACGAGGTGAGATCTTGCATGGAGCCCCAGTCCAAGGGAGATTGACAGTCATGTTTAGCTTCTTCCATTTTCTAATGATTGCTCCAACAGTGGACCTTTTTCACCAAGCTGCTTGGCAATTTCCCGTAGCCCTTTCCAGCCTTGTGGAGGTGTACAATTTTGTCTCTAGTGTCTTTGGACAGCTCTTTGGTCTTGGCCATGTTAGTAGTTGGATTCTTACTGATTGTATGGGGTGGACAGGTGTCTTTATGCAGCTAACGACCTCAAACAGGTGCATCTAATTTAGGATAATAAATGGAGTGGAGGTGGACATTTTAAAGGCAGACTAACAGGTCTTTGAGGTCAGAATTCTAGCTGATAGACAGGTGTTCAAATACTTATTTGCAGCTGTATCATACAAATAAATAGTTAAAAATCATACATTGTGATTTCTGGATTTTTTTTTAGATTATGTCTCTCACAGTGGACATGCACCTCGATGACAATTTCAGACCCTCCATGATTTCTAAGTGGGAGAGCTTGCAAAATAGCAGGGTATTCAAATACTTATTTTCCTCACTGTATATATATCAAGACAAAGACCTATTAAAACATTTTAGTGCTTCAAATCAAACTCCTACCCATGTCAAAGATCCAAAAGACGACATATGCGATCCTCTCGCCTATGACACAATAGGCTTCATAGAGCTGAAATACATGCATTAAACCACCTTTATTATTCTTCCTAAAACACACACCACACATTAAAACACTTTAAGACTTCAAATAAGCTCATACCGACCTCCAAGATCTAAGAAAATCCACCTGCGAACCGCTCGCAAACATAACGTGTAAACATAAAGAAGTAGTCCTGGCTAGTATGCTATCGTATGTGAGGATCCTGCAGGTGGCGGATCGTTTATAGCCTTTTCTCACAGCAGCTAGAATGATTAAATGTATCGTTTTGATGACGGATTGTGATCCAGAAAGGATTAGAGATGGCGACAAAGAAGCAAAACTTACGGACTGCAGCTTTTAGTGATAAAGAGCAGTTGCAAAATACACATCTTTGCACCAATAAAATATGCAACGCTTTACATGTTACTACCAAATTGTTTGCAATAGCCTATCTGATTATTATTAACTTACATCTCGTGAGATCTCTGCAAAACTCTCCAGAACATGATGCACGATGGGATACGCTTATCCTTGAATACCCCTCCGAAGGTGTATTCAAGATAGCGTGGATTAAAAAGCACTGCTCTTTTAAGACTGGGACAGTCTTACACACTTACTTACTGTTGCGTGCATGCACTCTCAAGTGGCCAAGACCACAAGTGTGGGTATTTATCCCACCTAATTGCACATCTCTGTCTTGGTCAGGTTGTGTGATGATTTTCAGTGGAAATGAACCAATAGCATAATATTTTAAAATGTATCTGAAACACCTGCCTATGAACATACAAATGAGAAAAAGATTCACTGCAATATTACAATACATTCATTAATCACTGCTCTTAAAGGGATAGTCCACCCAAGAATGAAAATTCTGTCATCATTTACAAACTTGCACTTTCTTTTGTAGAAGAAATGTTGAAGAACTTTGGGGTTCAAACAACAATGGACCACATTGACTTTCATTTTAACGTCAGAAAAAAAACATACATTTTTCAAAATAACTTTATCCGGGGTTATAAGAAGGCCATAGAGGTTTGAAATGACAAGAGAGTAAATGAATGATGACAGAATTGTCATTATTTTGTTGAACGATCCTTTTAAGTGATTCAGTGTTCAGTTTGACTCATTACAAGTTGAATATAATGACATTTTCCCCTTTTGTTCAGTGACTCCAAGTCTGTGGACTGTGATGTGGAAGACACAGATCCTGCATCCTGCGGTTTTGAGGTCATCCAACAGCAGATCACCTACAACATCACATTACTTGTGACAAACAGTTTGGGGCAAGAGAGTGAGACCTACATATTCAATATCACAGACAGAGGTGAATACGAATCATTTTATGTGAAGATTAAATCTGAAGGATCAGATACCTCAGCGATGTGGAATAGTTTAAAATCTGGGACAGATCATAAACAAAAGGTTGTAAGTTGAAACCCCATATGAACTATCACCATTGTACCCTAGATTGAGATGTGTTATCTCAGGGGAATGCTCCTTATAATAAGTGCACTGGAAGTTGCTTTAAATAATCGTGTTGTCCACAACATAAGGGACAAAATTATGTCGTTACTAATCCATTTCATTCCATCTCACCTCAGTTTTTCCAGTCCCTGAGCATCTTGAAGTGACTGCAGGTCCGTTTGATTCATTGGTGACCTTGCAGCTGATTGGGAGTTTCAAAGGACTTCTGCTGACATGCCAGACTGAACTTGAACCAGGAGGGATAATACAGGTAAAGGAATAGTTCACCAAAAATGAACCAACATTTTCTGAAAATGTACTCACACAATCTGGCCATCCAAGATGTAGATGTGTTTGTTTCTTCATGGGAACAGATTTGGAGAAATGTAGCATTATATCACTTGCTCACCAATGGATCTTCTGCAGTGAATGGGTGCCGTCAGAATGAGAGTCCAAACAGCTGATAAAAACATCACAATAATCCACAATCTAGTCCATCAATCAGTCTTGTGAGGTGAAAAACTCTGTGTATCCATTACTTGTGGATTATTGTGATGTTTTTATCAGCTGTTTGGACTCTCGTTCTGACGACACCCAATTAAAATTTCTCTACAACTGTTTTGCTGAAGTAACTTATCTACATCTTGAATGTAGTTTTTCAGCAAAACCCTCTTCCTTTAAGGTGTTTTTTCTGTTGCACAAGATCTTGTTGTATTTCCAAATAATGTGATGGCATCAGAAATACAACAAGAGGAGAGTTTTCACACAGTTAATCAAGGTTATGAAACTCCATCAAAAGACTTGCCATATCAGATAAACAAAATGAACTTTACAGAAATGCTGAAGCACATCCTGTGTTCAAGTGTTGTTGTTGTCTTGCAGGATTTAGATAAGAATGGATCTGACTCAATGCAGTCTTACACATTCAGACTACAGCACCTAAAGCCCAGCACGCGGTACTCCGTTAGGGGGCATTGTGCAGTACAGGGGAACGCCTGGGGCCGATGGACAACACAAAGACAATTCATCATAGGTAAACAAAGAGTCATGGGAGTAACAGATGGAGAATTCATATATATGTATGTATGTGTTGTGTGTGTGTTTATTTATTTATAAACCACACAGCAAAACACAGTAAACACTAGAATTTTGCACAGCAAAAAAATGCAAACATACAATATATTAGGGATGCACCGGTTGACCGCCATAAATCGGAATCGGCCGGTTTTTGCTTATAATGTGCGATCGGCAACCGGACGGTTTTTTGTCTTTTTTCCAGTCGATTTTTCCGGAAGTGCGCCCGCGTGCACAGACTACATTTGTAGGCCTAATCATTCGCGAACATGTAATTTGTGTGGAAGTATTTCGAAATCTGTGCGCAGGACGTGAAGATTGCAATCTGCAATGTCTGCAAAGGACAAGTTAATCGCGGATAAATAAGAGCCGCTTTCCTGCACTCGCTGAAGTTGCGCGAGCGTACCTGTCCACGCCCTGCACAAGCATAGACAGTGAACATTTGTTCAGCTCAGCTTCTCACGTGTTGGATGAGAAACGAAACAGACTAACTTGTGACAAAGCTGAAATGCTTGTTTTTGTAAAGAAGAACTCTTATACACTTTTGAAAAGCCAGAAGTAAACATCGGTTCTGTAAGATATAGGATGATTAGGCCTATTTTTTTATTTTACCTTAAAATTACATTGACTTAATTTGATTTAAAAAGCACCTGCTGTAGCATCTTTGTTTTACTCATTGCACTAAACATTATTTGATTTAACATTTTGGAATAATATATTCATATAGCCAACTTTGTTTTATTTAGTTTCACTGGTAAATACCTTTTTTCTTTATACCAAATTTAAAAATGAAAACAAATGCTGAATGCTGATTAAGTAGCATCTTTGTTTGAAGTGTTGAATGTGTTTTGATTGTGCTGTTTGGATTGTGGAACTATGCAGTTGTTACCTTTAAAATTACATGGTTACAGTTAATGTATTCATTTAAGGCCAGTTTATAGATTCAACCCAATTTAAAAACAAAAGCTAAATGCTTTTGTCAGTACCTGTGTTTGTATTGAATGTAACCTACTTACTGTGCAGTTACTGCTGTTAATTTCAGATGGTTACAGTTATTTTCAATATCCAAAACCCAGTTTGGCCTGTTAAATAGCCTACCAAATAAACATCTTGTTTATGTATACTTTCATTCTATCTTGTTTGTTGCTTTGATTAAAAAAATCGGAAATCGGAATCGGCCGGTTTGCTTGTAAAAAAATCGGTATCGGTATCGGAATCAGCCATGAAAAATCATGATCGTGCATCACTACAATATATATATATATATATATATATATATGTGACCCTGGAGCACAAAACCAGTCTTAAGTCGCTGGGGTATATTTGTAGCAATAGCCAACAATACATTGTATGGGTCAAAATTATAAATTTTTATATATGCCAAAAATCATTAGGATATTAAGTAAAGATCATGTTCCATGAAGATATTTTGTAAATTTCCTACCGGAAATATATCAAAACTTCATTTTTGATTAGTAATATGCATTGCTAAGAACTTCATTTGAACAACTTTAAAGGCGATTTTCTCAATATTTTGATTTTTTTTTGCACCCTCAGATTCCAGATTTTCAAATAGTTGTATCTCAGCCAAATATTGTCTGATCCTAAAAAACCATACATCAATGGAAAGCTTTCAGATGATGTATAAATTTAAATTTAAAATTTGACACTTATGACTGATTTTGTGGTCACATAGATGTGTTTTTATTTTTTTCTGCAGACCCTCGAGTGACCATAGATCTGTGGAGACAAATCAGGGACCATCCCAATCGCACTGTCACACTGCTGTGGAAAACAGTAAGTTTATGTTTTTGACATTCTTCAAACTTCAAATTTTCGCCATGCATAGTACTTAATGACATTTTTAGAGCAGTGGTCCAGTTACTTTCATTGACTTTATTTGGTATTTGTTTGGCTAAGAAACATAATCAGTGTGTTCATGTGTTACTGTGGTGGTAACAAACCTCAGCACTCTAGTCTTATTATTCAGGTAGCAGCTTTGATGTGCAGAATTTGATAATTGATTACAATTATATTGTTATGAATAATTTAATTATAATTAAATTATGAACAGATTTCAAATGGAATGTTTTGCCATGTTTAAACATAAATTGATTAAAAATCAGAGTAAATATTTTTGTGCTACCACAAAGTAATTTCTGATTCAGTGTTATTTTGGTATTATTTTATTTATTAAACATTTTAATTAGTTTTTACTTTTAATTTTTAGAAATTTGTGCTTCTGTCATTTTTATTTATTTACTTAGATTTATTTTATTATATTATTGGGCTTTTTAATATTATTATTTACAGTAGCTTTAATTTCAGTTTTAATTATTTTAGTACTTCAACTTAAAACCTTTTTTTACTTTATAAATTGCTAGGGCAACAATTTTTTTTAATTTATTTATTTATTTTTAAGTTTTATAGTTTCATCTTTATGTTCCATTCTAATTAATTTAAACTTTATTTGAATTAGTGAAAACTATTTAAAGTTTTAGTTAAATCTGCAGTCTGTAACTTTTTGGGGTTAAAAATTATACGAAATCTATATTTGAGCAAGTACATGACCAGCCAAAACTATCACCTTATTTTAGTCCGATTCGCAACTGTTAGCTTATAATAATGTTTTCTAATTTGAGTGGTATGGGTAGGTTTTCACGGGAAATTTGAGCATGGCACCGCATCATTACGTCACGTCTGTAAACATAAAGAAGTTTTCCCAGCTACTAGGCTACCGCATGTGAGGATCCTGCAGGAGACGGATCGTTTATAGCAGGGATCCTCAAATCTGGCCCACGAGATCCACTTTCCTGCAGAGTTTAGCTGTAACCCTAATCAAACACACCAGAACATGCTAATCAGTGTCTTCAGGATCATTAGAAAATCACAGACAGGTGAGTTTGATCAGGGTTGGAGCTAAACTCTGCAGTGGATTGGACCTCCAGGGTAAGATTTGAGGAACCCTGGTTTATAGCCTTTTCTCACAGCAGCTATAATAATTAAATGTATCGTTTTGATGGTGGATTGTAATCCAGAAAGGATTATGTGTTTATGAAACACATGTGAATGAAATTAAATTATATAACAGTTTCAGATGTGCTTCTGATTACAGATAGCCTGAGATTACACAAAATTTGTATTTTAAAGACAACCAGTTTGAAGGGAGCATAGTTTGCTTTTTGGGTTAAAAGAATTTCTTAATATGAAATTCGAATGGTGTGACAATTAGATTAGACTGTACAGAAATTGAAATCTACACGCTAATGCACACTGTACTCATAGTCACACAAAGCTAATGTTGTAAACATTAATCATTTGAGAATAAAGTATAACAATAATAATAATTTGCACGGTTAGATGTGATATGTGCTAACTGATCGTTATATTTAAATCACTATCGGTAGTGCGATTTATTGTAATGCTTTTTTCCTCAGTTGGTCAGAACAAACGTGGCAGACTTGTTACTTACTTGTTCAGATGGCAATATACAGTGAAAATTCTTATTTGGGTCATATATTCCAAGACGTAGGCTAGAATCTGTGATTGCTAAGTACTGTATCCACACTGGTGGACTGACAGACCTCAAAACATTAGATTAATCCGTGCTGGAGCCGTACCGGAGCACAACCCCATGCACAGAAGATAATTGCGCACAGAGCTGCAATTCCAGGTTTTCAAACAGAGATGGCGACAAAGAGGCAAAACTTATGGACTGCAGCTTTAACAATATCAACACTTCTTTAATTTGAGAAGATCAGCATACAGATTCTGCTGTTGAATCAGCAATAGTGCTAGCACATTCACTCCAAACAGCGCAAACCCCCCCATTTTTTAATGTTTTGTTGACAATATAAATCTCTTTACATAAAAACATTATATTTATTATATATTTGTATAATTTTTTTGTATATTTTGAAATATATTTTAAAATATATATGGAAACACAAGCAGTCTGTGTTAACACGATTCACTCTTCCTCAGGTCAGCAGTGACTCAGAATCATATATTAAAGCCTACGAGGTGTGTGTGAGCTACAGAAACACAAAGAGGAGCGTGTGCTTGAACGTCACTCAGACACAGGTGGAACTAACCAGAGAGATCAATATGAGTGGCATCACTGTGAGGGCCGTCGTTCAGTCTGGCTTATCTGAACCGGCCCACATCACTATTCCTGCAGCGTATACAGGTGACAAAGCTCACACTCAACATTACAGTGTGTTCTTCTGTGCATTGCTTATGTTGTTCTGTATAACGTCAGATAACTTACTTACGGAGAAGAGGATTATGGGTAATGAAAAGGGATTCCAGATGACCTGGACGAGGGACTCAGCTGCCACGTGTGGTTACACCGTAGAGTGGTGCATGCTGGGTATTGTGCTCCCCTGCAACTTACAGTGGAGAAAAGTCCCAGCTAATCAGACTTCCTTAAACCTGAATGCAGGTAGAAAGCTGTGTTTGTGCATGATGCCATATTCTTACAACACAAGCGCCATCAAAATAAAATTGTAACATGAATGTTTCTGGCATTACATATAAAAGCAGCATTTATGCTTTTTCATAATAACACTATTGCACTGCGAGATGATTAGTGAATAGCTTTCAAGCACAAACAATTACATTGATTGGAATAAACATTTTTAGGTTTAACTTATCTAATGTTTATATTTTATTCTGTTTTATTTCAGTTGCATGTATCCTTTACAGATAAGGCAATGCAGTTCTCAAAACACATTTATATACTGTAGAACTTGATTCATATATACTTTTCCAGTCATTTGTAATTTACTTGAGTATTATACATTAACTAAGGATTTTAAAAAGTGTTTTTACTCACAATTTTTAGCTGATAAATATTTTAGAGCTTGGCGTAACTACACTGTAAAACATGACAGTAAAACAGTAAAATAACAGTAAAAATGCTACAGTAAAAACCTGTTAATTGATTAATGATAATTTCCCTTACTATTCTGAAATACTGTAACGGGACATTTCATGTAACATTACAATAAAATACTGTTAAATTGACAGTTTTTTTTTTGTTTTTTGCTTAGTCTGTTTATTAAACTTTTATAATAATGGAAGAATGACGATACAAGAGAATAGAAACAATTTTGTTTCCCCCCCAACCCTACCCGCCATCCCAATACCAAATTGACAGTTTTTGCAAGTGAAAAAGCATGTCATCTTATAATTTACATGTTATATATGTTATTATACAGTATCAGTTAATTAATCTTTTTACTGTAAATTTGTTCATTCCATAAAACTTGAAATGTTGCTACTGTAAAGTTCTAGCAATCACAGCTGCCATTTTTTTTTTACCATCAAATGTGCTTTTTATAGTGTATATATAAAAATATTTTTTATAAAAATGCCAGTGGAGTCTTAGGCTATTAATTTCCATGATTTTTCCAGGTCTAGAAATCACACTTCAATTAAATACACAATTATAATTAGGCTACCTCATATATCCAGGTTATTCAAGAGAGTGAGAATCCTGGCTCTTCAAAGAAAAACAAGGTTGCCGAGATAAAAATAAATTTTCTTTTTGTTGTTGTAGCTTATTTTAATGCTTTGTCCTATTTGAAGTTTTCCTAAGATTTGTTGTTCAAAATCAAATGTAAAACTAAATTTTTACAGGGGATTTTAAAGCAGGAGTTCAATACACATTTGAAATCTACGGGTGTAGCGCTGCGGGACACAGACGGCATGAGAAACAGATCGGATACCTACAAGAACAGAGTAAGAGTGCACACACACTTCACATGCGACATTACAGCGGAGCACAAAACAGGTGTCAATCCACATTATTTTTACTGTAAGTACAAAAACAGTATGTCATGCTGTTTTATATTGCAAACCGTTATTTGTTATCATATTACTTTAATATATTGTCATAATCATAAACACACTGGTTTGTAGCACAAATAGTTTGACCGTTTACTGCACTTTATTATTCTTGTAATAACTGAATAAATCGGAAGTCTCACACATTCACAGAAAATAGCTTATTTCTGCTTTGCAAAATAAGGTGCTATGTTGCAATGGAAAGTGCATCAAATTGACATCTTGAGTTTGAGAACTTGAAATCAACAGTTTTCACATCTGCATTGTGCAATACAACACATTAATATTATGAAATAAATATTACCATATGTATTGTTTGTGTTGTGCAGAGCCCACACAATGCCCTACACTGGACTCTAGCCCAGACATAACATGGTCATCTGTAAATCTGAGATGGAGTTTCAGTGAGAATTATCCAGGTCACGCTGGATTTATAACAGGATATGTGATTACGATGAAAGACTATTCAGAGGCCAGCTCTGATCTCAGTGAGTCTAAACGTATTTTCTAACAGAGTTCCTTTCAAAATAGTCCAAATATTCTCCAAAAAATTCTAAATCTCAAAAACTGCTTGCCACACTCACTTTAAATATTTAAAGTGAGTGTGGCAAGCAGCAACATGCCCCATGAATATTGTTTTTTATGCTAAAATGGTGTTTAAAAAGCTTATATTTCAGGCTGGACCAAGCAATGTGCATGTGCCGCTTTTCAGGACACACGCTTTACAGGTTTAAGCAGCTATTTTTTGACAGTATACTGTAGCAGTCTAGCATGACAACACCCCATCGCTGTTTTTAATCTCACATTAAATCTTTATCTTTGTTATTTTCTCTTCTCTATATCACATGCATGCTTCCTGTTTGTTCTGGCAGGTTCCTTCAGAGAGTCAGTGGATGATCCTCACAGCAAGTCTTGGACAGTCAGTGGTCTTGAGGAGGACCGGCCGTACACATTTCAGCTGGCAGCATGTACGTCTGCAGGCTGTGGACCGGAAACCTCTGCCACCTTCAGAACCAGACAGAACCGTGAGCTCAGAAACTGATTCAAACCAGATTCACGCTGACAGGAAAGAGTCTTGTGTGGTGTTTTGTAATAGAAGACTACTATCTTATGTGCATCTACACTATCTTAAATGGATAGTTCACCCAAAAAGTTAAATCCTTTCATCATTTACTCACCCTCATTTCATTCCAAACCTATATGTGCTGCTTTTTTTCTTTTGTTGAACAAAAAAAAAAAAGGATAGTTTGGAAAATGTAGGACTCCACTGACTTTTATTGTGTAGACAAACAGTTTGGAATTTAAAAAAAAGAAGTTTTTAAAACAAGTCACTTATGCTCACCAAGGCTGCATTTATTTGATTAAAATCCAGTAAAAACAGTAATATTGTGAAATATTAGTACAATTTAAAATTTTGTATTTGAATAATTATAAAATGTAATTTATTCCTGTGATGCAAAGCTGAATTTTCAGCATTATTATTCCAGTCTTGAGTCACACATGATCCTTCAGAAATCATTCTAATATGCTGATTTGCTGCTCAAGAAACATTTATTATCATCTACATTGAAAACAACTATTATTTTTGTGGAAACCATTATATATTTTATTTCAAGATTCTTTGATGAATAGAAAGTTCAAAGTTACAGCATTTATTAGAAATAGAAATCATTTTTAAACAAACAAATCTGCTAGACTGTTGCTAATAATAAAACTAAACACCTAATCTGACTCTATATTAATTCAATATTTGATGCAAAGTTACAGTATTACTTTTTTTTGTCCTGAGTGTGAACAGCTCCATAAGAAACGCTTTATTTCTATACAAAATCCTGTTCTCATATTCACAGTGAATATTAATTGTGGACAAGTCATTTCATAATACATATGGAATAATAATTCTCTCCTCAGATCACCTGCTGATGGTGAAGGTTCTGGTTCCTCTCCTGGTCTTGGTCAGTTGTTGTGTTTGTCTGTGGTCGTTCAGAAACCTGTAAGTCTGCTGATATACAGTATGTGCTGTGAGCTGATGGACTGTACTTCTGTTCTCTGTGGCACACTGACACTGATGACGTCTTTCTCCATCGTTTCCAGGATAAGAGGATTTCCAGAAGAATCGTTCAGCTTTCTGCACATAAAAGCACTGAACCTGGATGGAGATATTTATGAAGTAATTCATCATATTGATGCTGTACAATGATATAACAGCATTGCCTCTATTTCTTTTGACAGCCTAAGCTGGCCAGGCTGGTCTTTTGGCTGGTTTTAGAGTGATGCTGGGACAGTGTTATTTTAGTATAATGAGATACTGGAATAGTTTTTTAATAATATTATGAATTAGTTTTTATATTTTATGTTTTTGTTTTTAATTTTAAAGTTTTAGAAAGTTTGAATAATTTAGTAAAGTTAATTTTGTCATTTTTAGTAGTTTTGTTTTAATGTATATAGTTATTATTTTTAGTTATTTTATTTTTTGTACATGAAGCTAAAGCTGCAGTCCGTAACGTTTTTTGGTCAAAAATGATCCAAAATCAGTTTTGGGCAAGTACATAACCAGTCAGTATTAAAAACTATTGCCTTACCTTAGCCTGATTCACAGCGGTAAGCTTGTAGTAATGTTTTCTAATTTGAGTGGTACTGGTAGGTTTTTGCGGGAAATTTGAGCATGAAGCCACATCATTACGTCACGCCTGTAAACAAATAATAACAATAACAACAATTTGCACGGTTTGATGTGATATGAGCTAAGTGATCATTAAATTTAATCACCATTGATAGCATGATGTATTGTAATGCTTTTTTTCTCAGTTGGTCAGAACAAAAGTGGCAGACTTGCAGTTTTCCAGTGAAAATTCTTTTTTGGGTCATACGTCCAAGACAGGCTAGAATCTGTGATTGACAAGACTGACGACTGCAGACTGCAGCTTTAAAACTAACTGAAATTGAGAAATGTTCAAATAAAATTGTAAAGCTTAAAATAGTATAATTTAGTTTACTTTTTAAAGATTTTCTTATTTTTTTTATTTTTATTTCAGTTAAAGTTTAAGTACTTTTTTAATATCTGTAGCTGTAGTTAAACCCTTGGCTGGGAGATCAGCTTGCCGACTTACTTAACCAGCAGATAACCAGCTTGAAGATCGCTATTGGCCGAATCGAGAGAAAAATCTATTATAAATACACTTATATGTGGTTCAATACAAAAAGTATCTATAAATATCTAAAATCATTAGTTAATGTATAACTAACATGAAATAACAATGAGGAATATAATTTTACAATGTTTAATAATCTTTGTCAGTGTTAGTTAATGGTAAATGTTGAAATTAACATTAAGGCTAATAAAAGCTGTAGAATTAGTTAATTGTTACTTCGTGTTAATTAACATAGTTAACTAATGTTAAATGAAACCTTATTGTGAAGTATTACACTGAAAAAAACTTGGTGCAGATACAATTTTCACCTAGAAATTGCTAGTAAATGTCACAATTACAAAATGGCAAGTAACACATTGAATTAATTAAGGTGTCCTTGTTACAGTGTAATTATACATTTGAGTACAGAGTAATTTTAATTAACTACATGTACTAATTATATAGTTAGGGATAGGATTAGGGTTTGGCTTAGGGTTACTTGCATGTAATTATGCATCATTTATTGTTATTATAATATTAAGTGCATGTGTAACATGGACACCTTAAAGTAAAGCGTTACCCTTTTTTTTTAATAGAAAAACTAAAAATATTCAAATGTACTCCAATAATCTTTTTTTTTTTTGACTGTTCTGAATCTTTTCTGTTCTTTTTAAGGCGAGTGAAAAGATCCGTACTCTAATGATAGAGGACTGTGAATGGTGTAACGTGGAGATTTTAGACGTGCAACCCATCCCTACAGAGAAAACATGGTTGACGCGTGCAGAGGACCTGAGTTGTTCATTCATTACTCCTAAAGTCACGCTACCATCCTGCCATCTTACCACAGACGTATGGCTGGCCACAGATCTCACAAACTTCACTTACTTATCCTCTGTGCAGCAAGATCTGCCTTCAGAGGAGCTGCAGACAGAAGCCACAAATCAGGAGTCTGAGATCTCGGGCTTCTAAAGTGACTATGTCACTTCCGTAGCCACATAATTCCTGAAAACGCAGTGTTGTGATCTTTTATACACATCAAACCCAGAGCTGTCGATCTTATCACAGAGATGTTCAGCAAGATCACTGGTGTGTTTGTAAGGGGCCCCGCTTCCTTCTGCAAAACAGCTTTTAAACACAAGAAGTGTTGTGAAATGCAACTGCAGTATTTCATTTTGCAATATCTGTCAGGTACTTTATCTTGGTTTTGCATGTTATGCAAAAACATACAAAGTGTTCTCTCTCAAGGGAAAAACATGTTCTGGAGGGGACATTTTTATTATTCTGTTCTGAATTTCTAAGCTTTATGAGTAAGTTACCAAGGGTAACCCTTTGCTTTACTGAATGTATCATGAATTAACAATGAACAATTTTACAGTTAAGAACTCGAAATCTTAATGTACATTACCATTTATAAGCTGCTTCATACTTTTGTGGAAACAGTGATTTTTGAGGAAAAAACATTTTCAGCATTTTTCTGAAATAGAAATCTTTTGTAACATTATAAATGTCTTTACTGTCACTTCCGATCAATGTGATGCATCCTTGCTGAATAAAAGTATTAATAAAATGCATATAATAAAGCTGTTTAAGTATTACTCTTTGCTAGTTTATGATACCTAATGCATTGTTAACATATTGAACTCTCTGGTACTACAACTTCATATCAACATAAGCTATGTATTTCTCCCAAAAAATAAGTTCTCTTTACATTTAATGCCTGCACATACTCTGCATACGAATTGCACTCAGACGACACAGATGCATTCATGAGTTTTCCTCTTTAATTTCATATCCCTTTGATAAGACCGTAAGATTTTTCCAGGGCTGAAAGTGCCCAAAAACACACTGTACACACTTTACAAGGGAAACCACAACTCAGGCAAAACAGAAAAAAAAAAAAAAGTCCTTTAAATTACATCATCTCTCACAATTTCATCTTTTAGGAAAAATATAAATATATATTTTTTCATCTCTTTTCTGTCTCGTGCCACTATGGTACAGATCCGTAGCCCAGGCGAAAGCCATGGCACTCTCTCTTCAGCCAATCAGATCGCAGTCCGTTGAAGGCAGTAGCAGCAGCGCTGAGACACATATTAACAAAAGGTCTTGCAGTTAATAAATAAGCAACTGGGTTTGTGTCAATTCGGCATGCAATCTACACACGGTTTTGGGAGAACAGGAAAGATGGATTCGATCAGTGCTTTGTGTGAACATCAGGAACACGTCGAGAACATCAATGCAAAAACTATGGCTTACTACAAGACTGCTACGATCAGGAGAACATCCGAATACCAGTGTTTTAACATGTCAGACGCTTCAGTGCACGTTTGAGGGAACACACTGGGATTAAATGCATTTCAAAGACGCAATGTGAAGGGAAACGCTAGCAATATATAGACAACACGTCAAGATAATACTTTAACTCTTTCTAAACCAGTGCTTTGGCAAACATTCCAGGTTCAACACTATCAAATGCATCGGCGAATGTTGTCGATTACAAGAGAAAATCATTTTGACTAGTCCATCAGTTGGAAAAATATACATTTTACAGAAAAAAAATTAAGCCTGTTTTTAGGACTATTATTTTGCATTGTGACAACGGTCATGACAATTTAGCACATTTTGCTCCCCAAACCTTCCATTATTTTCATTATTATTATCAGTATATTAAATTCTGCTATCATGTGTTTTTCTCACATTACAATTATGTGAATTTGGAAGAGAAATGTGCTTAATTGTCATGCAAATTTCAGAATTCAAAAACTAAGTATATTTTACATAAAGGAAATTTTATAGGACTTTTATTTTGCATTGATATTATTTTCAGAAAATTTAAGCACATTTTGCTCCCCATATTTGCATTTTAATTCCTATGATTCTAATGATTGTAAAAAATATTTTAATATATAATATTTTACAAATCGTGAGAATTTGGAACGGAAATGTGCTTAAATTGTCATGAACATTTCAGAATTCAAAAACTAAGTATATTTTACATAAAGGAAATTTTATAGGACTTTTATTTTGCATTGATATTATTTTCAGAAAATTTAAGCACATTTTGCTCCCCAAACCTTCCATTATTTTCATTATTATTATCAGTATATTAAATTCTGCTATCATGTGTTTTTCTCACATTACAATTATGTGAATTTGGAAGAGAAATGTGCTTAATTGTCATGCAAATTTCAGAATTCAAAAACTAAGTATATTTTACATAAAGAAAATTCAGCCGGTTTTTAGGACTATTATTTTGCATTGTGACAACGGTCATGACAATTTAGCACATTTTGCTCCCCAAAAGAGTCAAATCCCACTGTAATTCCCATTATTTTCACACCGTAACATAAAAGTAAATACTTTTTTTAAATTAAATCAGTATCAAAGCAGTATAAAAAAATTAAAATACTAACATGATGTGTGCACATTTTTTACTTTTTTTTCCCTCAGACTTTTTAATAGAAAAAACATTCTCTTGACTGTTTGATTTTCTGTTGTAATCAACATTACGCCAAATGTATTATGTATTGTATTATGATTTGTATGGAACTCCTGAATTCTTTTAAAGGTACTTGATGATCACTTTTATTAATCATATGTCAATATAATGATAACATGCATGATTATGTTTCACTTCTGCTTTAATTTCCTGTAAATCAGAGTCAAATCTAACCGCCACCGTATCGCCGATCAGCATCAGATCAGAGTACGATGAGCAGACCACAGCACCACACGAGTCTAGTATGAAATTGAGAATGAGTCTGCAGATGTTTTACTAACCGCTGTTCATCCGCAGTGATTCTCACAGGTCTGGGTCACATTTCACTCTTAAAATCAGATTACAAAAGATTCAATTCATTTTTCCATGAAGATCTTTTGCGTTATGACACAATTTTCAGGATAATCAAGCATATTTCTCAGAATTGGGCTTTACAGTAAAGAGAAATCCGCTGAAATATGACCTGGACAGCTTTCGTGAGATTCGCCCTGAAAACATCCAGACTGTTGCGAGTCGAACTAGCTCTGCGATCGAGTATGTGTGTGTATCAGTGCTCGCATGCGCTTCGCCTGCGTCTTTTGGAGGAGAATTTCCTGTGAGAGTATTTCTGAGACGGTACGCGGATGACAGATTTCCAACGAAAGATGTGTGACGCTAAGGGTTCAAATATCGCAAATAACGTTTTTTTTTCCCCAAAACACTGAATTCTGATTGTCTGGAGGTCATAAAAAAATCCAAACACACACGTACAAAAGAAAAGAAAAGAATAAATAGTACAAATGTATTCAATGTTTCGCCCGTTCTTTCAGTTCTGGAAGTCCTGAATTCATAGTCAAATCATTCGCGCTGAATCCAAAGCAGTCGCTGAATTCTTTGTAGTGTTTGCGTGATCTTTTGAAATATCGGGATGGGGTGGATATGTACAAACACCAGTGCAGTAAACCGTCTATCTCATCCGTGCATCTGGCGCTCTTAAAGTGTAAACAGCATTTGATTCAGATCGTTCTTTGTGAACAAGTACGTCCAGACCATGTGAAGCGCTCCTGTTCACCTGTTTCACAGTCTGAAGACGTTTTTTGGTAAACTGCTCCCCTTCAGAAACGCCGTCTGAAGTCCAGGGGCTTGTTTCGGTTTTCCTGCTTCCTCTCCTCCAGCCGCTGCCTGATTCCTCGTCCTCCATGTTCGCTGAAGCGTGTCTCTCTGTGCCGGATGGGAGGATGGGAGGTGAGATGATGGTATAACGGTGGTGAGGTGTTCAGGAAGCTGACGGAGGTATCAAGACTCCTCGGTGTCCACCGGGACAGGTTGTGATGGTTTATTCAACACCGCTTCAGCTTCATCATACAACTGCAGACAGGAAAGATCAACGTCACAGACACAATATTAACGCTAGTCGTCGACTGATATGGGGTTTTACAAGGCATAACATTCTATTGGAAATTTGCTATAAAATATTTACATTTAGACTACCAAGGCTCACATAGTTTTCCATTTCAATATATTATAAAATGTAAGTTATTCCTGTGGTGCAAAGCTGAATTTTCATCATAATTACTCCAGTGTCACACGATCCTTCAGAATTCATTCTAATATGCTGAGACATTTCTTATTGTTATCAAAACTGAAAACAGTTGTGCTGCTTAGTATTTTTCCTGATATATCTTTGATGAATATTAAGTTCAAAAGAGCAGCATTTATTTGAAATAGAAATGTCTTTACTGTCACTTTTGATCAATTTAGTGCATCTTTTCTGAATAAAAGTATATTAAATTTCTTATTTGTATTTTTTAATACATTATCTTGATACACTTTCAAATAAATATTGATAAAGGTTTAAAGGTTAAACCAATTTTCATCACCCGTGTCATTTTTAATTTGATACTAATAAATGTTTTATTTATTAAAAAAAACAAATACTGTTCACATAACTGCAATTTACGTAAAAAATGTTTATTGTTATTATTATTTTATATATATATATATATATATATATATATATATATATATTTATTTATTTACATACACACACACACATGGACGGCCAAAAATATCGGCACCCGTGGTAAATATCAAAGAAGGCTGTGAAAATTAATCTGCATTGTTAATCCTTTTGATCTTTTATTTTAAAAAAATTCATAAAAATCTAACCTTTCATTGGATAAGAATTTAAAATGGGGGAAATATCATTATGAAATAAATTTTTGACCATGACTGTACATACATACATATATATATATATATATATATAAACAATTTTAATTTACTTCATAAAATGCCTTTATAGCTTATATGATATTATAGCTTTAAATACGGGAGGTCCCTAGTATGGCTGAGAGTCTGTGAACAGATGTAGAAGCTACAAACTAACGTTTCTGAGCAATATGAACTCAGAGTCCTTTGGTTCAGATGCTCTAGGTCTAGGAAGTATTTTGGTGGGGATTTGTTCTAAAGGTTTTCAGGAGAGAAGCCGTACCGGAATGAACTGCACATCCTGGAAGAGCTCTTGGATGAAGCGGCGTGAAGCCAGACGAAACATGCAGTTGGCCAGCAGGAAGGAGACCTCCGAGTACAGGCAGATGTCATCAAACGTGAACGGAAATTTCTCTTTTATCCTGCAGAGGGCAGCTGAGGGTTACGCAGGTATAAAACAAACACAGAACACACACTCACACAGTATTTCTCGGCTGTTCTTACGTGAGCAGTCCGGTTTCGTGTCCTTTGGTGCCGACTGAAGAGCTGAGGTTGATGACGAGTCGCAGAACCTCTTTCCTCAACAGAACTCTGCAGGTCGGTCCGTCCTCAGATATCGCCTTTCCACCTGTGTGAACACACACATTTGCTTCTCTATCGTGGACTTTTCATTGACCTCCATTGCTTTGATACTGAACAACTGATATTTTCTCCTGTCTCCTAAACATTTACATTTGGACACATTTAGTGTGTTTATTGTTAATCCCTCCACAACGTAGCTGATTTTGGTTATTACTTTATTTGTAAAGTTTACTTTTACTTTATATGCTAAACAAACATCTACTAAAAAGTAGATGTATTTAATTAGATATGGATCCCTTTTATACAATGTTAACAAGTAGATGAGCAAAATGTCAAATAATGATGACTGTGAGGTCCCTGACATAATAGTTTTAAATTTTTATTGATTGATTTATTTAAAAAACAATAACAGATACTGTTCTGATAAATTTAAGTCAGTTTCTTATGTTTATTATTATTATCCTTATTAGTATTACTTATTTTATTTATTTGTTATATCTGTGTGTAATTATTAAATGTAATTATATACATTGGGGTGGAAAAGTTTCAAATGTTTTGTATTTTGTGTTGCTGCTTTGGACAGTATAAGAAAACGGAATAAAAAAATAACTGAAAAAACTAAACATCTATCAGTTATCTAGACAAAAAAAAAAAAAAAAAAAAAAATCAATAGAACTCATTTAATTTGACACCAATACAAAGATTTTTTTTTTTTTAATTATTAAAGATTTTTAAATTGTTTTGTTTATTATTATTATAGTCATCATCATCCTTATTAATAATATTACTTATTTTATTGCTGTTGTTATTATTATTATATTTTAAATGTAATTATTACATATACTGGGGTTGAAAAGTTTGGACAGAACAACAAAAATAGAATTAGGAAAAAGTGTAGCCGTTATCAATTACCTAGATTAGAAAAAATAAATAAAATAATATATATATATATATATATATATATATATATATATATATATATATATATATATATATATATATATATATATATATATATATATATATATATATATATATATATATATATATATATATATACAGTGAGGAAAATAAGTATTTGAACACCCTGCTATTTTGCAAGTTCTCCCACTTAGAAATCATGGAGGGTCTGAAATTGTCATCGTAGGTGCATGTCCACTGTGAGAGACATAATCTAAAAAAAAAATCCAGAAATCACAATGTATGATTTTTAACTATTTATTTGTATGATACAGCTGCAAATAAGTATTTGAACACCTGTCTATCAGCTAGAATTCTGACCCTCAAAGACCTGTTAGTCTGCCTTTAAAATGTCCACCTCCACTCCATTTATTATCCTAAATTAGATGCACCTGTTTGAGGTCGTTAGCTGCATAAAGACACCTGTCCACCCCATACAATCAGTAAGAATCCAACTACTAACATGGCCAAGACCAAAGAGCTGTCCAAAGACACTAGAGACAAAATTGTACACCTCCACAAGGCTGGAAAGGGCTACGGGAAATTGCCAAGCAGCTTGGTGAAAAAGGTCCACTGTTGGAGCAATCATTAGAAAATGGAAGAAGCTAAACATGACTGTCAATCTCCCTCGAACTGGGGCTCCATGCAAGATCTCACCTCGTGGGGTCTCAATGATCCTAAGAAAGGTGAGAAATCAGCGTAGAACTACACGGGAGGAGCTGGTCAATGACCTGAAAAGAGCTGGGACCACCGTTTCCAAGGTTACTGTTGGTAATACACTAAGACGTCATGGTTTGAAATCATGCATGGCACGGAAGGTTCCCCTGCTTAAACCAGGCCTGACTTAAGTTTGCCAATGACCATTTGGATGATCCAGAGGAGTCATGGGAGAAAGTCATGTGGTCAGATGAGACCAAAATAGAACTTTTTGGTCATAATTCCACTAAACGTGTTTGGAGGAAGAAGAATGATGAGTACCATCCCAAGAACACCATCCCTACTGTGAAGCATGGGGTGGTAGCATCATGCTTTGGGGTGTTTTTCTGCACATGGGACAGGGCGACTGCACTGTATTAAGGAGAGGATGACCGGGGCCATGTATTGCGAGATTTTGGGGAACAACCTCCTTCCCTCAGTTAGAGCATTGAAGATGGGTCGAGGCTGGGTCTTCCAACATGACAATGACCAAGCACACAGCCAGGATAACCAAGGAGTGGCTCTGTAAGAAGCATATCAAGGTTCTGGCGTGGCCTAGCCAGTCTCCAGACCTAAACCCAATAGAGAATCTTTGAGGGAGCTCAAACTCCGTGTTTCTCAGCGACAGGCCAGAAACCTGACTGATCTAGAGAAGATCTGTGTGGAGGAGTGGGCCAAAATCCCTCCTGCAGTGTGTGCAAACCTGGTGAAAAACTACAGGAAACGTTTGACCTCTGTAATTGCAAACAAAGGCTACTGTACCAAATATTAACATTGATTTTCTCAGGTGTTCAAATACTTATTTGCAGCTGTATCATACAAATAAATAGTTAAAAATCATACATTGTGATTTCTGGATTTTTTTTAGATTATGTCTCTCACAGTGGACATGCACCTACGATGACAATTTCAAACCCTCCATGATTTCTAAGTGGGAGAACTTGCAAAATAGCAGGGTGTTCAAATACTTATTTTCCTCACTGTATATATATATATATATATATATATATACACACACACTATTCTGATAATTATTATTTTCTTATGTATAATTATTTTATTTAATTTTTTATACATACAAGGATGGGAAAGTTGTAATTGTTTTGTATTGTCCCAGTTCAATACAAACAGAATGTAAAAAAAAAAACAAAAAAAAAATGAAAAGTTCACTCTTTATCTAGACACTATTTCAAACAAAACTTTTGTCAGAATAAAAAGATTTAATTTGACACTATTGAAAATGTTCCATATGTTGCACCATTGTACACGTGGATGTTCACTGATGTCCCTTCAACTTCCACAAATTTTCAACACACTAAACAACTCCAGACAAAATGGTTGTGAGAAGTTGTGTCTCAGTACGTGGTTTGGAATCTCAGAGGTAAAACAGAAGGTCTTATTCTCACCCAGAATGAGCTCTGCGCTGGGAGTGCTGCTGGCCGAACCCTGACTGACCGCCGCGTCGCTGCAGCCCGAGATCCCCGAGAACTTGGACTGGGCAACCACCTCCAGGTGATTATGGGATGGCTGGCTGTGCCACTGAGAGAAACCATCAGACAGATCTGCCAGAGAGAGCAGTCAGGTATGAGGAACAAAAGGAACTAAATTACTCATTTTTACCCAAATCTGGGCTTTGAACCTACAACCAGATCAAGTTACACCATTAACTAACACTCACAGTCTCCCATGCTTCCTCATAATCAGTGATTCCTTTCAGAAAGCAGCAGGTTCACAAAAATTGAAATAAGAAAGATGTTTTATGAAGCTGAAATTCTCTGCTAACGTGTGTTTGCTCACCTGTGCGTGTGTGTGTGTTGTTCAGGTGGGGGTGTGTGTGTGAGCCGAGGCGGTGATGGCGCAGCAGTAGAGGCAGTTCTGCTCCGTGTGCTCCTGTAGCCCTGTACTCTCATCGGCTCCCAGCAGGTGGTGCTGCTGCTCCGACCGGCTGCTGTTTAACAGCTCTGTTATACTCATCTGCGTCTTCAGTGGAGGACCACGACACGGTTCTAAGAAACCCACAAGAATAGACACAAGAAACATGCAGATTTGTTTAATATAATAATTCATTTACTTATAATTTTATACACAATCATTTTGGGGTCTGTAAGATTTTTTATAAGAAGTAATACTTTTACTTTTCACACATTAAGTTGATCTAAAGTGACAGTAAAGAGCGATATAATGTTAAAACAATTATTTATTTTTCAAATAAATGCTGTTCTCTTGAACTTTTTGGTCATCAAAGAATCCTGAAAAAAATGTATCACTGTTTCCACAAAAAAAATTATACATTAATAATAAGAAATGTTTCTTGAACAGTAAATCAGCATATTAGAATGATTTCTGAAGGATCATGTGACACTGAAGACGGGAGTAATGATTCTGAAAATTCAGTTTTACATCACGAAAATAAATTACATTTTAAATTATATTCAAATAGAAAACAGTTCCTTAAAATTTTAATATTTCTTAATATTACTAATATTATTGTATCTTTGATCAAATAAATGAAGAGCAGAAAAGACTTCAAAAACATTTTTACAAATATCTTACCAACAACCAACATTAGAAGGGGACTGAATTTCTATTTAATTATTAAAAATAATTGTATTATTTTTATTATTCCTCCTCCTCCTACTACTACTACTACTACTACTACTACTACTAAGAATAATAATAAATACAGAAATATAAGGGTGATGCTACAAGCAGTCATACCGTCAGATTCTCCAAAAAGAAACTTGGATTTTTCTCCAGCAGGGGGGCTTGTTCTCTTCTGGAAATATGGTGTTTCTTTAATCTAAAAAAAAAAGTACAATCTTAAATGTAAACAAACATAATACACTCTTAATTAAAATACCTGAGAAAAAAAAACAAGCAAAGAACAGTGCTTTTGACATCTGTATTTTACATTTTTAGGTCATTAAAACTAGGCTCCCTGATTTAATGCAAATATATTTGGGTAATTTTATCATCTAACATGTGAAAATAACAAATAATAAGAAAGTCTAATCATGAAAATTACCACACGCTTGCTTCTCCTAAATAAGTCACACAATATCAGAGTTATGCCCACAGTGAGGGCAAAAAAAAAAAAGTTTAAATAACTGCACCTTCAAATGAACCAACACAATGAAAATTGAATCAGATTCGCATGAGCCTCTATACACTCTACAGATGCATTACTAAAAGTTCACATGGTGAAAACACAACAAAATGTACCTGAAACATGTGGTTGATGTCCAGGGGCAGCGCCAGGCCGATGTAGTCCTCACTGCAGCCGAAGGTGGCGCTAGAGACCATGGAGCGCAAGGAAGAGGAGCGCTGCAGGGTGGAGTGATTGATCGGACTCAATAAGTCCTCCTTATCCAGAGACGCAAAACTCAGAGCTTTCAAAAACCTGAGAGGGGAGCAAACACAAGCACACCCACTGCAAAACATTAGCTTTAATCCTATAAATCTTCAGCTAGACTTTCATTTTTATTAGCACACAAAAACAAACTAAATAGTATACATTACACTAGAGCTTACCAAATCATAGTATGAAGAAACTAGTAAGACAGGACTACAAATACTGTAAATTGAGGATTTTATCATTATATACATAAGCCACCAACATGATGCATCCGATAATAACAACTAGACTATCTAAAAGCATGTGAACTGGGATGCAGCCAAAGACGTTACTAAACCACCTTAGTTGGAGTCAAGGTGGAATTGGATTCCCAGCAGTAGACTGAGAATCCCGGTTTAGCACTACATTAACAAGGTTTGCGGTTTTCCTAAAGAACTGTTTCCACAAGCATCTAACTGAGTCTTAGAGGTGCATTAGTATCTAGTCACTCACCCATCATCAAATGTGAATGAATGAGTGAAAGATGGTGAAACTATACGGGGGAAAATGACAGTGGATCTGTAGTTGCATGGGATGGGATGTTGCCTTGTACTCTACAGTATTTCTAAAATGGAAACTGGGTCCAAGCTAATGAGGGGATCCTACTCTCTCTACCCACCATGGGACAATAGTTCTGGGCACTCTGCGGTGGGAGCTGAACGGCCCAGAATACCTTTTCCCAGAACACCTAAGAACCAGCAAAAAACACCCCGAACTTCAATTGCACTTTCATACACTGAACAAAATTATAAACACAACACTTTTGTTTTTGCCCCCATTTTTCATGAGCTGAACTCAAGATCTAAGACTTTTTCTATGTACACAAAAGGCCTATTTCTCTCAAATATTGTTCACAAATCTGTCTAAATCTGTGTTAGTGAGCACTTCTCCTTTGCCGAGATACTCCATCCACCTCACAGGTGTGGCATATCAAGATGCTGATTAGACAGCATGATTATTGCACAGGTGTGCCTTAGGCTGGCCACAATAAAAGGCCACTCTAAAATGTGCAGTTTTATCACACAGCACAATGCCACAGATGTCGCAAGTTTTGAGGGAGCGTGCAATTAGCATGCTGACTGCTGAAATGTCCACCAGAGCTGTTGCCCGTGAACTGAATGTTCATTTCTCTACCATAAGCCGTCTCCAAAGGTGTTTCAGAGAATTTGGCAGTACATCCAACCGGCCTCACAACCGCAGACCACGTGTAACCTCACCAGCCCAGGACCTCCACATCCAGCATCTTCACCTCCAAGATCGTCTGAGACCAGCCACCCGGACAGCTGCTGCAACAGTCGGTTTGCATAACAAAAGAATTTCTGCACAAACTTTCAGAAACCGTCGCAGGGAAGCTCATCTGCATGCTCATCGTCCTCATCAGGGTCTCGACCTGACTGCAGTTCGCCGTCGTAACTGACTTGTGTGGGCAAATGCTCACATTCGATGGCATCTGGCACTTTGGAGAGGTGTTCTCTTCACGGATGAATCCCGGTTTTCACTGTACAGGGCAGATGGCAGACAGCGTGTATGGCGTCGTGTGGGTGAGCGGTTTACTGATGTCAACGTTGTGGATCGAGTGGCGGTGGGGTTATGGTATGGGCAGGCATGTGTTATGGACAACGAACACAGGTGCATTTTTTATTGATGGCATTTTGAATGCACAGAGATACCGTGGCGAGACCCTGAGGTCCATTGTTGTGCCATTCCTCCACGACCATCACCTCATGTTGCAGCATGATCTGTACACAATTCCTGGACGCTGAAAACATCCAAGTTCTTGCATGGCCAGCATACTCACCGGACATGTCACCCATTGAGCATGTTTGGGATGGTCTGGATCGATGTATACGACAGCGTGTTCCAGTTCCTACCAATATCCAGCAACTTCGCACAGCCATTGAAGAGGAGTGGACCAACATTCCACAGGCCACAATCAACAACCTGATCAACTCTATGCGAAGGAGATGTGTTGCACTGCGTGAGGCAAATGGTGGTCACACCAGATACTGACTGGTTTTCGGACCCCCCCAATACAGTAAAACTGCACATTTTAGAGTGTCCTTTTACTGTGGCCAGCCTAAGGCACACCTGTGCAATAATCATGCTGTCTAATCAGCATCTTGATATGCCACACCTGTGAGGTGGATGGAGTATCTCGGCAAAGGAGAAGTGCTCACTAACACAGATTTAGACAGAGGGGCAAAAACAAAAGTGTTGCGTTCATAATTTTGTTCAGTGTATATAGGTCAATGAAAAAAAAGCTGCTAAGAAGTCATATTTCAACCCAAACAAACAACTCAACAAATATAAAATAATGTATTTGAAATAAAATACATTTAATTATACAAAAGTACTGGTATCTTAAATGATATTTAATTGTACTGTAATTTAATTATAATTTATACATGAATTATTATATAATAAGAAAATGAACTTCATTCAGACTCTTTGGACCACTGCATTATCATGACACATTTTCATTAAAATATAAATTCCCCCCACAAAAATCCTTATTACAGTAAAGTGCCATTTTTGTAATAATAATATATTATAATAAATATATAAAATATACATATACATATATATAGATAGATAGATAGATAGACAGACAGTCACACACACATAATTTTTTTTAATTTATTTGATTAATCCTAATGCTACACTTTAGATTCTCATTATTGTGTACTTAATAAATTAATATACAGTTCAGTCATTTTCTAACCATAAATATCATTACAATTTAATTATCATTAACTATTCATTCATACCGTAAATACATAAAAACTTCATTTTTGATTAGTAATATGCATTGCTAAGAACTTAATTTGGACAACTTTAAAAGCGATTTTCTCAATATTTTGTTTTTTTTGCACCCTCGGATTCCAGATTTTCAAATAGTTGTATCTCGGCCAAATATCGTCCGATCCTAACAAACCATACATCAATGGAAAGATTATTTATCCAGCTTTCATATGCTGTATAAATCTCAATTTAAAAAAATTGACACTTAAGACTGGTTTTGTGGTTCAGGGTCATATATAAAGGTTTTAGAGCAACATATGCTCCCCTCCAGATGACGTCTATTTCAGGGAAGCCCTTGTGTATTTCAGCAGGACAATGCAAAACCACATACTGCACATTACAACAGCATGGCTTCGTAGAAGAAGATTCTGGGTGCTGGATTGGCCTGCCTGCAGTCCATATCTTTCACCTATAGTCAAGTCAAGTCATCTTTATTTATATAGTGCTTTTAACAATACAGATTGTGTCAAAGCACATAACAGTATCAAATTGGAAGATAGAGTGTCACTAATGTATAATGATTAGGGCTGTCACGATAACTGCAATATCGCAATACCGCGCTATTGACGAGTATAACCGCAGAGGAATGCAACAACCGCAGCAACCGCGATATTTCAGTGTTTTCTTTTTCGTAAGGTTACGGCCTTCTTGTTTTACACTTTGTGCATGTGTACTGAATATTAATAATGCTAACAATATGTACCATGCTGATTTGCACAGAGGCTCAGTAAATTTGCACTTAACAAGCCTAAACAGACAGCGAATGAGAGAGAGATCGACTGATCGCGTGCAATTACCTGCGTCTGTCCTTCAGGCCGAGTAATGTATTTGTGAATACAGGTTGTCATGTCCAAGGAAAGCGAAATCTGTCTTAGCAACGATGCTCTGCTGGTCAGCTGAGCCTTTAAAAGTGCCGCTCAAAGTTAAAATGATTTAAACAGCGTGTTTCATTACAAATCTCTGAATGAATCAGCGCTTTTGAACATGTAGTTGAATGAACGGTTTAAAGACTCACTCAAAGACGGTCTCTTGCCGCCACCTTGAGGCGAAACAATGAAACTGCACTGACTGACAGCCCGTCTAGAACACGCAGGTGAAATATCAACAGAAAAAGTATCTTGTCAGTCAGATTCGAGGAACAGAACTAACTGTTATATATATATATATATATATATATATATATATATATATATATATATATATATATATATATATATATATATGTATATAGGATAACAATATACTAATGATCTTATTGTCAGGTTTATGTTTTGTTATGTGGACCGTTATTTTTTCATTCTCTTCTGTTTACTTCACCCCCTGTTTCAACGCGTTTCTGAGATATGACCTCCTTACATCGTAACACATATACAGATTATATATATGCGGTAATACCGCATACCGCGCTATTGAACCACTCAAAATTACCGCAAAGGAAATTCCTTAACCGCGACAGCCCTAATAATGATAAGATTAAACACTCAATTTTCAGTTAAAGGCATTTCATTATTGAATTCAGAGATGTCATTGTCTAGCTCAGTTTAGTTTAAATAGTATCTGTGCAATCAAATCAGCAATAATCGCTAGAAATTAAGTGTCCCCAACTGAGCAAGCCAGAGGCGACAGCGGCAAGGAACCAAAACTCCCTCTGAGACAGAATGGAGAAAAAAAACCTTGGGAGAAACCAGGCTCAGTCGGGGGGCCAGTTCTCCTCTGGCCAGACAAAACCCGCAGTTCAATTCCAACCACAGCCATGTCAGATTGTGAAAAGGGCTTACCTGATTCCCGTGGTCTTGTCCCGATGGAGCATTTTAATTTATACTTTAATGTATTTGTTATATTTGTTTTATTCATTATTTGAAGTTTTTTCATTTATATGATTTATTCATTTGCTATAGTTGTAATGTATAGTTTAATGCATTTATTGTTTCTCTGTGTATTTTTATAATATATATTTGTTTGTTTATTATAATTTAAATTATAGAGAACATTTGGCGCATCATTAAAGAAAACTACGTCAAAGACGACCACAAACTCTTCAGCAGCTGGAAACCTGTATCAGGCAAGAATGGGACCAAATTCCAACACCAAAACTCAAGAAACTCATGACCTCGATGCCCAGATGACTGTTTTGAAAAGAGGAGATGCTACACCATGGTAAACATGCCCCCGTCCCAACTATTTTGAGACCTGTAGCAGGCATCAAATTTGAAATGAGCTCATTTAGTGGATGAAAGTGTAAAATTTCTCTGTTTAAACATTTGTTATGTTCTCTATGTTCTATTGTGAATAAAATATTGGCTCATGTGATTTGAAAGTCTTTTAGTTTTCATTTTATTCAAATTTAAAAAAAAACTTCCCAACATCTGGAATTCGGGTTGTCCTCCAAGATAAAAAAACGAGTATTTTAGTATTTAAATGAAAGATGAAAAAGCAGAAATAAATTCTGTGTACCTGCGTGGCGTGAGCCGAGAGTCGAGGCTGCGTGTTTTCATGGTGATGGTATCTGTAAACAGCACGTCTTTAGCGGGAGACGCCAGTGCTTCGTTGTGTGAGAGAGACGGGTGAATCCTCTGCTGCTGCAGGCGTTTCAGCGTGGCGTATCCCAGCGCGTCACGCGGGCTCGTGTACATATAGCTGCAGTCCACCAGGCTCTTGATGGTGGCCACGGAGGGCGACTTCAGCGACTGTGCCCTGCGTGGCAGCGTGTGCGACGCCCCAGGAGGAACCAGCGAGGTGGAATTAGACTTGGACAACAGGATGTGGTTGTGGTTAGACTGAGGACTGAGCGAGTGTTGCATTTTCACAGTTTTGGCGCTGACCACTGTGTTGAGGCTGGCGCAGTCTGTGTCCATGGAGATGGAGGAGGCGGGCTCTCGTGAGGGGGAGGAGCTCATGGAGCTGATGCCACTGGTGGTCGTGTCTGTGTTGAAGCTATGACTGCGGCTCTTAAACGTGCCGCCACCAGGCAGTACAGACGCACCGTCGCAGGTCAAACGCTCCCTGCTACTCCGCTCCCTCTGACTGTCGCCCGGGGTCACGGCCTTATGTTGACCTCTGCTTTCCATATCCGAGCATCCCTCGGTGCCATACGGCTCTGCTAGTGCTTTTATACCCACAAACGAAGTTTCGAGGCTGACCGTTGGGCTGCGAGGCATGCGACTGCCATTATAAAAGACTTCGCTCTGCCCCGAGTGGCCTGGAGAGTAGTTCGAGGGCTCTGTTATGGTTCGATTGCGCCGAATGAGCCGGAGCTCCTCGGGAGATTTTCCCACGTTTGTCGTGCCTTTAGTGTCACTGGGGCTCCGTCCCTTCTTACTGGGGAGAGACAGGGAGTTCAGAAAGCGGGTTCGGAGATGCGAAGGGGTCAGGATGGTGAAGGGGCTTCTGTCCTTTGAGGTTTTTGTGTGTATACCGAGAGAAGAGTCCTCATACATGTCCAAACCCTCACGATCATCGTCCATGAAATACAAACCTAAGTGAGAGTGAAATATTACAATGGATGTAAAATGCAAAATAATGGATTACAATGACTACTTACGCATACATTTGTGTGCATGTTTTTAACTAAAACTACTAAAAATGGTCTCAAGTAAAATAAAGCTGAAATAAAATGAAACAAATATTAGATAAAAAGCTTTCAGCTGAAGTGCTAAATTTAGTAAAACTAAAACATAAAAAAAAAAATTAAAAAAAGCATATAACAATTACTAAACCTAAAATTAAAATGCACACTGAAAATAATACTAAAATAATACTGATTACAATCAGCAGAACAATGAAAAACAATCAATTAAATTATGCACAAAAAAGTAAACGCACTGCAAAAAATAATCAGTATATAATCTAAAAAAAACCCAGCTCTCTAGCTTGCTTCCAAATCAAGTTTATTATGAATATTATATTACAAATATTGCTCCCTCTTGGACTAATTGCTTTTGTTTCACTTTTTTAAGTTACTTTGAATAAAAGCATCTGTTAAATGTATAATGTAAATGTAAACATCCTTTAAACAGGGTCAATTTACTTGATATAAATACAAACTAAAAAAAAAAAAATACTTAAAAACATTTTCAGATAATTAATCTTGAAAGAGTCATTTTTTATCTTACTCCACTGGCATATTTAGTGAATTTAAAAATAAGAAAAATAAGAAGTGTGATTGACAATAGATTCTCTGTAAATAATAATGCAACTGCTCTAAAAGTAAATGTATCTAGTTCAGTTTAGATATTTTACTTGCAAACAAGGGGGAAAAACTGATCAAGAAACATTTTCATGTTGATATTTTAAGAACGTGCATTGACTCACTGGGCTGACTTTCACTCTCGCTGTTGTGGCGTGAGCTGGTGGACTCGGAGTTGAGGCTGAGCGTGCTGGGCACAGATGACAGTTCACTGGGCAGCGGAGCGTCCACTTCATCAGGGACGACGGGCCACTGCTGTCTGCGGCTGTGCCGAACGGAGTCCCATCCCATAGCCTTCAGCACATCACTGCCCTGCCGCGTGCGACTGATCACACCCAGCACATACACACACGTACTGCACAGACAGCACTACTTGTTACTTACTGGGTATATGATGAAAGGTTATTTAAATGCTATTTTCCCTACTAATATTTTAGTTAGAGTGAGAGTGTCAAAACAAAAAGGAGGAAGTTTGTAAAATATGAACAAAGAGCTGTGGACAAGGCAAAAAAAAAGGTAGCTATTTGACTTACAATTTCCAAATCATCCATTTGAGATAAGACTGTTTTGTTTTTTGTTTAAAACTACCGGGGTTGGTACAATATTTTTAAGTTTCTGAAAAGTCTCCTATCCTCACCAAGGCTGCATTTATTTGATTAATTATACAGTGAAAACGCTGTGTAATACTGTGAAATACTATTACAATTTAAAAAAACAACAACAAATTTTTTATTCCTGTGATGCAAAGCTGAATTTTCAGCATCATTCCTCTTTACTCTTCATTACTACAGTCTTGTCATCTTGGGTATGAATATGTATTGGATGACACTATGTTATGTATTGGCCTCTTGCTAGCATAATGTTAGTGTAATGTTCTCACAGATGCTGCCCATAGGCATCAAATAAATAACCAAATACGTTCCTATATTAGGCAGTCTTACCCACGTATGGACAGAACCTCACAGTGCTGAGCCAGAGCAATAATATCTGGAATCACGTTCTCCTCTCGTAGGAGGTTCAGACCCCAGTTTGAGCTGCCAATGTTGCCCTGAAATATTTAAAATGACAAATTGTAAGACCGTAAACTTGCATACAATGACACCAGAGACATTCAAGGAGATCCTAATACAAACAGCATGCAAAAACTATCACTGACCAGAGCCCATAGCGCCGCCTTCAGCTGTTTAATGCCTTCCCATTTATCCAACACTGGAGATCGGACTGTGTAGCTGAGATCTGGGATAATACCCTAACAAACACACACAAATAACACATAAGTGCACAAAAACAAACAATGCTATTCAGTCATAGCAAGCAGCGTGAGTGCAGCTGGGTACCTGAGCTTCCAGCAGCAGGCATCCTGTTTTATCATGAACCAGCTGCCCATATAAATGCACAGGGAGAAACACATTTGGCCTCTGTAACCTACAAGATAAATGCTTTGATTAAAAAAGTATACATCCTGTTTATACATATTCATAACAGTGTTACTTTAGCTTCATTTAGAAGCCCTTTACAGGATAAGGAAGGAGTGCTAAAACCTTTGGTTGCTGCGGCGGACGTAGTTGTCTCCGTCGACAGGTTTGCGGTATGTTGTGAGAGCTTCATTCAACTGCTCCTCAATCATGTCCACATACTTTAGATTATACTCCTGCAAAAACACACACGGCTCAATACATCTGCATTCAAGAGGAACAAACAGACACAGGTGTAAAACCACAGGCTGAGAGAGAGAGACAGTAGATTGATGCTTTCACCTTCTGCCATTTATCCAGCTGTTTGTTGACATAGCCTCTTTCATTGAGGTAAGAGAAGCCTTTTGGGATGGACAGGAACCTACAGAGGAGAGCAGAGAGACATTTAACACATTATATTTATTCTTTTAGCAGATGAGGAGTACAACCACTTATGAGCTTATTTAAATATCTAATTTTTAGTGCTGTCAAACGATGAATCGCATCCAAAATAAAAGTTTGTCTACATAATATAGGTGTGTGTATTGTGTATATTTATTATGCATGCATAAACACACACATTATATATTTTGAAAATATTTACATGTATTTATTTACATGTCAATGCTTGTATTAATACAATTTATATTATAAATAAATATATTTAATATATAAACAGACCATATTTTTCTGAAATACAGTAGGGAAAAAAATTATTTGATCCCCTGCTGGTTTTGTAAATTTGCCCACTGACAAAGAAATTATCAGTCTATAATTATAATGGTAGGTTTATTTGAACAGTGAGAGACAGAATAACAACAAAAAAATCCAGAAAAAATGCATTTCAAAAAAAGTTATAAATCGATTTGCATTTTAATCAGTGAAATAAGTATTTGACCCCTTTGCAAAACATGACTTAGTACTTGGTGGCAAAACCCTTGCTGACAATCACAGAGGTCAGACATTTCTTGTAGTTGGTCACCAGGTTTGCACACATCTCGAGGGATTTTATCCCACTCCTCTTTGCAGATCCTCTCCAAGTCATTAATGTTTCGAGGCTGACGTTTGGCAACTCGAACCTTCAGCTCCCTCCACAGATTTTCTATGGGATTAAGGTCTGGACACTGGCTACGCCACTCCAGGACCTTAATGTACTTCTTCCTGAGCCACTCCTTTGTTGCCTTGGCCGTGTGTTTTGGGTCATTGTCATGCTGGAATACTTATCCCATTTTCAATGCCCTGGCTGGCTTCAATACCCTGGCCCTGACAGTACATGGCCCCATCCATCGTCCCTGATGCGGTGCAGTTGTCCCTTAGCAGAAAAACACCCCCAAAGCATAATGTTTCCACCTCCATGTTTGACGGTGGGGATGGTGTTCTTGGGGTCATAGGCAGCATTCCTCCTCCTCCAAACACGGCGAGTTGAGTTGATGCCAAAGAGCTGGACTTTGGTCTCATCTGACCACAACACTTTCACCCAGATCTCCTCTGAATCATTGGCAAACTTCAGACGGGCTGTACATGTGCTTTCTTGAGCAGGGGACCTTGCGGGCGCTGCAGGATTTCAGTCCTTCACGGCGTAGTGTGTTATCAATTGTTTTCTTGGTGTCTATGGTCCCAGCTGCCTTGAGATCATTGACAAGATCCTCCCGTGTAGTTCTGGGCTGATTCCTCACCGTTTTCACGAAACTCCACGAGGTGAGATCTTGCATGGAGCCCCAGTCCGAGGGAGATTGACAGTTATTGTGTGTTTCTTCCATTTGCGAATAATCGCACCAGATGTTGTCACCTTCTCATCAAGCTGCTTGGTGATGGTCTTGTAGCCCATTCCAGCCTTGTGTAGGTCTACAATCTTGTCCCTGACATCCTTGGACAGCTCTTTGGTCTTGGCCATGGTGGAGAGTTTGGAATCTAATTGATTGATTGCTTCTGTGGACAGGTGTCTCTTATACAGGTAATAAGCCCTTTAAGAGAGTGCTCCTAATCTCAGCTCGTTACCTGTATAAAAGACACCTGGGATCCAGAAATCTTGCTGATTGATAGGGGATCAAATACTTATTTGACTCATTAAAATACAAATCAATTTATAACTTTTTTTTAAATGCTTTTTTCTGGATTTTTTTTGTTGTTATTCTGTCTCTCACTGTTCAAATAAACCTACCATTAAAATGATAGACTGATAATTTCTTTGTCAGTGGGCAAACGTACAAAACCAGCAGGGGATCAAAAAAAATGTTTCCCCCACTGTATATACATCCATGTGTGTGTATTTATATATACATAATAAATATACACAGCACACAACCATATATTATGCAAACAAAAACTTTTACTTTGGATGTGATTAATCGTTTGACAGCACTACTAATTTGATACCAAGAAAAAAAAATTATCAAATCAATGCCAAAGAAATTTGAGATATTTTTTTCTATTGGCATGCAGTATGACCAAAATACATTGACAATTCTATATCACTATAACAGAATATATAATGAATGCATATAACAAAATAGTTTTTTTTGCTGGATATTCAACTTAAATTGTTTTAAATATCACACAGCCACATAGAAATGCTTACTTTAGGCCCTAATTTTATCAAAAGCAAAGTAAGAAATAATTGTGTGATGCAGTATAAAGTTTTAGTGTTGGCCAGAAATAAAAACTAGCTCGGGGATTCCCAAACTTTTTTTTTCAGCTGAACCTCTTTGACATCAAATATTTATTCGCTTTTCTGATGTTGGTTAATAGTCACATGAAATGGAGGTAAAAAAAATTATATACATTTCATAGTTTTATTAAGTGTTTGATGTTTTTATAATTATTACAAATAAATAATTATTTATTTTCATTTAACATTTTTATGATTTATTTAATTGTTAGCTTTTTATCAACTCACAAATGTTCTGCGGGTCCCTCACAAACTCCAGTTCGTGAAACTAGCTAAAAGGTTTCTTTTTAAGCGATACATTTATGTAGTAAACAAACATAAACTGAAAACCAAGACCTGTTTTACCTCAACAGCAGCAGAAGGCCTTTCTCTCCCAGGTGAGACAGAGCAGGTTTCATGTGGATCAGAGCGTGCAGGTTGGCCTGGAGTGATATAACACAGCAGAAATAAAGAGCATTAGAGTTGCTGTAAGAAACACATTTAACTGATAAAAATATTTTATTAAATTAACAAAGTACATTATTTAATGCTTAGCATATCATTACCTAAATATTTAGACATCTATCATACATATTCCTATCTGAAACTACATGAACTAATGATCTGCACTGCATCATTAACTTCCTGTAGCGGCGATGCTGATTACCTTCTCTTCACAGGCTTCATCCAGGATGTCCAGCGCCTCCATGGAGACGGTTTTGTTGTGGTCATGCAGCTGTGTGACTAGCAACTCCATCCCCCAGTTACTGAAGAACTCAACGTTAGCGCGCAACAGCACACGCAGGAGTTTGGTGGCGTACATACGGCAGTTCTGAAACCAGACAAACAGGGAGAATCACTAGGAAGTTCATCTGAGATCACTCTATATTCAAATATACAGTCAGAACCACCTGAAAAGGTTTTACAAGAATCTTATAGGATGGATATAAGTTATCTAGATTCAACAAACCTTAAAATTAGTTTGTTTTTATTACGGAACATTAATGAAATGCAGATTACTGCAGCATGAACAAACATCTTAACATATTACGTGCATATTAAAAGGTACGTTGCATTGAATACGGAAATAAATATAGGGAGAATCACTCGAAAAGGCATCCAAGATCCATTAAAATACGCAAATAATTGTTTAAGTAATTGTAAAATTACTGAACATTAATGAATTGCAAATTACTGTATAGCATCAACAAAACATCTTTGCATATTACATATGCATTATTTAGTTGTATTTAAAAGGCAAGTTGGAAATATGAAAATATAAGGACTTTATATTTTTACGAATATAAGTATCTATAAGCAAAGCAAAACTTGAGATTAAATTGTTCTGTAACAGGACAAACAGAGAGAACCAAACTAAAATCCAACAGAGATCCTTTAAAAAAAAAAAATCAAATATACAGTTAAAATCCACTTAAAAGCTTTTACAAGAATCTTATAGGATGGATATCACCATTATCTACCATATAGCGGCAAACAAACCTTTTTTTTCAAGATTTGTCAAACAAATCTTGTTTGTTTTATGTTTTTCAAATGAAAACTTATTATTTTAGTTTCACTGAGATAGTTTTTAGCAAAATTTTGAATTATTTTTATATTTCCCATTTTCATCTGATTTTAGTGAAAATTTTAGTCATTTTCTTAAGCGTTTTTTTTTTTTACGTAATGAAAATGTTTATGGTTGTAGACTTGGTAAACTATATCAACCCTGCTGAAATCACAGAAATGCCTTTAATGTGATCTTACATCAGTGGCCGCTGTGAGGATCTTGGACAGAATGACTCGTGCGAGTCCGTCTCTGCTGTAGTCCAGAGTGGAGACCGTTAGTTTCAGCAGGTGATCCTGGTTTTTCATTGAGCACAAGCTCAACAGACTGCACAAAACAAATCAAAACCAAACACAGTTAATCACACTGCTACTGTGGTACCATAGTATTAACATAAATATATAAATAAATACATAAACAAGTACATTCTATCTGTTTTCTTTTTATTTATTATACAATTAACAAAAGCAAAAAATGCCTCTAACACTAGCTTTCTCTATTCTTTTTCTATTCAATCTGTTTTCTTTTTTTATTATATAATTAAAAAAAAAAACCTTGCTACGTGTATTGCGTTAAGCTAACTGAGACTTGTTATAGCACTTGCATATCATTGCTCTTTTGTTGATTTTTGATTGCTTACCTTTTGCCTTAATTTGTAAGTCGCTTTGGATAAAAGCGTCTGCTAAATGACTAAATGTAAAATGTAAAGACAGAAAGATGTCAAATTTGCCTTTACTCTTACAGCCGTTGTATTAAACACTCGTACAGCAGAGGTGACTACTTTCTGCAATTTAATGCCAAGGTGTTATAACACAAAGTTAGAAATGAAAATATAAATACCTTTTCTAAATTTACAATGTTAATAACTGTGGAAATCGTCACCACAGTATGTGAAAAGGGTCTATTTGTGGCAAAATTTCACCAATGTTCGAGTTTTGAAGGAACACTAAATTTTTGTGAAGTAAGTTTTTTAATTTTCTTAACATGGTATTGTGGTAAATTTATTATGAATGTGTTGTTAATAGTACTTGCTCATATAGCCAAAATAATAAAGTTTATATAAATAGCGTGTTCTCACCACTGGAAAACGCCACATTTCTCCAGCAATTTGACTCCAGCCGGCTGTGCAGACAGAGTACCCAGAAACAGGAAGTAGTGCTGACTGAGGGTGCTGAGGAGGCCGTTGCTATGGAGACTGCGTTCAGATTTAAGCCCAGAAGATGATGTGAGCCACTGGACGATATCCTTCACAAACTCCTCTAAATATGCCTGACCGTCCTACAAAAATTGGAAGAACATTAACCAAGTTAACTGCTGCTGTAAGGAGTAATTTAACAAAGGCTCAAAGGTCTTCATTTCTCACATCCTCCGAATCCAAGAGGAACTGGTTGAACTGGCAGCCCGCTACCGTCAGCTGTCTGGCTTTGGCGTGATCCAGCTCCAAAGCCGAGTACAGCTTACTGCTGGGCTTATAGAAATACAGCAACCTCCTTACAAACCTACATACAAACAAACACATACAGTAGAGATGTAGTTTGTGGTTAGTGCTTCAAGAAAATGTAGCACATGATGTTCAAGATAGGTCACCACACGCTGGTCTTACTTGTGCATCTGCTCGTCCTTGTTGTTTCTGAGGTTCACATGTGGCCACTAGAAAGGAAAAATAAGAGAGTAAGATTTTTTTTAATGCTCCTTTAAGAAGTCCCTTATGCTCACCGAGGCTGCATTTATTTTTCAGCATCATAACTCCAGTCTTCAGAGTCACATGATCCTTCAGACATCATTCTAAAATGCTGATTTGAGCTCCTTAATATTTTTGGATATTTTTATTTTAAATATTTTTTCACATACTATTTTTCAAAAATAGTAGGCACTAGACAGAATATTGTTCGGTATGTTGTAAGCATTATGCTAGTATTCTATCCAAACATGGCAGGAAGAGAGAGTTGGCCTGTTCCTCGTTTACCTTCAGTATAGTGATGATCAGAATCCAGTTCCAGTCCAGGTTCTGTTTGTGATGGAGGATCTGACTGTCCCTCAGGTTCATCATCAGCGCCTCTTCAGTGTCCTACACCACACAAACAACTCAGAAACCTCTGCTGTATCATATTTTATTAAATTAATCTATATAAACAACGGGTGAATTTGACAGAAACATATCATCCCAAAATCAGAACAAATCCAAGGTAGTACAACAAATGCAACAGTGATGTGTAAGTACTTTACATTTTAAATATCATATTTTCTTACATTACAGTAATCAAAGCTGAGAGAAGGAAATGTGACAACTCAAAAAATCTTAATTGTCCTAAATTAGGCATTTTCTTAGAGCAAAATCTAATTTCTTATTCTGATTTTGGGGTGAAATGATCTGGACATGTACTTGACAGGTGTTTTGAGATTCACCTCAGGTAGAGCAATGATATAGTGTGTGTACCTTCATAATATAGATGTCCTTCTGTAGACGCTGGTGCTGCTCTCTCTTGTGAGCGGAGTTGGACGTCCTGCGCAGGATGTGGTCCAGGTAAAGACTGTATGGCTTGGGGCCATGACGTTTCTTTTCGTGGAAACGCTTTAGGTGGTTCACGGCTGCACTGGCACGCCTGGAAAACACAATATTTAAAAGCAACAATGAACTCCCTGATAGCAGAAAACATTGTTTGACACATGCTTTCGGACTATAGGTTGTGTGTGTGTGTATGTGTGTGTGTGTGTGTGTGTGTGTGTGTGTGTTCACATTGTTACACTCACAGCCGTTTCTCCTGAGCGATGTCAAAGGAAGCAGCCATGTTGATTAGCGTGGGCAGACAGTGCAGATGATGACTGTGAGAGTGAGGAAGAATCGTATTGGCCTGGAAGAGAGAAGAACCATTATGTGAATAAATGTGACATTTTAAGGTCCAAAAATAAAGGCTAAAAGGGAAAATTAAACAGCAGTCCAAATGTACGTCTAGAATCTGGTTTACTAATTAACAGATCAGTAACTATGGTGCATCACCAGACAACTTTTGTTTTCCATTTTAATTTTGATTAAATGTTTATCTAAAACGTTTTTAGGATCATTAAAGATTTTTGCATTGTTATTATCATGACAAATAAGCACATTCTGACCCCCAAATTCTCAATATTTCCATGTGTCTAGACTTATTTAGAATTTACATTTATTCGTCTTCTTATTTATGACGTAATTTTTTTTCGTAAAAGAAAGTAAATAAAAGTTGAAAAAAAAAAGAATGTAAAAGTTTTTTCCATAAACTATTATTTTAGTATTTTATTCAAACACATGTATGTATTTTAGTTATTAGTAATTTTTGTTCTTCAGCTTTTGTAACTTTAGTTTTTGTAGCTTAAATTTTTTTTTTTTAATATATATTTACAATATAAGGAATAAGGAAATATAAATTAAATAGCCATGAGGAAAATAAATAACATAAATTGCAGTAAAAAAAAAAGTTGTAAATCTGATTGTTGTAGAGTTTTCTAAAAGCTTTATTGAAAGTAAAGCTACATTGTGCACAGTTTTATGAAAACACACTAAGCTGTCAAATATTACATAATTCAGGTTCATGGCCCCATAATAAATATTTATGAAGTGTAAAAAGGTAATAATCCCTGTTTACAGATCTGAAGTAATGTAATACCATGTGCAGAAGTTCCCCGAGCAGTATAGTGGCTCTCACTGATATCTGTCCATCACTGCTGGTCACCACTTCCACAAGACCCTGAGCAACCAAAACATTATCAATAAGAACGTCACAGACCCCTTCCATTAAAGGTAAAGAAAACTAAGCATGTATCAAGCGATCATGTGATTACATACCTCCAGTAGTCCACTGTTGATAAAGGCAGACAGCAGTAGTGCCAAGTAGTTGTCCATGAGGTCTGGTCTGGTAATGGTCAACACAAGAACATGAATGCAACGTTTAACTCAGAATACTCCAGTATTGCAGCAAGGCACAGAGTCTCACCTAGATCGTGCTCTGTGAGGCAATATGACTTTGGCTTCTGCAGCTACAAACCCATCAGATAGTCTCCAGCTGTCCTGAAACTTGCTGGGGTCTGAACGACACAAACATCAGCATGAAACGCACGTCCCAGACAGAAAGAGCAACATGCAAATCAGAGTTTACAGATACTCCTCTACAGCAGTCAGTGAGGTGCTTCTGATCAAATTAAATGTGTTTATGAATCGAGGTGCTTCTTACCCACGCTGTGCAGGGCTTCCTCAAAATCTCCTGTCACTATAGGAACAGGCAACCTGAAGATCTCATACATGACTTCTAATAAGGCTTTCTGCAGACGCAAAAATAAATGGATAGATCCGGCTTTTAAACAGATTTATTTCAGTGAACCAGTGGCAAACAATGCTTCAAAACTTTTTCAATTCATCGCTCAAATAACCTTCAATGTACTTTATAATATTTTAGTTAAAATATACTGTATGTAGTTAAATACTGTGGTTTATGCCCATGTATAACTAAAAATTCTTCTTTGTTCATTTAGTTGTACAACAAGTCTCTTCTGCTCACCAAGGCTGCATTTATTTGATCAAAAATACAGTAAAAACAGTACTATAGTGAAATGTTATTACCATTTAAAATAACTTTTTTCTATAAGAATATATTTTCAAATGCAATTTATTCCTGTGATGCAAAGCTGAATTTTCAGCATCATTACTCCAGTCTTCAGTGTCACATAATCCTTCAGAAATCATTCTAATACGTTGATTTGATGCTCAATAAACATTTCTCATTATTATCAATGTTGAAAACTGCTTAATATTCAAATATATAATGTTTTAGTGACAAACATGTCACATGTTAGTCTCAATAATAATAATAATAAAAAAAAAAGTATTTAAAACTCACCCTGACTTCCATGTTTGGTATACAGAGCAGGCCTATCAAAGACTGGACCCCTGAGTTCCCTGATTTACACAAGTTGATAATACCTATAGGAGAACCGCAGAATGAACAGGGATGAAGAGCGTTTCCCTTTTCTACTCTTTAGATGAAGATGCAGTAGATTTTATACCTGACCACGAGCGGAAGGCTGCAATGATGGCCATTTTACTGGCTAAAAAACGAGCTTCTCTGTCCTCCCTATGGAACACAATGATTCATAAAAAAGATTACTGTCAGAAATGCACATGATTGCAATGCATTACAGGTAAGTGAGGTAATGGTACAGAAACATACATAAAAGCACACGTGTGTGTGTGTGTGTGTGTGTGTGTGTGTGTGTGTCTGTATATACACACACATACATATACATATTATATATATATATACATATAGTACAGAAAGTATTCAGACCCCCTTAAATTTTTCACTCTTTGTTATATTGCAGCCATTTGCTAAAATCATTTAAGTTCATTTTTTTTCCTCAATGTACACACAGCACCCCCATATTGACAGAAAAACACAGAATTGTTGACATTTTTGCAGATTTATTAAAAAAAGAAAAACTGAAATATCACATGGTCCTAAGTATTCAGACCCTTTGCTCAGTATTTAGTAGAAGCACCCTTTTGATCTAATACAGCCATGAGTCTTTTTGGGAAAGATGCAACAAGTCTTTCCCAAATATATAAAAACCAAAATATAAATACACAACTCACTTGATTTGTGCCTCTGCTGTGTCAGGGCTATGTCTGTAGTGAAAGTCTGTGTAAGGTGCAAGGATTTGCTGGAAAGAAAAAAAAAAAAAAAAAAAATTAGCATGTATATATATATATATTTTACTCACTGCTGTGTGTGCACTTGGATGTGTTAAATTCAGAGCACAAATTCTGATTATGGGTAACCATACTTGGCCACATGTCACGTGATTTTCACTTTCACTTACTACTGTCAGACAATTTTTATTTAAGTACATTTTTATTTTATAATGGGGAATGATGCAAGTCAGATTAAACCTGCACCACAACGAACATCTGTGCCGCTGCATGCACACATACCTCAAGTTCAACATCAGCGTGTATGTACTGCCGTGTGTGCGGGTGATTGAGCAGGTGCAGTATGGTGGTGATCAGGGCCTCGTTGATGCGGCTCAGCTGACAGTCGATGACGTTCTTCAGGATGGTGCTCAAACCTCCCCGCTGGGCCACAATCTCGGGGTTCTTCAGTGCTGTTTTACAAGAAAACACAACCATATCAAACAAATATATACAATATAAATATATATATTCCAAAATCCTATATAGTATGAAACATTCGATAATACATCAAAATTTATATTTATTGACAAAATAATGACTAATATCCGACATTTAGCCCACACTCAGATACACTAAAAATGTGCATGTTCTTTGTGTCCACAAAAACCTCATCCACAGCTTTTGACAAGAGAAATTGTCATTTACACAGATTTATTTTAACTTAAAGAAACTCTGGCAATTCAAACTTTAGTTTGTACTAAATAATAAAACACAGAATCATATATATATATATATATATATATATATATATATATATATATATATATATATATATATATATATATATATATATATATATATATATATATAAATAACTGGAAAAGAAGTAGTGAAAGAAAAATAATATTTTTAATAAGTCTATTTTAATGGCAAAGATCAAAGTAGTTTAAAAGAGTTTCTTGAAGTTTATGATAATGTTACATTAAAAACTTTCAAAATAAAATTTACATATCTTTCAAATTAACATTTGATTAAAAATATTTTAGAATATTGATGTATAAAATTCTAAAATTTGACAAAACATTGCCTAGAATATATATCACTCCTACATCAATCTGTAAAAGAACTGGCATTAAGAATCTGTAATCCATATCAAATATTTTTGACCTGTTTGTTCACTAAGGTAAGCATTTGCAAACATTACCTCGAGGTGCAGCATGATTTGAGACATGATACATGCCAAAGTTTAAAACTAACCTTAAATGTAAGCAATAATAATAGTGATGCTTGTCTTGACAAATGTGACACATCTAACTCACCAAGTTCACAAATGATGGCGATGCAGGCTCGAACCATGCGATCTCGCTCCTGCAGCCCGTCGTTCCCCACCGCGATCAGAGAGTTTGTCAAAGAGCTGGGAAAGAGCTGTGCGTTCACTGTTATCATCTGAACGGGGAAAATAACAGATTGAGCTAAAATTCAGCCAACGCAACTAACATACACAGGTTATACTGAGTGCAAGAGTGCTGTTAGATGCTGTACCTTTCTGACCAGTCTGAGGGCTTGAGTTCTCTCCACCTCATTGCTCTGCTGAATGTCAATACACCTGAACACAAATCAACACATGCAAGACACTCAAACTTCCCTTCTGAGGCTTTCTGACCAAGGCACGTCACCCACCTGAGCAACTCAATGTTTTCACATTTTAATTTTACACTGAAGACAAGCAAATTATTTCATCAATTTGAAAATATGATGAAATATGACAAAAGACAGTAGTACATCTACATTATCACTTTGTTTTGTGAACTTAAGTCACTTTTATTTATATAGAGTTCTTTAACAGTGCAGGTTGTTTGAAAGCAGCTTTCTAGTAATAAACAGGACAATAACAGAATCAATAGCTATGTTTCCATCAAAAGGCGTGAGTTTAACTTATGCACAAATTTGAATATTGCATAAAACATTTGAAAATAAAGCACTGTTTCCATGCTATGAGTCTTAAGAGAACAAAAACACCACTTTCCTGTTAAACTGGCACTAAACATCACTAGGAGAAGCCACTAAATGTAATCATGTTCATAGTTAAAAATTGTCTTGCACCTCAGAGCAAGCAGACGAAACACAAATGCAGTCATTGCCCTCGGAGGTGGATGCCTGCTGTTTGGGAACGCAGTCGTGTGTAAGACAGTTCTGGCAGGCAATTGTACAGAAATACTTTGATGACAGACTTTGCTCAGGAATTTCAGAAAGACCATAACAACATTTCAGATGCTGTGCAACGAGATCGGTCTGCTGGTTAGTCAAGTTATGCTGCCCCATTGCACAAAGTCACATGACTACTTTGATGCACATGGAGGAATTTTTCAGTAAATTTTTTCTATCTCCCATTATTCGCAACTCTTTTTCACACAAGTCAAAAACCACCTCAAGAAAGTGTAAAAACTTTGTTTGCGAATTCAGACAATTTTTTAAAATTTGCCATTCACATCACTCGTTTCTGATATGACTTCAAAATACGCATGAAAACAGGATGATGGCAATATAGCTAAGGATTCAAACTTCTTCAAATATGACACTAATTCAAATTCTGCTGCTTAGCAGCTGGAAAAAAGACAAAAGTGTCATTATTCAGTGCAATGAAACATTCAGCTTTCAACATTCAAGAAACTCTTCATTCCGCTCAATTCATTTGCAGTTTTGCTCTCATCTGATAGTGTCAGTAAGGGTGGTCAAATCGATATTATTCCTGAAGTGTCTCTTAAACCTAATGGAAGCGGAAGACACTGAGGACACAAAACAGGTGTGAGAACTCACCTGGAGATCAGGTAATCCACCTGCAGCTGAAGAACTGTCTGGAGGACGCTGCTGTCACGGATCAGATACCTTAGTGCTCTCAAACCCGCAGCCCGAACCTCCTTCACCTCATTCAGCAACGCCACACGCAGACTAAAACAATAGAGAGAGAATGATACACACAAATCAGTCATCTGTGAGATTCCACGATGTTTGTGATGCCATCTCAGAAAGCAGCAAGTCTATGTAGTCAGCAACTAGCTCACTAGGTTTTGGAGCACAGTAAGAGAAAGTTCTACTTACCAAATGATGATGTCCTCATATGTAAATCCTAATTTCTCTTCACAATGATTTACACTGTTCAGGAGCTGAGAGAGAAAGAGAGAGAAACTCATCACAAATATTCTTGCACCAAGTCACAAAGTTCATTAGACTGTTTATGGTTAATGCATGAATATATAATCAGGCTCACAGGATATACTACTGTTCAAAAGTTTAGGGCTAGAAAGATTTTTTTATAAAGAAACTGATAATTCTATTCAGCAAGGATGAATTTTTAACTTTCTTTTAATCAAAGAATCCATAAAAATATATATCACACTTTCCACAAAAATATTACGTTTCATAATCAATAATGATAAGAAATGTTATTTGAGCATCAAATCAGCATATTAGACTGATTTCTGAAAGATCGTGTGACACTGAAGACTGCAGTAATGTTGCTGAAAATTCAGCTTTGCATCACAGGAATAAATTACATTTTTGACCGTTATTGGTCACACTTTATATTAGGTGGCCTTAACTACTATGTACTTACATCAAAAAATAAGTACAATGTACTTATTGTGTTCATATTGTATTGCAAAACACTTCTGCTGCTATTGAGGTGGGATACGGGTGAGGTTAGGGACAGGTTTGGTGGTATGGGTAGGTTTAAGGGTGGGTTAAGGTGTAAGTGATGGGTCAACAGTGTAATTATAAATGTAATTACAGAAATTAATTACAGATGTAACTACATATAGGTATCTTTAAAAAATATAAGTACAATGTAAAAACATATATGTACACAATAAGTGCATTGTATCAAATTGTTGATTTAATTGCAAGGACATATTAGTTAAGGCCACCTAATATAAAGTGGGACCCAGTTATTTTAAATTGTAAAAATTTCACAGTATTACTGTTTTTACTCATATAAATACAGCCCTTCTTTCAGACACATTAAAAAAAATCTTACCGACCCCAAACCTTTGAATTTTATAACACAATTAAAACAGAAATACTATAATAGCAGAAAAGAAATACTAGAAACACTTTTTTCATTAACATTAAGTGTTGTCGTCCCACTAGAACATCTAGTTTCTAACATGTAAACGAAGGTTGAATTGTTGCTGGAATGTTGTAGCATGTAGAACAGGAAACACGCATTTATAATTATATATTCTTAAGTTAACAAATTCATTCTTTAAATTCTCTCAAAGCTGTTTCGAAAGTGAACAAAGTTGCAAAACATCTTCTGGTAATGATGAGATGCACGAACTGAACCAATAAATAAAAAAGTGAGACAAACACATCAACAATTGCACTGAGCTGAACTTACAGTGTAAAATTAGTCTCCTAAGCATGTTTGTGTGTGTGTTACTGTGGAGCGTAATGACCTTGGCAGGCTGAGCATGCATATGTATGTGTTTATGATGATGTCAGAGCTCAGGCAGGCAGAAGGGGTCATGTGACCCTCAGTGAGGATTAGATCTCCTCTATCTCAGCATCCTTAAAAGGCCACACACAGCATTCATGCGCACACACCACTTGAGTTATTATTCTCCAAAGCTGAGAAAATCCCACTTTAACACACACACACACACACACACACAAAACCTGCACACATACTTCTGCACTAACAGTCTTAAGTTTAACCTCAGTCCCACTGAGATGAAACTCACACAAAACAAACTGGCTCAGAAAGAAACTGAAAGTTAGAGGCGGCGCCCACTAAGACAAACAACTCGACAACACACACACACATATATACACATATACACAAACACACAACGCCTGCTGCTGTTTACTATGTTACAGATCAGCTCACAGGACCAGGCCTTAAAAACATTGCATTATTAAAAATAAGTTCCCCCTCTTCAGCAAGTCAAATCAAATAGATTTATATAGAACTTTTCACCAAACACAGAAAATTATGATGTTAATGTTTATAATATCTTAACATCTTCATGTCTTAAAAGTTGCATTTAGCAGATTAGTGCTGAGAGAGATAATATAGGTACATTTTGCAACAATGTCAGCAATCACGCAGCTGAGATTTGCTATATAGTACATAATACTTTATACAAGTATACTGTATGTAAATGGAGAAAGGTGGATATACTCTTTATTCAACCGCCAAATGCCAATGCTATTCCAGTTTCTAGATCTCTAGTTTCCTGTTTATAGATATAAGTTACAAGCCAAAATAACAAAAATCTTTAAAGGCTGTTTTCTCAAAATAAGCCTTTCTCCTGAGCAAGAAATCTCCAATTGAACTGCACTTACATACACCCAACTTTACAGTTTTGTCTATGTTCTGGTTTTTACATAGGATTTTGTTCATATAACATTTCAACATTGACAGTATTTTCTGATTTATGGAGTGCCTCCTCTAGAAAAACCTTTAACTGTAACATGTCAACAAAATAAAACAACAACAGTTTTGATCCTGGATTTATGCAATGTTCAGTTTTCTGTTCTGGAAAAGCATGCAAATAAGTGCATATTTAAACAACATTTCATTAAACTTGCATTACAAAATAACTGTCGTAATGTTCTAAGACTAATAACCTGGGGAATTATGGCCATATCTAGGAGTTAACATTTTACTCTATTCACCAGGGCTCTTGCCTTAAAAGCATTTGCAACACAGAAATCTGTGTTCATGCAATGCAGACCATATGACAGAGTATATATGTCCTGCAGAACTCACAACGTGATTGCAAGTTCTTTTTTTGCTAATTTTACAATGCTTTCAGTGATCAATCAGAATGTAGCTCCATTTAATACATTCTACCATTTACAATACAGCATATTTTTCTCCAAAAAAAAGTGAAGATATTCCATGGAGACCTGGTCATGATCTTCTCTCATCACTAAAATCATACATGAGCGCGGTGTAGACCAACCTCTGAACAACAACCAGCATAAATGGAAGCTGCACTACCTTTACAAAGTTGTTCAGGTGGCCAAGCTTCCTCATGTTGGAAACCCCGTGAGATTTGGCGATGTTCTGAAGGATCTCACGCATGTTATCTGAGGGTTCTGTGGAAAGCAAAAAACGCAATTTTAAAATCCTTAAAAAACAAAAAGGTTAATAATCAGTTCCTGCTAATATAGTAGGTAGGCTATTCAGCATCCATGCATTTTTTATTATTATTCTTTAAAATCTCTTTTGAATTAAAATCACATAGTTTAGCACATAACAACATAAACATAGCATATAATGTATCTCCATATCCACTATGAAGCATCACTTTCCCTGTGCAGAACTCAAATAAAACCTCTCGGGACCTTCCGTGTGAGTGATTTTTGCAGATATGTGATATTATGATCTAAATTCAGCAATTGCAATTAAACTTTTCCCTGCTCTAGTCTTTATTTAGCACATTTCTCAAGAGAGACGTCAAACACACTGGCAAGGCAAGTTTCATCAAGATCAGGCTCGTCAAAGACGTTCTGCATCTAACACCTGCCAGCTTGGATGTATCAAAGTCTGAGACCTTGAATCATAGACTTAATAGGCAGCATGCAAATATATGAAGGCATCAAGTTGCTTTAAGCCATTGAGTGTTTACTGATACAGCCTAAGCGAGCTGAATGCACCGCAGCTATTCTGCTGACATGCAGATGTTTACTAGACAACACAAACTGATGTGAATGTGCACTACAGATCAAAACAACACCCGTGTCCCAAATCCTTGTGAGCTGCCTAGCTAGACAGCATATTTGAGGCATCACAGGCGTAAATAATGCGGTCTATTTAGGCGACCCATTAGGTTTTGAGACAGTCAACATCTCATTCAGCCCCATTCTCCTGTCTGCAGGCCAGATAGAGCAGATGGGAAATCACTAAGGACAATTTCTTGGATTTAAGGGGAATTTGATCATTCCTTGGTTATTATTACAGAGAAGCATTATGAATTTGTTTCTTATGATGGCGACTCTCACCCCGCGTAAGATCCAGCGGTACATTCTCCTCCCCGCTGTCATTCCGACCTGTCAAAGACAAAAAAAACACACAATAAAGACACCGTGAGGCCTTATCCGCGCTTCAACGGATGCTACACAAGCAGAGGGTTATAAACAGCGCCGGCTGCGCGTGGTAACGTGGGGGGGTGTGCCGGTAACTTGCCTCTCATCCGTACACTCCGGGTCGGACGGCCGCGGATGCTGACCGCCATGTTGGCAGGGACGTTCATCATCACAACACCGGAACTCTCGTAACCTCTCGCGAGGTTTGAGCGCACGCGCTCCCCCTCCGGTTTGATTACATTTGTGAACAGTAACACGGATGATTTTCTAGTTAATAACATCCTCGTTCTGGGAAGGTTTTATATACATAAATCTTAGCACTTGAAAGTGAAACCTAGTTTTTATGCATTTCGTAACGAGTTGAAAATTAGTGTTACTGTTTAGGCTATTATTATTTTTCTTTTCTTTTGCAACTGATCCTACGGTTATGCAAAGAGTATTATTTCAAGCGATACTTAGCAAACTTTGAAGCTCTTCTTCGTGTAACATGTTAAAATGTTACTTTTTTACATTGTAATAAAATGTTATATAGGCTGCTACACACAAAAATTATTTTATGTACAGAAATATTGTAAAATTTAAAAACGTAAAATTATTACATAAAACACTTAAATGATATATATATATAGTTTTTTGTTTTATATATATATATATATATATATATATATATATTTTTGATGTAAAACAAAGCTCATGGCTGAAATTGCAATCAGCACTGAAATGTGTAAAGCTTAAAGATTAGTCTTAAATCGATGTCTTATTATTAAAATTAGCCTTTTATTAAATCATGCTGAACTTTTATTCATTGTATTTGCACCTTTTTGTTTCTACCTCCATTTTCTGCTTTTATTCTCATTCCAAAAAAAAACACACACAAAAGACAGGATTACAAATGACTTTACTCCTACTGAGGTCACTGTATATACAATGTATAATATTTGTAGATCATTCTCAAACAATGAAAATACATAGGGTGTTTTTTGATGAAAGAATTAATGACAAATAAGGATGTTGAAAGATGATGAAAACACACTAGATGAGTTTATCCATGCTTAGTCATTGTCGTAGATGCACTCTGTAACAAATAAGCAGAAAAAAATAATTCCAGTACAAAATGATGAAAGATTTAATCTAAATACACCTTCATTAACTGTGCAAGTTAAACCTTACCTTCACCAACATCATCATAAATAGAGTCGTCCCTTAGAGAGGAGAGAGGAAGTGAGACAAAAAATATGAAGTTATGGTCAACCGATCAACCATTGATATAAAATCAAAATGGCATTGCTGAATTTTACACAACAATTACTCAAAATTCACTAACATTTAGACGAATCAAATGAACCAAATGTGCTTAATGCAAAACCTGTATCTATTGACTAGGGTGAAGAAACATGCATTTTTTGCTTGTAAAAACATAGTCTAACCAGAATAGAAATAGAAATGAACAGGAAGACTATACTTACTGCTCCAAATTAGCAGTCGACACATAGCCAACTGAAACAGAGAGAGAATAATTAATAAAAGTTTCCTCTTCTGCTGTAATGTGCACTTGTACAGCACAAATCAACTCACATTTTCCTTCGCTGTTCCGGCCGATGAGTTTGTCATCTACTGGATGAACTATCACATCAATGATTTCTCCAGGTTTGACTGGCAAGTCTTTATTACCAAACTTCTTTATAGACAGTGACTGGAGAACAGTAGCTTGATACAGCATTTTGATTTCCGCATTAAACTGCAAGACGACGCAATGAGGGTTAGTACACAGAGTCATTCATCCACCACGTGTCAAACAAACATATCTTACTTTAAATTTCTTCCTAAACTCCTTTTCCTCCTTCTCAAACTTTTTCTTTTTCTTCGGGTCCATCTCGTCTGTCGTATTTGTTGAGCTGAACTTTCGAAAGCTGTGGTAAAAGAGAGACTTAACACTACCGTTCAAAAGCTTGAGGTCAGTAAGGCTCAAAAACACATACTTTTATTCAGCAAGGATACATTAAATTGATCAAAAGTTACAACACATCAAATAACCAGAACACAGTAAATGCGCTAACTAGTTGGGGAAAAAATATCATGATGTAAATGGTCCTACTATAGGATTTTCTTTAAGGAAAATATGATTTTTGTTTATGTCCTTTTTTTTTTTTTACGTCAAACGTGTATATTGTTGTTATTGTTGTTTCAACTTAAGATCATTTTTCATCTTAAGATCAACTTCTTTTTTAGAAATGTATTGCTACATAACTTTTTTTATACAATAAATGACTTTTGATATTTTGTTATATAATGCAATGACTTTTAGACATTAAGTGATTTAAGCAACCATTCAAAAGCTTGGGATCAGTAAAAATATATTGCTTTTTGCCACATTTGTAATAAATGCTGTTCTTTTGAACTTTCTATTCATCATAGAATACTGAAAAAATATCAGTTTCCACTAAAATATAATAAAATAATAATAATTAATATTTCAAAATATTGCTGTTTTACTGTATTTTTCAAACACATACTCAAACTTCTGAACAGATGTGTAACATAATGACTTGCCAAAATGTTACTTGCCAAGATATTAAAGATTCATGCGAAAGGGCACTTTACAAATTTGCTTAGAAAAAAAGAAGAGGAAAAAAATTATAAAATGAAAATTTATGTCCGCTGTTCTTCTGTAACATGTATGAAGTAACCTTTTAGGAGATGGAGGAGGAGGGAAGGCTGCTGGAATAATGTCATCATATGTCTCATCAGTGGCACCTGTTAGACAGACAGGCTCTGAGTGGAGCATTTACATTTATGAATATGGCAGATGCCTTTATCCACAGCAACAACACTGTAATAATAACTAGGGTTGCAAAGGGGCGGAAAATGTTCGTAAACTTTACATGGGAACTTCGTCTGGGGAATTTTGGAAATATTCCAAGTTTGAAACTTACCAGGAATTTATGGGAATTTTTGGGAATCTATAGGAATTAATTGGAAATTTGGGGAAATTTATCAAACTGTATCATATACAAACATAAATATAAACATTTGATCATAGGCTCACATGCAAGCAAATTAATACACATTTTAAAAATGACATTTTTGGATTTTGGGGAATCTGTGATGCTTTTTTCAGGATTTATTGATGAATAAAAACTTATGAACAGTGTTTACTCAAAATATAAATCTGTTCTAACAATAATAAGTCTTTACTACTACTCTTTATTAATTGAGCACATCCTTGCTGAATAAAAGTATTAATTTATTTCAAAAAAAGAGAAAAGGTGCTGACCCCAAACTTTTGAATGGTAGTATATTGTTAAAAAAGGATTTCTATTTTAAATAAATGTTCTTTTTTAAAAACTCTCTATTCATCAAAGATTCCTGAAAAAAATAATCACGGGTAATAATGATAATAATAATAAATATTAAGCAGCACAACGGTTTCCAAAATGTATAATAAATAAGCATATTAGAATGATGTCTGAAGGATCATGTGACACTGAAGACTGGAGTAATGATGTTCAAAATTCAGCTTTGCGTCACAGAAATACATTATATTTTAAAGTATATTACAACAGAAAATCATTATTTTAAATTGTAATAACGGCAATACTGCACAATATTACTTTTTTTCCTGTATTTTTGATCAAATAAATGAAGGTTTGATGAGCAAAAGATATGCATTTTTTGTAAACATTAAAAATGGTAATGTGTCCAAACATTTGACCAGTACTGTACTTCTGTATGACAACAGAAAACTTGCTAGCAGAAGGAGCATCACAGCTTGAGCTATATAGCACATAGCCTACCTCATAAACTATCTAGCTACCGTATAAACACTTTTTGGTATTTACTAGTTAAATGTGAATCCCATAGATCAAATATATTTAGAATATCAGAACTTAGATGTAGTCTTTGGGCTCAAATGCAGCAAGTGTGGCTACAGAGAAAATGGAGGGGAATCCCCCTCTTAGGTGACTAGAGAGGATTGTGTGTGCCCATTCCAAATCATCAGTCCTCATTCTGCTGGATCTATCTGCCGCGTTTGACACTGTCAATCATCAGATACTCCTCTCCACCCTCTCATCACTGGGCATCGCTGGAATTCCACTTTGTTGGTTTGAATCCTATCTCACTGGTAGGTCTTTCAGGGTGGCCTGGGGAGGGAAGGTATCCAAAGCACATACACTGGTCACTGGGGTTCCTCAGGGATCGGTTCTTGGACCCCTCCTCTTCTCCACATACACTACATCACTGGGTCCCATCATACAGGCACATGGATTCTCCTACCACTGCTATGCTGATGACACACAGCTCTATCTCTCCTTTCAACCAGATGATCCAACGGTAGCTGCAAGGATCTCAGGTTGCCTGGCGGACATCTCGGCATGGATGAAAGAACATCACCTTCAGCTCAACCTGGCAAAGACTGAGCTTCTTGTCTTTCCCGCCGCTCCAACTCTACAGCATGACATCACGATCCAGTTAGGTTCATCAACAATTACCCCATCAACTTCGGTCAGAAATCTTGGTGTAACCTTTGATGACCAGCTGACCTTCAAAGACCACATTGCAAAGACTGCTCGATCTTGCAGGTTTGCACTACACAACATCAGAAAGATCAGGCCCTTTCTGACGGAGCATGCTGCACAACTTCTTGTCCAGGCCCTTGTCATTTCTAGGCTGGACTACTGCAATGGTCTTCTGGCTGGACTTCCATCAAACACAGTCAAACCTCTACAAATGATTCAGAATGCGGCGGCACGACTGGTCTTCAAGGAACCCAAAAGAGCCCATGTCACACCTCTCTTTATCTCATTGCATTGGCTACCAATCGCAGCTCGCATCAAGTTCAAGACACTGATGCTTGCTTATAGAACAACCACAGGCTCAGCACCCGCCTACATGCACTCACTATTAAGAATCTACATCCCCTCCAGAAGTCTAGATCTGCTAGTGAGCGACGCCTTGTGGTACCATCACAAAGAGGCTCAAAATCACTCTACAGAACATTCTCGTTCACCATTCCTGGCTGGTGGAATGATCTTCCCACCCATATTCGGAGTGCTGGATCCCTGTCAATCTTCAAGCAACAGCTGAAAACTCATCTCTTTCGACACTACTTGACTTTAACCTACACATAAAAAAAACAAAAAAAAACAAAAAAAAAAACTATTTCTCCTTATTTATTCCTTCCCTTGCTAGCTTGTACTTACTTAAACAATGCCTGAGACTTGGTGTTATGTATTCCCCAATTGTAAGTCGCTTTGGATAAAAGCGTCTGCAAAATGACTAAATGTAAATGTGGGGGGGGGGATTCATTTTTAGACTTTTGTTTTATTATTATCTCACCTAAATGTTTGTTCAGTCAGTGTATTTGTTTTTACTATGGTATAGCCTAATTTAGTTGCACAGTATATTACACAAAGCACAAGGAAGTTTTAAACAATTTTTTTGTAATATTCATGTAATTTATATGAATATTTACCAAAATGGACATTTTGATATTTTGTGTGCAGGATTTAAGAAATTATCTGTGCATGTTAAGGAGGAAAGCACAGTGCATGTAGGGGGCAGTAAGCAGTGTGCGATTGAGCAATGTGTAGAGTAGAAATTAAACTGAAATTGCATTAAATCTGGTTGTTTTAACCAAGGTTAGGCTGCAAGATTTTGTTCTCAACTACATTTAAGTTCCCAGCTCCTGAAATTTTGCAAATTTCCAGTTTATTCCCATTAATTCCCATATATTCCCGTTAATTCCCATGGAAAGTTTCCAGTCTTGAAAATTCCCGGAATTTTGCAACCCTAATAATAACAAATAAATGTTTTTGCATATTCATTGTTCATGGATTCTCTGAGATTCAAGCAACAACACTCAACCATTAAATACAAGCCAGGAATAATTGTATATTTTATGTATTTCTGAATGTTAAATAAATCCAGTGCTGTTAGATTATTCATATGGCTGTGCTTATACTAAATTCATATATTACATTAATGTATAGTTAGAATACAGTATTACTCACACACACCATTGAATGCAGTGGGGTCTGGGGGAGGAGGAGGTGGAAAGCTGAAAAACAGCAGTAACATTACAGCAGATGGCAGTAAATCCACCATATATGTGCTTCAGGTTAAAAGGTGCTTTAAATAATACTAATTTACTTAAAAACTTTGACATTAGACTGTCACCTATCAGCGTGGAATTTGGACACAAAGTACTTTTTATATAAATATAATATAAATAACTATATTTTTATAAAATGTACAAAATGTATTTGTAAACAAGTATATGTTCAATTAAAATTTTTAAACATTATAAATGATAAATAATATCATTTGAAATATAAATGTAAATATTTAAATAATATATATGACAAGCTCAAAACCCCTAAATGCAAAAATAAATATTAAAATAAAGATGATTTGGTTCATTTACTTAATTCAATAATTATTATTTTTTTATTCAGAATTAAATTACATTTTAAAATGAATTCAAAGAAATACAGCTATTAACAATATTTCACAATATTATATAAAATATAAATTAATTAATTAACAAAGACTGCATTTATTTGCTCAAAATACAATAAAAGTACAGTGTATTCTATCAAATAAATGCAGCCTTAGCGAGCATAAGTGATTCTTTCAAAAATCTTGCTGCAGCTTAAGTGCTGAGCATGAAAGTTGACACATACATATACATATACAGTATATATATATATACAGTATATATATATATATATATATATATATATATATATATATATATATATATATATATATATATATATATTTATATATATACACATATATAAAACAACACAAAAAAAAAAAAAAAAATTGTTTTTAATTGTTTGGATGTATATACCAGTATTTGTGCAGTATTAAATGTTTTTGAACATGAATCACCTGAAATCAGCTTGTGGATCATCTGGACAATCATAAATATCAGCATCACATTCAGCTGCTGGAAGTCGTGAACAATCATTTCCTTTATGTTTCCTTCATTTGACACTCACTACATGATTGCAATGTGATTTAACTCATATTTATGAAATGCATAATGCAATGGCTTACCATCTGGTAGCCTGAAAAAAAAAAGAGATGATTTTTAGTCCAAAAAAAAAAAAAATGCAAATAATAAATTAACCTGAATAATGTTAATAATCTTTAATAAGTTACTCTCTTACTTATTGATGTCATCATCTGCGCCCACATCATCATAAACCTCCTGTTCGTCTGGTGTGCTTCTCACAACATCAAGAGTGTCAGGCTTCACAAAACCATCTACATGAAAAACACACCAACACAAAATCAAAATAGCAGCTGGCCATGGCTAGCCAAAGAGGAAGAGACGAACAGGAAACTTCAGTCTAATATAGACCGAGCATGTTCAGTTTAGCAGCTCTTGTCAGCATGCAAGAAATTATTGAATTATTTGTGATGTAAATCCATTGCAGTGTGGCAGAGTAACTCACAGTGGCCTTCAGGGTTTCTGGCGAGCCAATAGTCCTTTGGGTTTTCTGTTTTGCGCACAACTTCAATGCTCTCTCCCTGCTTCAGTGGAAGCTTGTTCTTTCCTCCCTTGTGATCCACACTGGCCTTCACCGTTTCAAGCACCACAATAGGACCCTTGATCTATCCAAGCACAAAAAGCAGTGATGATGCAAGTTTCTTACAGTCATTGTCACTTCTTTGTATTAAAAAGTAATAAAATAAAGAAAGAAATAATAAATAAACATGCAACAAAATTACAGTTACAAAATGTCTACGGGAAAAACCTGTGAAAAGTGAGTCTGGGCCACAAAATGACGAAATATAATAAATGAAAAAATTACACATTTTTAATATTTTTTTTTTCAGTTACAATTATGTAACTGTTGTTTTGTTATAAACTAAATTACAGTTACACAATGTCTGTGAGCAAAAAAAACTCTGGGTCTGGGTCTCGTGTATGCATGCATGCATAAATAATTACATTTTAATACACAGAATGAAAATTAACAATGAAAATTATTTAGAGAGAGAGAGGCATAAAATGAGACCCAAACACAGTATTTATGAGTTTTGCCCATGGACATTGTATTAATACATTTGTACATGTTCCTGTTAAGAACATATCTGGAGACACATTTAACCTCAAAATCAAAATTTCTTGTATATTTCACATAAACAGAATATATAGTTCATATTCATAGGTATATAAATATATGATTTCCTCCATGATCAACATATAAACATATACATAAACACACAAAGTATATAACATAAACAGTGTTTGGGAAAGTTATTTATAAAGTAATGCATTACAATATTGCATTACTCCATAAAATAAGTAACTAATTGTGTTACTTAGTTACTTTTTATGGAAAGTAATGCATTACGTTACTTTTGCGTTACTTTTTGTCACCTGAACTGGGCTTGCTAAATATGTTTTTAATAACAAAAAACCCAAAGGTTGTATTTTTTGCAACTGTAAAGGCCCTTTCACACCAGAAGTAAAATTAATAAGCCTCAGGCTGAAAGTAGTGCCTCTGCACCTCACTCACAGTTTCTCTCAACATGGGGACAGGAGAGATGTCAATGAATAAATGGGAAAACCAAGTAACTTGCGTTGCTTATTTGAAAAATTAACTCAGCTTTTCTTGCAAATTTGAAAGTAATGCGTTACTTTAGTGGTTTGTGCACAGCATTACACATGAAACACTGCAATCCACACAACATGATGGGAAACGGAAAAAAAGGAAAAATTGTTAGTCTTGAGTCTTTGCTTTCGCTTTAATTTGAGCTACGGTATCCAGGGTAATGTCAGCATACACAAAAAACCAACCACATCAAACTGTCGATGCAAGAGAAAGCTGTTCGAAAGGGATGTTGGGGGAAAAAGTATATACAGGTGCTGGTCATATAATTAGAATATCATCAAAAAGTTGATTTATTTCACTAATTCCATTCAAAAAGTGAAACTTGTATATTATATTCATTCATTACACACAGTCTGATATATTTCAAATGTTTATTTCTTTTAATTTTGATGATTAGAGCTTACAGCTCATGAAAGTCAAAAATCAGTATCTCAAAATATTAGAATATTACTTAAGACCAATACAAAGAAAGGATTTTTAGAAATCTTGGCCAACTGAAAAGTATGAGCATGTACAGCACTCAATACTTAGTTGGGGCTCCTTTTGCCTGAATTACTGCAGCAATGCGGCGTGGCATGGAGTCGATCAGTCTGTGGCACTGCTCAGGTGTTATGAGAGCCCAGGTTGCTCTGATAGTGGCCTTCAGCTCATCTGCATTGTTGGGTCTGGTGTCTCTCATCTTCCTCTTGACAATACCCCATAGATTCTCTATGGGGTTCAGGTCAGGTGAGTTTGCTGGCCAATCAAGCGCAGTAACACTATGGTCATTGAACCAGCTTTTGGTACCTTTGGCAGTGTGGGCAGGTGCCAAGTCCTGCTGGAAAATGAAATCAGCTTCTCCATAAAGCTTGTCAACAGAAGGAAGCATGAAGTGCTCTAAAATTTCCTGGTAGATGGCTGCGTTGACTGTGGCCTTCAGAAAACACAGTGGACCAACACCAGCAGATGACATGGCAGCCCAAATCATCACTGACTGTGGAAACTTCACACTGGACTTCAAGCAACATGGATTCTGTGCCTCTCCACTCTTCCTTCAGACTCTGGGACCTTGATTTCCAAATGAAATGTAAAATTTACTTTCATCTGAAAAGAGGACTTTGGACCACTGAGCAACAGTCCAGTTCTTTTTCTCCACGGCCCAGTTAAGATGCTTCTGACGTTGTCTCTGCTTCAGAAGTGGCTTGGTAGCCCTTTTCCTGAAGACGTCTGAGCTCGGTGACTCTTGATGCACTGACTCCAGCTTCAGTTCTCTCCTTGTGAAGCTCTCCCAAGTGTTTGAATCGGCTTTGCTTGACTGTATTCTCAAGCTTGCGGTCATCCCTGTTGCTTGTGCACCTTTTCCTACCCAAATTCTTCCTTCCAGTCAACTTTGCATTTAATATGCTTTGATACAGCACTCTGTAAACAGCCACACCTTTCAGTAATGACCTTCTGTGACTTACCCTCTTTGTGGAGGGTGTCAATGTTCGTCTTCTGGATCATTGCCAAGTCAGCAGTCTTCCCCATTATTGTGGTTTCAAAGAACAAGAGATACCCAGAAATTATACTGTAGGGATGGTCATTTATTCAAACTCAAATGTAAATATTCTAATATTTTGAGATACTGATTTTTGACTTTCATGAGCTGTAAGCTCTAATCATCAAAATTAAAAGAAATAAACATTTGAAATACATCAGTCTGTGTGTAATGAATGAATATAATATACAAATTTCACTTTTTGAATGGAATTAGTGAAATAAATCAACTTTTTGATGATATTCTAATTATATGACCAGCACCTGTATATATAAAAAAAAGTTTTGGGGGGGAAAAAAATGTAGCTGAAATTTTCAAGACATGTTTTGTGATCGAGGGTCTATATGCGAGGGAGTGGCAATGGCCATGAATATTAAGTGAGTCTCACCTGAGAGACAAAGGGCCCTCCCCTAATGGCCCATCAGTGTGACTGTGAGGCAGGTAAGAGAGAATGTGAGGAGATTGAAAAAATATTGAAAAATATTTGTATTTTATTTACAACACAGTATAATTAAAACATACATAACAAAGGTCAAAGACACATTATTGTGCACACTGATCTAACCACAGAGATGTGAACAGACTTTGAGTCATTCCTGCAACAGATTCTGAAACAAGTAAATCATACCTGATATTTACGTGTGTTATTTAAGTGTTTCTACTTCTTTCCATGGATTCATGTAGAAAAAAAACATAATCAGTAGAAAAGGAGCTTGTTTTAACATAGAATATCAGTGTAGTTGAACATCTGATGTTGGTGCAGCGCTCTCAGAGGAAAACAGTTTGAAGAGACATCAGGATACATCTGGTGCTGGTATCTGATTCAATAAAATACAAACAAACAAAAACATTTGTGAGCATGTTAATATCAGGAACATCTGTATGTATATATATATATATATATATATATATATATATATATATATATATATAGGTTTTGTAGCCATCGACTCACACATGCTTTGTACTATCATAAAAAGAAGAAACTAATTATTGTTTAGCACGTTATTAAAATCTATTTCTGAACAGAGTAGGCTATTAATAATAAACACGTACTAAATATACTTAGACTCGTAGCATTCATCATGTTACAGTGTACACTCATATTACTTTTATTGTTTTATATAGAGCATGAAAACATCATCGCGCCGTAAGAAATTTAAATACAGTGAATTGCCCATCATATTAAAAATGTTTTACACGATTTCAAACATTGTAGTCAGGAATTATAGTTTGGGAAAAACCCAACTATGATTTTGTAGTCATACAGTCTAGTATGTATGATTTTATAGTAGACTATGATATGATTCTGTAGCCACAGACTCAAGCAAGCTTTGTACAATAAAAGGATGTACTTTGTGCTATAAAAAAAATGATATTTTATATCTGAGAAACTAATTATTATTGTTTAGCACGCTATTAAAATCTATTTGTGAACAGAGTATTAATAATAAACATGGTCTAAACATTCTTAGACCATAGCATTTATCATGTTGTAGTTTGGGAAAAACCCAACTAACTTTATGTCACAATAAAACGTTAACTAATGCAAAAAATAAACATTACTTACTCATCAGATTGATGTCTTCTGCTGGATGAAATCGTGCTCTTCTTTCGAGGGAAACCCTTCCTTTACTCAGCGCGAACAGTAACAGTAGCCGCGATGAGGATCTCTTCTTTGTTTGTGTTGGGCGTTTGCACGCGCGCACGTCCCACGCGGCTATTTACATATGAACTGCGCGAGCTGCGCGGGGGCGGGGTCACATTAGAGATATTGAGTCAGACGGGACAGACTGAACATCGTGTTGGTTTCATACGGATTACTTCATCACAGAATGTTTGTTTTCGACAAGACTTGCTTCATTTCAAAGTAGACACTTCAAGCTTTCTATAGATATAACTATCATGTCTCTGTGTGAAGTATTTGCTGAGTTACAGTTCATTTTAGTGACGCGTTTCTAAAAACAGTTCGCGGAGACGGAGAAGACAAAGAGCGCACCCTGTTTGTTTTCTTTATTCTTCAAAAGCACAAAGTTTAGTTGTTATTATGAGTGTATACAAATAAAAGTAGACCCCTTACAGATTCGAACGGTGTATTGCTCTTATCTGTACGATCAAAAATGGCAGAGTAATTCAAGCTCATTTCGGCAGGAAAATCGCGTTTGTATACGCGTTTGTCGACCCCAGAGGGTTAATAGATGGGCTGCTATAGCCAAACAGTGTTGCCAACTAATTTTCAGAGAAAGATGCTAAAGTAAGATCAATTTGTAGCTAAAAGTTGCTAAATGACATTATGTCATTGCGCGATGACGTCATTGCGTAATCACGGCGCAAAATTGTCACATCATCAAATCTCAGCTAAAATATATTTCATATATATTAGTTTAGATTTGTTTGTAAAATAATATGCATAATATAATATTAAAATATAAATAACTATTTAAAAAACATTGAATTATTGAACACTTACACATTTTTGAATGATTACAATTTAAGTTTTTTTTTTTTTTTTTTTAATAGCTAGTAAACTAGTAATATGACACATTCTCAACAATTATGCTTTAAGCAGTGTATTAGTAGTTAGTATGCTACACTCCAAGAAAAGGCTGTAAAAATACAGCCCAATCTACTATGTTAATATGAAAGAATTGTCCGTGTTGGTTTTTTACCTGCATTTTAAATTATGCATTGTGTTTTTGGGTTACAGGATTACAATGGATAATGGAAAACATCCTGGAAAATTACTAGTAGCCTATCTTTTCCATTTTTCTTACAGCATACTAACTGATCAACGATCGCAAGTACAAGCTACTAACAAAGTGTAGCCTATCATAAATGAACAATTATTCAGTTATTATCATTATTATTATATTGAAGAATTGCAAATAGTAGCTAACTCAATTCACGTGACGTGCGTACTGCTAGGCATCTTTGGTTTTCTTTTTGTGTAATTTGGATGGAAAATGTGTGTCTTTTTATTGTCTGAGTCACTTATCAAAGGTTGCTAAAAGTTGCCAAATAAATTTTAAAAAATTGCTAAATTTGTTGCTAGGTGCTTTTGGAAGAAAAAGTTGCTAGGGTAGTCTGAAAAGTTGCTAAATTTAGCAACAAAATTGCTAAGTTGGCAACACTGTAGCCAAAGCTTTAGTCACTTAGCCAATGCCAAATTGTTCTCTGATGAGGCCACCTTCACTTTCCATATCTGTGGAAGTTATGATGTGGAGAAGTCCCAAAGAGGCTTACCACTTGGAATATGAAGCATGGGGTGGATCAGTGATGATTTGGCCTGCAATATGCCAATCCCTGCTATGCTTAATGTGCACATCATTGCAATAGACTACAAAAACTGCAAAAAAAGGCTTATCTTACTTAGTATTTGTGTCTTGTTTCTAGTCAAAATATCTAAAAATTCTTAAATCAAGATGCATTTACTAGATAAGCAAAATGACGTAAGATATTCAGTCTTGTTTCCAGGGAAACAAACTAAATTAAATGCATTTTGCTTAAAATAAGTAAAACAATCTTGTTTTAATAATATTTTACTTACCCCACTGGCAGATAATTTTACTTGTTTTAAGCTAAATCTCATGTTGCTTAAAAATCCATTGTATCTGTCACTCCCAAGACAAATTGATGGTGTATTGGCCGCTAAAGGAAGGCTCTACATCATACTAATAAATTATTATGGTCTGAAACATGGTGTTTCAGCTTCATTGCCCAACCCTTTTGTGTGTGTGTGCGTGTGTAACTTTAAAATATCAGTCATTGATATCTTGGGTACAAATGCCAGCTTATTGTGCTAGTGTTTGGTAGTCTAGGTCATGTACACAGGCTGGCGATCCGTGGACTTTGCATTGGGGGGGGGGCTATCTAAAACAAGGGCTGAACAGTTGGCAAAGTACTGTTCAATCTCAGCAACTATAGGAAGTATGTTTATTTGGAAAAGGCGATGTTTCCTGTACCCTTAGAACTGTATAATCCATAACAATGTGCTGATCTGTTTTAATCTGTTGGATCATTCATTTGATTCCTAATGAAATTTGACTTGTAATGTGGGATCAAATAAAGTAAAATATCAATTTTGATTTTAAGGTGAAATATGTCTCCAGATGTGTTTTTGACAGGTTTTGTGGAGATTCACAAAAATAAAAATAAACTGAGCGCTGAGCTGTTTGTAATTACTTTAAACTTTTTCCTGGCCTCCTGCTCCTTTTTATCTCTCTCTTTCTTATCTTTCTTCTCCTGCTCCATGCGTTTCTTCTCTTCTTTTTCCAGCTTTTTCTTTAGTTCTTTTGATTCTTTTGTCATCTTTTCTTCTTTTGGTTCTTTGTTGTTTTCTGGCCTGTGGAGGAGGGTTTTCCATTAGCAGAATTTTGAGTGTGCTTTCCTTTTCGTAATTTTTTTTTCATTAATCATCTTAAAATTTGAGCCCAATTGATTTGCAGCCTTTACTAAAGACTAACCAACTACATTTTCTGAAGACAATGTGAGCAGCATTTGCCTGTGCAAAACGTGCTATTGTGATACTAGGGTGCTGCTTCACAAGTTTGTTGAAATTACTTCAAGTAACAGTGAAGGACAAGTGAAAATTAATACTTTGGTTCAGGGGTTTGCTCAAATCACTAAATATTATGAGCAACAGTAAATTAATGAATATTCATACATTAAATTAATATTCTTACCAGTTGTGATCAAGATCCTCATACATGTCCTCGTCTGACTCCTACACAAGAAACAAACAGCAACATCATCATTGGCTTTGTAAAAGTTACTGCATCAAAACCAACAAACTGTAAACAGTGTCCTTCTGCTCACTACAGTTTTCTTCAGTCCATTATAATCCGACTGTGGTGTTAATGCTCTCATTTCCTTTTGAGATGCTGATTCTTTTGCAGAAGTGTCTCAGCAGCGATATTTTATGCTAATTTTGACCTGATTAAACATGTGCATGGACCCACACACAATCGTGGACACACTCTAGATTTACTCATCAGTAGAGGTCTAAATATTTCATCTATTGTTATTAAGGATGTAGCACTATCTGATCACTTCTGTATTTTCTTTGATATATTGATCTCTGTTACCACTGAATCTAGATCTGTCTCTGTCAGAAAGAGATGCATTAACGAGAACACTAGTGCGCTATTTATGAAGGCTATATCTTCAACACCAAGCATTTCTGCAGACTCTGTTGATCTTCTCCTGGATTCATTTAACTCAAAAGTTAAGAATGTTATTGATGATATCGCTCCTGAAAAAGTCAGCAAGAAGAATGGCAGACAAAAATCATCTTGGAGAAAATCAACAGCAGTTCAGAGTATGAAAAGACAATGCAGAAAAGCTGAGCAGATGTGGCGGAAGACGAAACTCAAAATTCACTATAGCATCTATAAAGACAGCCTTCATGCTTTCAATGTGGAACTGGCCACAGCTAGACAGACCTTCTTCTCAAACCTCATAAACAGTAACAAACAACACTCGCACTCTTTTTGCTACTGTTGAGAGACTAACAACCCCCAAGTCAGATTCCCAGTGAAATGCTCTCCGACAGCAAATGCAATGAGTTTGCTTCCTTCTTTTCTGAGAAGATCAATAATAAGAATTTAAAACTGTTTTAAAATCTTCTTAAATCAATTTTTATATCTTGCTTTTATTATTATTTTTTAATTCCTTGTTTTTATTGTTGTGACTTTTTTCACTTTCTTTTATGTAAAGCACTTTGAATTACCACTGTGTATGAAATGTGCTATATAAATAAACTTGCCTTGCCTATTTAAAACATCTCTAAAGAGACGCAAGTAAACACAACAAACATTTCATCTTTACCTCAGGGTCATGGCTGCTTTTACCTAAAACAGAAAAGAGACTTCATAAGTACAGACTTCCTCAGCACTAATGATAGAGGAAGTCACACGTAATATACAAATATGATTGCATGTGATAATTGCATGTGCTCTCTCTTTAAATTAAGGTTACCAGCTTTGATATTTTGTAAGATAATGGCATTCAGACATTAGGTATCCAGATATTTATTGGGGTCACTGTATGTGTCAAACATTAATATTAATAACTTCTCTATGAATGGCACCTAGAGAAGTCTCCGTCCGGCTCATGATGTCCGTATCATCATAATAACCCTCCTCATCCCTGTTCACAACAGAAGAAACAGGTTACACAGTAAATACAAGCTTACTTTTAAATTGCAGCTTCACATCTTTGTCTAAATAGTAAAACATTCAATCGTACCATTGCATTCCCTCACAAAAATAAACTGTGCTATAGTGTACAACATCAGGGTGGTAATACTATGAAATTATGAACACATACAATGAGCTTAGCATTGTGGCAATGCAAATATTACTGGGTCTTTTATATTGTTATTTTACCAACTATTACCATATTCATGTACAACAGCATTTGTGTATTTTTTTACTCATGTGTCACTCCAAGGTATTTCATTAGTAAAACCCCATTGTATTACTACAGAACAATGTTCTAAAATAAATAAATAAATATTTAAAAATTATTAAAATAATTAATTTCATACTACTTCTTTGTAAAGTATTTTATATTTCTATATTTTTGTTGTATTGTAATGACATGCAAATCTCCAGAATTATTATTGATACCGCTTTTAAACATATCTCATAAAGGGATCACTCACATCGGAGGGGGAGCAGGTGGAAATGTGAAGTCTGGTGGTGGGGGTGGAGTCACAGATGTGATTGACAAGTGGTCAGGAGGCGGTGGGTGTGGGAAGGAGAAATTTTCCTCTGGGTTGCTGGTGTTGGATACTGACGAACCAGCAGATGGAAAGAGAACATGAAGCAACAAGTGTGTATATGTATCATTTATTTATTTTACTAGAGGTTATAGTTCACAATTTAGGGAAATAGCTTTTGGATGTTTAGACAAGAATGTAGTAGGCCCAGAAAGCATTTGGACACACTTCATAACACATCAAACCACCAGAACCAGAAAAAAATGTGCTTAATTATTGTGAAAATAATACAAAAATCCTGAATGGTCCTACTATAGGATTCATTTTCTTTATGCAAACAAAACATTTTGTGGAATGTATTCTTTTATATATATATATATATATATATATATATATATATATAAATTATACTTGTTTTGATATATAGTTATATAATGCAATGACATTTCAACAATTTTAAGTGATTTAAACTACCATTCAAAAATTTGAGGTCAGTAAGATTTTATTTTTTAACAAATTAATATTTCTATTCAGGAAGAATGCAATGTATAGATAAAAAATTACAGTAAAGCAGGGTTCATTTCCATTTCAAAATTCCATACTTTTCCAGACTCAAAATTCCAAACCTCTCTGTAGATTTTTAGACCATATTTAACATAATTACACGAAATGTACAGATGGCATAACATTTGCCAAGTTCAAGGGTCTATAACAAAGACTGGTACTGTAAAAAAAGTGTTTAAGATTTGGCTTTCATTGGGGAAGTATACCATATTTCAAGGCCTTAGGTCCGCTAAATGGGCTGATGGCACAACAGGTGGCTCAGCGTGCATTGTCCTATATGCTAAATTTAATGGTTTCTAGTGCGCACATGAAAGTCTGTATATTTTTTATTTTTGCAAAGGTCCTTGAGTTATGCAATACGGTGCTAAGAATATAGTGTGAAGAAACCCAAAATGCCTCTAACCTGCATTTTGCATAATGAAAAAGTGCACCGTGAATTCATTCAGTCATATTTGGCGATCACTAAAGAATCACTAAACAGCTGCCATGAAACCTCACTTCTTGTACGATAAATTTATTTTCATCAAGTTCTGAATTTTCTATTATAAAAAAAAGTAAATAGGGGCAAAAGTCTGGAAATCAAATTCCTACTTTTCCAAACCCTGTAGGAACCCTGGTAAAGACTTTAATGTTGCAAATGATTTATATGTTTTAAATAAATGCTGTTCATTTGAACTTTTTATTCATTAAAGAATTGTCACAGTTTCCACAAAAATATTAAGCAGCAAAATGTTTTCAACATTGGTAATAATCAGAAATGTTTCTTGAGCAGCAAATCAGCATATCAGAATGATTTCTGAAGGATCACGTGACACTGAAGACTGGAGTAATGATGCTGACAATTCAGCTTTGACATCACAGGAATAAATTATATTTTAAAATATATTCAAATAAAAAAACATTATACATTGTAATATTTCGCAATATTACTGTTTTTACTGTACTTTTGACCAAATAAATGCAGCCTTGAACAGCCAAAAACACAAAAAAATCTTTCTGACCCCAAATTTTTGAACAGTAATGTGTCCAAAATCTTACTGGTATTTTGTGTGTATACTTACATTATTCCAGTCATTTAAAAATAACGAACTGAATCTTTCTCAACTGAATAAAAACAAATCAGTTTAGCTTTCATGGAGGTCCGTATCTTACCGTTCCCTCTGAACTTGTTGAGGTTAACTAGCGGAGGTCTCTGTGGTTTGGCGGGACACTTTCCTAAAACAAACAAACCGGGAAGAGGCTTCTTTTTCAGCACTGACAAATCACCAGTAGTGGTTTCCGGTGCTGTGGAGATCTTTTCATGAAGAAGGGGTTTCTGCATGATAGGCAGTTTGGCAGGACTCTGAGATCCAGCTCCACTGGGGGCTTGTGTATAAGCGTTCTCCTGTTTCCCTCTATTGGGCAGCTTCACTCCAACAGTATCACTTCTCGGGTCACTACTGGTCTTGTTGTTAGAAACTGGAGGATTGAATCTAGCCTCCATAGAGTTAACCGTGAAGTTGGGTTTGACCATGAGAGGTTTAGGCAAAGGCTTGGAGCCTGCACCATTATTCATGTCCACAGCTTTGAGTTTTGCCGGCTTGGGGATCAACACTGGATTCTGCTCATGATTCCCGGCTCTGCCGAATTGATTGTTCTGAGCAGGTTGGGAAAACGGACTTTCACCAGCCAGTGAATTAAAACGAGACTTCAGGGATTGTACATTAGTGAAACTGGCCTAAAAATGTCAAACATAAACATTAGTAACACTTTACAATAAGGTCTCATTTGTTAACATCAGTTAATTCATGAACTAACGATAGTTGCAATAGTTTTACAGCATCATTAACCTTTGTAAATGTTAATGAAAATACAATCGTACGGTGTTCATGTTAATTCACGGTGAATTAACTAATGTTAACAGAGACAATTTTGGTTTTAAATATGCTGAAAAAGATTTAGTGTAGAAACAATTTTAACTCAGAAATTGCTAGTAAATTTCACAAGTAATTCCGAGGAAATGCAAGTAACACTTTGAATTACACACACAATTTTAAAGTAGAAAACTGCAATATTTTTCTAGTAAAATGTACTCCAGTAATCAACTTTAAAAAATGTAAATGAATCCTTTAACACTAGGTACTACATAACTTAGTAACTCACCCCAGGTTTGTATGAAGCCACATCTCAAAGACACGTCAAATCATGTGGCTTGTTGAGGAGACATATGCTATGACTTTAATTAGGGATGTGCGGGACTAGTCAACTAAACGGTACAGCTCCTGCTACACTGTAAAAAAAAAAAAAAAAAGTTGAGCCAACTTAAAATTTAAGGCAACCAGCTTCAGCAGATTTTTGAGTTTTGCAACAAAAATTTGAGAATCTCCCACAAAAATAAGTTGAGCAAACTCAAAAATCTGCTGAAGATATTTTTTTAATTTCGCTCAACTTTTTATTTTTATTTTTACAGTGTAGTCGACACTGAAATCAATAGTCGATTACAGGAGAGATAAAAAAATTACCATAATGTTAACGTTACATTTAAAACATTTTAACAACAAGCTAAAATTAAACTTGTGAAAAATAATAAATATCAAAATATTTAAATATATAAATATTTTTAAAAGCGTGTCTGGGCGGAAACTACATTTTTACCTCAGACCTGGCATGTGTTTTCTTCATGTCATCTGCGGCAAGCTCGAAATGACCACGTGAAGAACCAGCAAGGTGTGGGATTATTTTAAATTAGAAGGAAACGGAAAAATTGTGTGTAAACTGTGTAATGTCAAATTGGCTTACAATAACTCTACTGGAGCGATGTGTAATCATATTCAATACAGGCAGGTATGAGTTAGCTTGGAGGCTAGCCAAAGCCAGCCAATGTCAATCATGCCATACACTACAACCCGCCGCTGGGTCCGCGATCCCATCCGTGCCGTCTATTCCTCTAAACGAAGACCCACTTCGGTGGTGGAGCGGGATTTCCAGGCTCTTTTCGAAACTGTCTGCTTGCTTGTAGTTATCTCTCTGTGTGCCAGTGACTTCAGTTCCTGCTGAGCACGTTTTTTTATTTCAAGTGCAGAATCGCCTCTAGTCCCTTCTTTCGCCAGACCACGTTAACATGTTAAATTCACTGAACACATGCGCATGGTCTAAGTAGGTAAAACGAGCATTGTTTTGTTTTTAGACAATATAGCCAACATGAAGTACATTTTTTAAAGCCGTTTTAATGCTATTCCTTGATAAACTTTCCTATTGTTTTTGACTTGTGTTTTAATATGTTGGCTAACGTTATATGAAAATGAAGAATTCTGTCAGTCTATTTTCCATTTCTGCATTGCTCCAGCTGATCTGAATAAATAAGCTATGCACTGGTTTATATTGAGTGTATGCTCTTCCTTATTTTCTGTTTAACGACCGCCTAAAATTAAATGATGATAACGTGAGGCAAGCATGCGGCATAATCGTGACCTATTTTTAGCAGATTTCATTGAGGGATTTGACAGTGTGATGCAAAGATTAAGTATTTCAAGTGTAGGCTGTTATACACGCACAGTTTTTTTTCTTTTGCCATTTTTTGGGGGTTTCTAGCTTTTAGACTAGTCGGATACAAAACTTCCGTTTAAACGACAGTCAAATTAGTCGTAGCGCACATCCCTAACTTTAATATGCAATTAGACTTATATGGTGGGCAATAAAATGGAGCAAAATAATCACATAAACTTACAGTAAATGGGCCTATGGAAACCTGATTCTCTTTTTTAAAAAAAAGAAAAAAGCCCCTATAATTTTAGGTAAAAAAAAGATAATAATTTTGAGATTAGTTTAAAATATAAAATTGCAATTGTGATATAGTCAAAACAGTGTAATGAAAAAAAAAAACATTTCGAAAAAGTAACCCCCCCCCAAAAAACTTTTGACAATCAGTTCTTTAAAAAAAAAACAACAACAAAAAAATTGTTTCGTGTGAGCATTTGTTGGATGTTAAAGTTTCTTAATGGAACGACCAAAGATGACAATAAAAAAAACTTTCACTTTTAAGAGTGTAGCAATGCTAAAAGCCACTCTGAACACAACCAAACACAAAACCCTAGCACTGTGGTTTTGCACAGTCAACACAAAATATAAAAAATGACTATATTTATTAACTATAATCACTAATATTATAATTAAGGCAGCAATATACAAACCCCTCTTAAGCAGGCTACTGATAAAAAAATGTTGAATATTTTTAAAAGCTGTGAAACTGAGCATATTCACACCTTTAGGGTTCCGCCTTTACACTAGTCTTTCTTTACATTCACAAGTGTGAAAAACACGGAGAATTTTTATACTGCTATCTTGTTTCTTCAAAATGCAGCTATATGATCGATATTATTGCATTCTTATCAATCATATCATATAATTATCAATCCTAATAAGAAAATCCACAAGCATCAAATCACTATTCCTATTATTGCATCTGCTAACTCAAGTACGATCAAGATAATCAAGAACTAAATCATCAACAGCAAACTGAAAAATCATAATAAATGACATTCATATAAATAAATCAGTAAAATTTCCCTGCAAACTCACCCAGCCAGCACATAAGTGTGCGTACAAGAGTACAGTGACTCTGAAAATGGTGAGAATCACAAATACACCCAGAGGAAACGCATGTTTCCATTACTTTAATAAGGAAGAGGTGTAACCAGGGTTTCACTATCGAGCACCACAACCCTGATCTGGGGTCAGATTTAACATCAGCTTAAAACCACACTCTTACTCTTTGGACCTTCAGAGCGAGAAACACCACAAACTCGTGTCAGGTGGTCAAATGTCAGGGATAAAAACAGAATACTAATAACAATAATATCTCTGGCGTTTAGTTGAACAGCATATGAAGGTCAGTTTTCGAATTCAGAACGCCACAAAAGTGTTTCACCAACAGCACTGTTAAAGCAAACAAACAGACTCACCATGATAATGATGATGGCATGTGCTGGCATTAGTCTGTCTGTGGAGTCTTTTCAAGGAGTGTGGTTGAACAAATGGGAAAACTGATGACTAAACAAGCTTACCACAACTTTTTTCTTCCTCCTAAACGTTTGAGCAAAACACATTCATTTGAACCAATGAGTGAATAATATGGATTTATAGGGCAAACAAAACTTCAATAATTTAATTAATCATTTCAATTGCAATCTGATATGACTTTGCATAGTATGTTGTTAAACAAAATGTGACCCTGGGGGCATATTACAGAAAATTTCTTATCTTAGGTCTTAACTTAAGATATGATATGTTAAATTAGGATTTTTCGCAAATTCGTATTACAGAAGCAAATCTTAACTTGATTTGGGATTCTTATCCTATCCTACAAAGTAGTATCTTATCTCTAGTTAGGAAATCTTAAATGGCATAATCAAGCTCGACAATCCACTCTCGGGTCTGTTACCAAGCAACCAACACTGCTGATGAGGTAAACAAAATACCGGTAATAGAAGCTACTTCACTGTGAAAATCGCCTTTTGCAAAAAAAACGTAAGGCATTAGTCACTTGCACTACAACAAATAATGCTCCTTGACACTTTTGTTGGTCTCAATAATGCTGGTTGCAGTTCCTGTGCTAACTGTATGTTGTGCGGCAGTCTGTAATTACTTATAAGTGTTTTGTCATCAAAATATAACCAAGAGTCTGTCTTTTTTTCTGTCTTTTAAAGTTAGAAAGATCCTAACTTTAAAATCTTATCTTATCTGTTTGGTAACCATGGTAATTTCAGTTAGGACCACATTTAGGACAAAAGCTATTACAGAACAGCGTTTCCTAAGTGCGTTATCCTATCTTAACTACAGATAGGAAAGGGGTATTACAGAAACCTCCTAACTTGACAAAAAACCCTAAAAACTGTCTTAACTTTAGGACAACCCCACAGCTGTCCTAACTTCAAAATTATTTGAAAACCAACTGAAAAAACGCTTACAACTGTGCTGTCCGACGATGGTATTACATTTATTAATAGTTGAAAATTAAGAACGAAGATGTTTAATGGTAGAAAGACTCTTGGTTATATTTTGATGACAAAACACTTATAAGTAATTACAGACTGCCGCACAACATACAGTTAGCACAGGAACTGCAACCAGCATTATTGAGACCAACAAAAGTGTCAAGGAGCATTATTTGTTGTAGTGCAAGTGACTAATGCCTTACGTTTTTTTTGCAAAAGGCGATTTTCACAGTGAAGTAGCTTCTATTACCGGTATTTTGTTTACCTCATCAGCAGTGTTGGTTGCTTGGTAACAGACCCGAGAGTGGATTGTCGAGCTTGATTATGCCATTTAAGATTTCCTAACTAGAGATAAGATACTATTTTGTAGGATAGGATAAGAATCCCAAATCAAGTTAAGATTTGCTTCTGTAATACGAATTTGCGAAAAATCCTAATTTAACATATCATATCTTAAGTTAAGACCTAAGATAAGAAATTTTCTGTAATATGCCCCCAGGGTCACAAATGCCCATTAACTGTGATAAGGAAGAAGGAAGACATGAAAGCCAGTCATAATGGAAACTAAAACAAGGACAATTAACCACTGATCTTAAGGGGTGAATCTTTCAAAAATATAGGTTTTTACCTCAAAATCAAAAGAATACTACAAAATATAAATCATCATATATAATTATGCTATAAATTAGATTATAATTATACATTATATTACTATATAATTATAAATCATGTTTTGCTAGAAAATTAAGCCTGCTCTTTTCTCAGTTAGCAGTTAACAATTAAGCACACTTTTCCAAATTATTTTACAATTATTCTCAAAAGTGATAAAGGCAGTACAAAATACACACACACACACACACACACACACACACACACGTCGTACGTGTGTCTGTGTGTGTATTTTCTAAAGACTTTTTAGTATTATAAAAATGGGAATTGGGGCAAATGTGCACAAAAACAGGCCTTTTTTATTTCATGTACAATAAAATATAATTTCTTGCTAAGTTTTGGAGTAAATATGACCCAGGCATGTTCTTGACAGGTTTAGTGAGATTTGTGTATGTCTGTCCCTTACAGCCACATTTTTCATTTCCCTGAATAATATGTCTGCATACAATCCTACAGTCTGTCTGATAAGAGTGTGTCAATGTCCTGTATGGCTTTGGAGGTTTTCTGCAGAGCCTCAGAGATGCAGTTCTCTGTGAGTTTGATCTCAGGTCGGTCAGAAGAACGCTCACAGCTCAAAGATCTTCCTGCAGGTCGCAAGAGGGGGCTGTTCTCCAACAAAACTGGTGGACTGTGTTAAAGAAATATCTACTCGAAGGCATCCTGCTCTCAATAATCAGCTTCTACACCAACAGAGTCACATAATCTCACAAAAAAGGATACAGTTAAACCTCTTGATCTTTTCCAGTTCAGAAACAACTGATCTGTATAGGAAATCAGGATGGAATCAGACATTTTGGATTCTACCATAAATAATCAAGTTCCCTGTGTAAAACTTTGTATACCAACAAACATGATTGTTGTTACCAACCTCCATGCATTTCACCATATAGTAAAGCAAAACCTGGACATTAATTTTTACATTCCATGGAAAAACATACTTGTTTTGAATGACATTTCCAGGTGAACTATCCTTTTAAGATTGATTGATATGCATCCTCCAGGTCAAGTGATGCAAATGACTATAATATTAATACAAAATAATGATGCAGGGAATAAGAGTTCCTAAATACCTGCACGTTATTGGCTGAGGTGTGTCAGAATGGGCGGAGTCTGAGAGAGCCACACCCACTGCACTCATGCTCTGATCTGTCTGTTTTACCCAGTCACACCACTGCACTACTGCAGACACATACCTGAGACAGAGAGGGAAAAAATTTGAACTTAAGGATTTTCATAAGCAATTGGTGTATTGAATATTACATCATCTCTTTACCTTTGATAAGTTTGGTCTGTCTCAACTTGGACAAGAGTTTGGTGCCCATCTGGCAAACTGAGCTGGCACCACCTGTGAGGCGGTCTGGTTTCTGTCTTGAGTCTCTGTTCCATTTCTCCAAACTGCCATCACAAATACATAAACTAAAAATGTGACATGCTGAATGATTAGGACTGGGACATTTCACTAAATAAATAAATAAAATATATTACATGCAGGAAACTTAAAGTAAATTATATAAACGTAAAATATAATTTTTTTTTTTTTTTTTAAGTCAGTTTTTCATTAAATTATCACAAATACATAAACTAAAAATGTGACATTCTGAATGATTAGGACTGGGACATTTCACTAAATAAATAAATAAATTATATTACATGCAGGAAAATTAAAGTAAATTATATAAACGTAAAATAGAAAATGTTTTGTAAAAAGTCAAGTTTTTTTTATTTAATAATTTAAGTATCACTTATGTGCAACAAAACCATACATAGTACTAAATCTGCAATATTCAATCATATTATTATTAATATTATTTTATAAATTACATAATCATTTTACAAATTTTATATTATGAAAAACACCATGCAGCACTGCACTTCTGTGAACATGCTTGCACAATGTTGCAAATTGTTGAATTTTAGTTTGAATATTTAAATAAATGGAACCTAATTCACCTTAAAACTTAGGATTTTAATGGTTGTAAACTTATCAAAATGTTTCAACTCCTTAACTAGTGAAAAGCTGATCAAATGTGCAAGTAAACAAGCAGTTTGGTGAGTTGATACATTATCAGGAATAGGATATTGTCTGACTCCTGTGTATTTTAACGAAGTACATGCGTGATGTACCTGTGCAGGTGTATATGTGTCAGATTTCCACATCATCTGCGCTCTAACTCCATCCAGAAACAAGACCTCGACAGTCCCATCTGAGAGAGCTTTAAAATAGCCTGTACCTGCCACCGCCACCTCCTGAACCACACGCACACATTCACACACCGCAGCCTGCTGAAGACAGAACCGTTACCGTTAAACACATCCATATACACTGGACACAACGGATAGAGTGAGTATTCATCAGAATATCACACGCACCTCGTTCCAGCAGTAAACAGAGAGTGGGGACCTCAGGGAGCTTCTGGCCTGTTTGAAGCATTTCAGAACCCTAATGAAATAATACAAAAATATATTAATATATGCAAGTTTGTGTACACAAAATATACACTACTGTTCAAAACTTGGGGTTGGTAAGTTTTGTTTTATGTTTTTGAGATTAGTCTCTTATACCCACCAAGGCTTCATCTATTTGATCAAAAATACGGTAAAAACTGTAATATTGTGAAATATTATTAGAATTTCAAATATCTGTTTTCTACTGTAATATATTTTAAAATGTAATTTATTCCTATGATGCAAAGCTGAATTTTCAGCATCATTACTCCAGTCTTCAATGTCACATGATCATTAAGAAATCATTTTAATATGCTGATTTGCTGCTCAAGAAACAGTTACTATTATTATCAGTGTTGAAAACAGTTGTGTTGCTTAATATTTCCATGGAGACCAGGATTCCTTGATCGATAGAAAGTTCAAAAGAATAGCATTTATTTGAAATTAAAAATGTATTTACTGTCATTTTGATCAATTCAATGCATCCGTACTGAATAAAAGTCTTAATTTCTTTCTTTTTTAGTAGTGCTGGGCAACGATTAATCACATCCAAAATAAATGTTTTTGTGTACATATTATAATGTGTGTGTATGTACTGTGTATATTTATTATGTGTGTGTATATATATATATATAAATAAATATAAATACACACACATGCATGCATATTTAAGAAAAATATGTTATGTTCATATATTAAATATTTATAATATAAATTATATGAATATAAATATATACATGTAAATATACATGTAAATATTTTCTAAATATATACTGTATGCGTATGTCTTTATATATACATAATAAATATACACAGTACACACACATATATTATGTACACAAAAACTTTTATTTTGAATGCGATTAATCGTGATTAATCATTGTCCAGCACAATTTTTTAGAAACTAAAAAAAAAATACAGTAACTCTGTTCAAATCCCTCAGAATGAGCAATAGTAACAGTGATGCTTGACTTTATGATTATTATTATTGCAGAGCGACGATTTGGGTGTCATTATCACCCCCTAGTGATTGAACTCTATAAATTCATTTAGTGAATCATGGCTCAAGGTTGATGTTCAGTTGGGAGGTGCTGAAAGATATAAACAAACTATTTGACATGTCCTATAGACGTATTGCAGATGAGCAAACACTCTAAAAAATACGTCTTGCAGATGTAAATGCAGACATCAAATAAGACGTCTCCGTGATGTACGTGTGCTATCAGGGGCAGCTATCCTGTGAATCCTGTCTGCTGGTGTGTGATTTTGGTTTTGATGTGAGCTGTATGCTTGTAAACCTCTCATCTGACCTGCTGGCCCGTGTGACGACAGACTGGACAGAATACAGCTGACCCGGTACATCAGGTGGGAGACCACACAGGTAATACACACACTCCACTGCCTGAGAACACACAGAAATCAACCCATCTTCTGAATCAGACAGTAAATGTATACACTCTACCTTTAATTCACCGAATGTCAAAGTGAACACATTACAGAGAGGTGTCTTACATCTCTGTGAGCAGCTCCGGATTTGTAATGTGTGAAGTAATTGGCTAGAACTCCATTAGATCTGATCACAGAACCGTCACCAGGTGAGATCTCTACCATCGGTATCACTCCATCTACTATACTGAAAGAGATGAAATGAAAACATCATTAGTATAAGGTCCCAAATAGCTCACCCAAAAATTGAAAACTCTGCTGTCATTTATACCCTCAAGTTTTTCCAAGTTTGTACGAGTTTTCCTTTTCCTGCTGAACACAAACAAAGATATTTTGAAGAATGTTGGCAACCAAACAGTTGCTGGTAGCCATTGACTTCCACAGTATGGGGAAAAAAACTATGGAAGTCAATGGTTGCCAGCAACTGTTTGGTTACCAACATTCAAGAAAAAAGAAAAAGAAAATAATTTATTCAACCTCATGTCATTCTACACTTTTCTGAAAGATGTTCTTCTGTGGAACACAAAAGAAGATATTTTGAACAACATTTGACCCCATTGACTTTCATTGGATCAGTAATTCTGATATTTCTCTTTTATGTTCCACAGAATTTGAAAGGAAGTCATTATATAGTCTTATGAATAAGTCATAAGGGTGAATAAATGATGATGCAATTTTCATCTGGGTGAACTGACAAAACTGACACAATAAATGACAAAGTAACTAATTAATCAAAAGCAAATTCTTAAGTAAAGATTACAGAATTGTATTATTAGATATAATAAATATAACATAATATAATACTTACGCAAGAAATAGTACTAATATTTTTCTTATTCTGGATTCTTAGAGGATTTATTTGATCCTATGTGCTCCTAAAAAGTGGTTCTAAATTAATTATAGGGATTTTTGACTACATAATTTACTTAATGTGCTAAATCTTTTTTTTTAACCATCTATCTTTGACTTCAAAAAAGTTATTAGCCTATTAATGGTATTTAAGATGATGTTACAAGTAGTGGTGCTAATGTATGATCATGAAATGAATCAGAAGCACTCACCGGTATATGATGCCTTTGCACCAGACCACTTTCACCAGCTCAGCTGTGACTTCCTCTTCCTGTTCCAGCAAATCAGGATTCACAGTGTCATAACGCCACCTTAACGTCACATTAACATACTGTGAGTGTCGACAACATATTAACATCAAACACTGATTGTAATTGTAGTTTTTCTATGAGAATAAATATGAGGGGTGAATCCAGGTCACATTTCACTCCAAAATAAACAAATTAATAAAAATATATCCAATTTATTTTCTTTGAGAGGAAATACATATTTTTGTTTGTTTGATTTTTATTTGGGAATGAAGTATGACCTGTTCTTGACAGACTGAGTTTCAGGTGAAGGCATAAAGAAAGAGATGACACGAGACTGTATTCTGTGTTTGTTTGGCGTTCCTCACCTGTGCTGATGAGGAGAAGGACACTTTAGAGGCAAAGGTTTGGGAAGCTGAGTTTTCAGCCCTGTTTTACAAGTTTCTTCTCCGTTTGTGGAACTTCTTCCATTTTGCCCATTGACCGTATTTATTTTAGTTTTTTGTGATTCCCAATGCTTGAATGCTAATGACAGAGGATAGGTCCACATCTGTGGGTAAAGCACTCGGGAATACTGCTGGATTACTCTGGTGTATGCATCCACCTTCCCAGACTTCAAACTTGTTGATTCCAGTCTTTCCGTATTGCGGGCTTTTACGACTGACCCAGAATGGTCCATCCGAGCACCCACTGAGGCTTCAGAGAAGTTTAAACCCTTAACCGTGGCAGATTTCGACGACAAGCTACTTAATGAACATGTGCTTTTGTGGTGTTGACCTTGCAGATACTGCGACTCTACTTCATTTTGGCTGGACCGACACATAAAGTCCACTGTGAACTCTTCTCCAGAAGAGGAAAGGACGAGTGTGGCATGTCCATCTACAGAGCAAACTGTGATCTCTCCATGCGGCCCAGCAGTGCAGGAGTCAGGCCCGGGCCACTCCACCTCAGTTATGGCACTGGTGAACGGCTGCAAATCAGCATTTGGTTAAGCAAATAAGCACAAGTGAAAAATTAAGCTGGACTGACATGATTTCAGAAATTAAAGCAAACCTTACTACAGCTTTAAGACAGTCTAACCTTGTTGAATTCCACAGTTATGAGTTCCTCAGGTAAATATGGATGAGTTGCATACTTGTTTCTGAACGCCAAAGCATTCAGTACCAGTGTCTAAACAAGAGAGAAAACAAATAAATTATGTATTTTTTTATACTGTGCACCCATATTTACTGCAGTAAACTACTTTAGACAAACAGACAGATATATGGTTAGACTGATAGATAGATAGATAGATAGATAGATAGATAGATAGATACAGTATTGATATATTTTACTACATTTTTGGTAGTGAAAAGGTCATGTGTACCTTATACTCGCTGATGGCGAATCTTGTTCTCTGTCTGACTGTCTCTCTGGGCTGTAGCGGGTGTGCAGAGGGTGACATGTATTTCTCTATCATGAACTCAGATCCGCAGGGCGAGAGCTGCAGTCTGCGCCCCTCTGAGTAAAACACATCCACAGACTCATCCACATACATGACCATAAACCTGAGCGAACACATGACTCACTTCACACGAGACAGACAGCGCTGCGGTTACAACTCAAACCAAATACATAGTCATTTGACTGCGACTATCTACACTAAAATCACTGAAGCAACACAAACAAACTCCACAGTATAATTGTTGTTGTTGATAGAGTCGATCAATTCGTGAATGGATCATTCTTGCGAGTCGGATCTTTTGAATGGATCGTTTTTGCGAGTCGGATCTTTTGAATGAATCAATTGAACTTGTTTACAAAACCGGGAGGGATGAAAAATAGCAAAAATGAAACGTAGTGGAAAATTTACGATTTGATCGTAGGTATTAGTTAAACGCATTACACGATAACGTGGGAAAACGTCTCGAAAACTGATTTTTATGAGCTGAACCAAACGAACGTCTTTATTAATTAAACTTACTCGGGAAAATAAGACATAATAAACAATACGTGTATTATTCTGGATTCATACAATACGTGTATGTAGATAAAAACATAGGGATGTCAGTGTCCAGGTGATCCATTTCTTTGAAAGGACTGTTCAAAAGAACCGATTTGCAGAAATGACTCGGACTTCCCGTCTCTAGTTGCCATGGTGCAAATTTTCGCGGTTGATGAAGAGAATGACGCTGATTGGATGAATCACTTCTTCTGCAGTACTGTGCGTTCTCTCATCGCCCCCTTGCTGCAAAACCGAGGTAATATGAGAGTTCATCTCGCGAAGAAATATACTTAATTTCTTCTATTTCACATATAATTAATTAAAATGATGCCGGTATTAGCACACACAAAAGTAAGTCTAAATAACATGATATCAACATAGTTCGTATTTTTGCATTCTTTTATTTTACTTTTTCTTTATGCTAAAATATGATTTGCTTTGTCTTTCTGTTTTTAATTATTATTTTGGAGTAAATCACGACCAGGATGTTCAACCCTTTATTAATCTTAACACATTTACCGAATATCAGTTTTATTAGAAAGGTATTGAACTGTCTAAATGATATCACTGGTCAATTTTTTATTTTTTTTTTACTTCCTAAATTCCAACTTAATTTTGTCTATTCTTTTCTGTTTTTGTCAGTTTTACAAAAGCCATACAATTAAGGTCATGTTTCTTACCCAAAACAGGCTTTAGTTCACAGATCAACAGGCGATTCAGTGCTTGAAAGGGTTAACAGATTGCAGAACAAGTTGGACAGCATCTCGCCTAACAATTCATGAAATGGGAAAAAAACTAAACAAAACAAAAAACAATCAGGATTAACAAACAGTTTAGGCCACTTGGGTTCCTATAAAATGCAAAGAGACCGTGTTTTTATAAAGATTTATTGCAGGCAAACAATGCAGTAAATAATATTTACAACTATAGTAAAATAAACATTCCTTTATATGGGATCCATGAGATGTTGGTGATGAGAATAGTTCTGTAAATCACAGTGGCGGATGAATCTGTATAAACTCCCAAACCTGTTCTGAGCTTTTCCTCCAAATTGATACACTTAACATACGTGGAAACTTTATTCCTGCATTCGAAAAACCAAACGGACTATAAAGTCAGGCTTCCTTTTTCTTCAAATATGTGCATAAATTGAAAATCTAAAAAGGCTTGAGTAGAATCTGATAAAGGAAGAACAACAACAAAAAAATTGTATTCTCTTAAAATGTTTTTGTCTTTCTCCCTGTGCTCTTCGACTCTACATGGCAAAGCCTTGAGGAGTAAAATGCAAAACCCAGTTTCTCCTACATTTAGTTGGATATTGAGCAGTTAGTTTGCAAACAAACCACACTTACACTTGATGATGCTACTCTTCGGCTCATTAAAATCTCACTGCAAACTTTTTTTGGGGATTTTTGACAAATCAGAACACGCATAAAATAAACCTCACAACCCAAATGCCAAACCAATGGCCTGACGGACTTGCCAATTATGCTGCATTACAACTAAACCGTAATCCCAGCCATTAAATCCAGTGACATTGTAGCCAAGAAGTGCTTGTTGAGAAATCAAACGAAAAATCAACCGAAACATTCTTGGTTTTTCCCGCTCTGAAACATTCCAGCTGGTCGGGTGTGGCATCAGCATGACCATCTCACAGTCTCTCATTTCTTTCTTTTTGCGTCTGACTCCATGCAAAACTTCTCAAATGCCTCCTCGATCTCCGGATCCATTTCATCTTCATCACCGCAGAAGCTGCAACATAGAAGCATACTTTTTTTAAGCTGTGGTGAAAAAAAAACTATTGTGAGATATGAACTCAGAATTGCAAGAAAAGAGTCTGAACTGTGACATAAAAAGTCACATTTACATTTTTTAAATTTGCAACTGTGCATTACAAAAAAAAACTGTTTGTAAATTAAACAAGGTAAGTGTGACTGTCACAATTCAGACTTTTTCTGTCATCTTATATTGAATACAGAAAGTACTTTTATTCAACAAGGATGCATTAAACTAATTATAGCTGCTGAAAATTCAGCTTTTCTGTTTTTTTAATGACAATAATAATTGCCAATATTAGTTTTTCCTGTATTTTTAATCAAATAAATGCAGCCATGGTGAGCATAAGAGAGTCCTTTTAAACATGAAAAACGTATATAAGCAAAAGCTTATATATTTACATTAACTTTTCCTTGAATCTGTGCATTTGTCTAAATCATGAACATTATGAATAAACTATAAACAAACTATGAATTTCTGATTATGTTCATGCATTCCTTTATTATAAGTGGCTTATTTCAACTTATTGCGTGGCTTATTGCATACTAGATTGAATACAGAAAGTTCTTTAAAAACTCATCACATGAATTATAGTCTCCCCTTGTTGGCTGGTCTTTGTTAACTGTTCACGGCCCATCCAATGGGCTGAAGACTATGCTGAATAAGACAGGTCTTGCTAAGCCCCCCTCTCTCCCTGGACTGCTGACTTCACTAAAATGTGCTCTTTGACTCCCCCCAGCATCATTGTGAGGAGGACAATTACAGAGGGGACGGTTACACCAGGGTTATTAAAGTTAACTAAAACCATAAATAACATTTTGTTACTTGAAATAAAATAAAGTTGAACTGACAAAAAAATATCAATAAAAAGCAAAAAAAATTTCATTTAGTTGACGTACTAAAATAACTAAAAATGAATGAAAACTACATAGCTATAATTAAAAAACGAAAACTAATAAAAATGAAAAAAAAATTACGAAAACTTTAAATAAAATTCATTCAAAATATTAATTAAAAACTATGTAGTATCTCAGTTGCGCAGCAAGCAAACAAAACTTTGGATATTCTTACGAATACTTACGAATCACTTCCATTCTCTTCATATGCATCAGGGAAGTAGTCTTCTCTGTCTAGAATCTCCTGATATTTTTCGGAGTATTCTGTGGTGGGGAAAAAAACCAAACAAAGGATCGATAAGCAGAATAGTAGATTAGTAATAAATGCAGTAATTATTCATATTAAAAATAAATAAATAAATAAATTGTCCTGACATGTTATGGTAATGAGAATAAATTAATAAATAAATAAATAAATTAATTAATTAATTAAGTCTTAACAGTCCTAAAACAGGCTCTCTTTCTTTCCTTTAAAATGTAGTTTCTGATTTTCATTTGATTTTCAACCCGATCATGATTTTGCAACATTCGCCCGCTTAATAAAACACAAATAAGTCTGTATGTGGGTCACTGCAGACTGAAGACGCTGCCGATTCTCACCAGGATCCGCTGCTGTGAAAGGCGTCCCATCTGCTGTGTAGAAGGTTGGTTCATTCTGAGGAGCAAAACCATCACAGAAACACATTAAAAACATTAATACAGTCACAGATTACATATTTTACTCCAAACCTCATTAAATAAATTTCATTTCTTTTGCACTGTGCACCATAAAGTAGTTGGGGTCATTGTCAGGTGTAGCATCACTGGACACAGCGGCTGTGTGAACTCGACCCCAGTTACTGGACCGCAGCTCCACCAGTTTCAACAGCATCTGCTTGATATCTCTATAAATGCACACATACAGTAAACATCAATAAACACAGATACAGTACAGCTCAACAAGCTAAGAGCCGTTCACACTGACAGTGATATTCAGAAACAAAGCAAAATGGAAGTGAACGATTTCCAGTGTCATGAGCAAACACAAATATTGGCGATGCAACTCAGCTTTATGCAAAAGTACAATAATAACTATTAGGAGTGCAAACAATGCTCATAAACCTCAATCCTACATTACACACATACCAGTTTATTTCAGTATCACTCAAATACTATTATAGTTTTACTGATGTTTTTAAAAGAGTTTTTATTTTTACATTTTGTTTTAATTCCACATTTTAGCTTTTTTTGTGTGTGCGTGTTTTGCAAGAAATTATTTTTTTGTGTTTTGCCATTTGCAGTATAGTTTTAGTTATCTATAATTACGGAGACATCTCCAAAAACAATTAACTGTTACTGAACCGTTGGCTAAAACTCACTCACCGGCTACATTTGGCATCCAGCACAATGTCTTCAATCTTCTTGATTACCTCATCCATGTCTGACTGGCCTTTCTCCTTCCATGTGTCTTCCAGAATGGAACCACTCAGCTTGTCAAATCAGTACAGTAAAACAATGCTAGTCAACACCAACAGTGTAGCACTGCATTATTATCTGCAGATTAATTACTTATTTCATTTCAGTGCTTTGAGCTGCCTGGCAATTTCAAAGTCTTTGTTTATGTCAGGATTACTGTCACTAATGATCTTATGTTGAGTCCTGAGGTCACTTGATAACTCCCACAGACTTGCTCAGACATTTGCTCTGAAACAGTACAATTTAGTGTATTTGCAGTGTGTGAGAAGAGGAATACTTCAAACCTTGAGTAATTTGACCGCACACATTAGGTTGGGGTCATCCGGGTGAGAGAATAACGCATTCAAAAGATCCTTTAGCCCTCCTAGTAAGACATTAGCTCGCCCGGGGGTGTCCTTTCCACTTTTTATCTGAAAGATAATTGAAAGAATGAAGAATTGTAGTAGCTCATACTTTTTGGAAACAATAAATACACAGCTCTGACATTTGAATTCAAGCAGATACATATGTTAGGATTTATACACTAGATTATACAAAGGAATAGATATAATGGGTTCTAATTGATTTAGACTTTAGCATTACATAATTTGCTCAGACGTAGCACATCAAGCTCTGCTGTTGGGTTTATTTTGTAATCATGACTGGCTGACAATATATGCTATTATAAATTCACTCAAATAAAAATTAAAAAATTATTTTTGTTAATTTAAATAAATCTGAAATAAAATCACTAAATAAATAAGTTTGACTTGGCAACTAACTGAAATAAGTTTTAGTTGAAGCAATAAAATGACTAATTTGAAAATATTATAATACATGAAAATAAATAAATGAAAAGTAATAATTACAATGAACAAAAAAGCAACAAAACTACAAACTAAAAAATGAACTAAAATTAAATACTATACTGAAATAACACTGCACATTACTTAGTTCATCAGACAGTTTTACAAAATAAAGAAGATTAGATGGATATAAATATTGATTTATATTGGTTATTAGACCTTGTTCCAGAGAGATATGTAATCATTTGTGTTATATTTTGTGGTAATAAGTAAAAGCACTGGTACTGAACTGACCTCCAGGTTAAGGTAAAGCTCCCCCAGAAACAGCACATACGAGTGAAACCTTTTCTGGGTGTCTGGATCTCCTCTCACGGCCTGCTCCCTCTGCTCATACTCAGCTTGACACCTACACAAACACACAGAATGGAGTTAAAAGATAAATGAAACTAACAAAAATGGGACTAAATGAAACTGAAAGTAAAGGCTAAGATGGAAAAGGGAAGAAACTGTTGACTTTAAGAACCAAATGTCAAGCCACTTTTATGAAACATCCAGAAATGGGTACTTAGGCGTCCTGTTGCTAAACCTGAAATGTACCTCTTCAGCAGAAGCTGTCTGAAGTTACCGCTGGCTGGACTGATACTGATGTGATGAGACAGATGGTTACAGAGCCGCGCTCCCGTGTAGGCAAAGTTAGGGATAGACGTGGACTGTGGAAAACAAATGTGGGATGGCTTTCATTGCATTCATCTTAATAATAACAACTGCTAAATTTATTATGTTTTGATTAGGGTTGTGCAGACAACCAGATTAAAAATGGTACCACAGTAATATTTTGCAAAGTTCAGTTCTGCTATTTGGTTTGAAAACCAATACAGCACAGATGCATTATTTGAAAATGAACCATTAATTGATCAATTATAAAATTTACTTTTTAAAATAATAATATCCAAGGTGTTACAGAGCCTGTCTCGGGTTACATGCATGCTTTTACAACAGACAATGAGCGTGCAAAACTTTAAAAAAGCCACAATTTAATTGTAATTACAGTTCACGCTGCTGAATTCAGCTGTGTGTCATGATTTATATTTCAGATTATCCACATTTGTGTGTGTCCACTTAAGGAATGAATGAATAAATAAATAAATAGAGTAATATGTACACATAATATTATTTAGAAATAAAACAATAATAAATACATGAAAATAATAATAATATGGACTGTACATTGTTTAGTTTATTAGACAGCTTTAAATAAAACAGGCAGGATCAGATGGCTATAAAATATTGACTTATGTAGTAAATTATTCATTTATATTTGTTATTAGACTGTGCAATAATCATAATTGTAGTAATAAGTGAAAAGAATCAATTGTGAAAAAAAAACATTTTTTCAAACATTCTTGGGCCGTTCGCCGTGGGGCCCCCCTAAAAGCGTGGGGTGTGACCGCACCAGTTGCACCACTCAAAGGATGGCCCTGGTGCCCACACAGATGCATTATTAGAGACTCGTCAGAAGCGCACCTGTACGTAGATAAGCTCTACCAGCTCCTGCAGAATCTCCTCTGTAGTGACATAGCTGTTCAGCATATCTGTGATATAATCGATTTCTGACTCGAAGGACCCTGGCGATGAGTTCAGATGGCTTACGAAATCCTGAATGAAATCAGCCAATGGGGGCTCGGCATAGTATCCTTCAGATTCATCGGAATATACATCATCCTAAAAAGAGAGAGAACATTAAACTAATACCACAGTACATTCACAAAAAGAGTGTCAAAAAAGAGCCACATGGACTCACCTGGACTGATGCATAACAGCCCGGGACAAACTCAGGTGCAGCGGCAGACAGTTTGGAGTTTTTCACAAGCGAGTCTGCAGCACTGCTGCTATTGTGCCCTGAAGGAATAGGGGATTTGCTCTCTGGAAGATGGAGCAATGACTGGCATTAATGTTGAACATCTGTACTCACTATATACACAGTAATTCCTGTTTTTTGTTATTTCATAGTTTTGATGACTTTACTAGTAGTCAAAAACGTGAGAAACAAGAACAAGCAGCTATGTCCACACATTAGACTTGTAGTGTAGATTCAGAAGCAACCTGTCAAGATGACTTAACTTCTCCACTCAGGTCACATGACAGACTTGGCCAAATTAGCAATCTCGCCCACTAAATGCTGGTTACAATTTAACCAGCTCTAATTCATGCATTCCAGTAAAAGTCCACCCATCCATCCATCTATCTATTCATGCATCTATCCATCCATCCATCCATTCATTAATTTATGCATCCATCCATTCATGCATTATCATATATCTACCCATCTTTACATCCATATATCTATCCATCTATCTTCCATCCATCTACCTATTCATTCATGCATGCATGCATCCATCCATCTATCTAATAACAAGATACATCTAAAATAGCAAGAAGTGGTGAAAACTGTTGTTAAAATGGTTGATGTGCTTTGTACTCCATCCATCCATCCATCTGTCTATCCATTCATGCATCTAAAATGGTTGATGTGCTTTGTACTCTATCCATCCATCTGTCTATCCATTCAAGCATCTATCCATCCATCCATCCATCCATCTTTGCATCTATCTATCTATAAAATACACCTAAAATAGCAAGGTGTAGTGGAAACTATGGGTAAAATGGTGGTACTCTATCCATCCATCTATCTATCTACCTATGCATTTATCCATTCATAACTGTTGTTAAAATGGTTGATGTGCTTTGTACTCTACCTATCCATTCATGCATCTATCTAGCTATAAAATACATCTAAAATTGCCCGATGTAGTGGAAACTATGGTTAAAAAGTATGATGTGTTTTGTACTCTATCAATTCATGCATCAATCCATCCATCTTTGCATCTATCTATCCATCTATCTTGCTGGCTGTCTGTTTGTCTCTAGCTGCCTATATACCTATACTAAACATTACTGAAATGTTAAAAATAAGTTTCACATCGTCAAAGCTTTAGTAACTTCATATATTTGCACATAAACATGGACCCCACGGTATGTGTTCAGGTATTTCTACTGCCATTGTTAAAAAAAAACAGCTTTTTCCCTTACCCAAGCATTTACATCTTTCTCTATATTTTATGCTTATATACATACATAATTACACACACATAAACATAAATGCGTGTACGACTGATAACTTGCATCTAAACAATGACTAGCATTAACTGTCATCGACTGAAGACACTCCTCCACAGGCTAATTTATGTTCTGCTTTTTATAACCGAGGGTCTCACAAATGGAGGACTAGACGACAAAAAAGAAAAGGACTAGGAATTGTCTGTGTATATCCCCCTCAAAAGCCTCTGACACCGTTAGCTACTTCGCAGAGACAGTTATTAGCGGACTAGCATGTCAGCTAGCAGTGAACTTTACTTCACCTGCGCTGCTGTCAGACACCGGAGGAGACGTGCGCGGCTGTCTGAGCGGCTCACCCGGGCTAAACACTGAACTTCTGATGTCTCCAGCCTCGGACGAGGAGGAGGAGGATGGTGTGCTGCTGCTGTTGTTGTTGTTGTACATGATCTTCGTCTCGCTGATCTCCCCCGTCCGATCACAACCGTCAGTCGTCAGACGCGAATAAACACACGGATCAGATCTCGGTGGGCCGCTGTACACTACACAGACAGCTTGACTCTACAGTCTGCTTCTCACTTTCATGTTTACTATTTCTGTTTCTGGCATCTGTCCCTCTGTTAAAGCACTAATCACTTCCTCAGTCATTCTCCAGAAATACCAGCTGATCAGAGGAGCACTGCCATCTATTGGAAATAATAGTCATCCTAGAGGAGAAATGCAGTAAATCATGGCTTCGCAAACAGATGTGGGATATTTTAAGCTTTACTTTGGCATTAAAACTATAGTTTGAAACTATAAATACTACAGTTATTATGTATTTTAAATAGAGTATAAAAAATAACATCATAAATTCAAATGGTCAATGAAAAAAGATGCTTAACCTTGATTTCATTTGAGGCTTATCATTATTACAGCATGTTGGGAACTTGTTTAGACATGAACACAATTTAAAACTTTGATTTGATTTTTTTTTTTTAGAAGCAAACATCAAAATTAAACGTTATAAAATCTTACATAAACAAAACTACTGTACAAAGAGGAACACTATTTCAGATGAGCTAGACTCACACCTGCCTGTGACTTTCTAGTGATCCTGAAGACCTTGATTAGCTCAGGTGTGTTTGATTAGGGCTGGAGCTCAACTCTGAAGGCCGGAGTTGAGAACCTCTGACCTAGACTGTTACTCATCTAGTTTGGCACGAAATGTTATTTTGTGGCATCATATAATATTGTAATATTTAATATTATTACTTAAATGTTTTTTTGTTTCTTTAATTGGCAACTACTTGCTTTTGTCATTTTATTATTTGTGACCCTGGACCACAAAACCAGTCTTAAGTGTCAATTTTTCGAAATTGAGATTTATACATCATCTGAAAGCTGAATAAATAAGCTTTCCATTTATGTATGGTTTGTTCGGACCGGACAATATTTGGCTGAGATACAACTATTTGAAAATCTGGAATCTGAGGGTGCAAAAAAATCTAAATATTGAGAAAATCACCTTTAAAGTTGTTCAAATGACGTTCTTAGCAATGCATCTTACTAATCAAAAATAAACTTTTGATATATTTATGGTAAGAAATTTACAAAATATCTTCATGGAACATGATCTTTACTTAATATCCTAATGATTTTTGGCATAAAATAAAAATCTATAATTTTGACCCATACAGTGTATTTTTGGCTATTGCTACAAATATACCCCATCCACTTAAGACTGGTTTTGTGGTCCAGGGTCACATTTTTAAAAGTTCTATTCAACTTTAAAAAACAGTGTTTAAATGTTTAAGTTTTCAATTTATTTATTACAATTATCAAAAAATTATTTAAAACTTAAAATATTACCAAACAAACTAAAATATTTTATCTAACAAAAGTTCTTTACTGATCGATATGTATTTCCGATAAATTAAAAAATGAGCAAAGCTGGCAAATTGATTTAACACTACAATGCATGTTAAAACTGATCAAATGCAACAAAATTATTCCCATCATACTGTAGAAAGGGTCCAAATAGTGTGATCTCTTGGGTGTCACATTTTGAATGAATGTTAATGAATGCAAAATCGTGTGCTAACAGGGGAGCACACAAAATGTTGGATACTGAAGTGTAACATTGGTTGTTAATTCCCATTTATGTTATTTGTATAGTTTTACAGTGTAACTGGAACACACCTCTTCAAGTAATTTTCATGACTGCTGCACACATTGTACTTTGCACAGTAAAAACACTGAAACCACACATTACGAATAAAACACCTTTTAGTATTTCATCTATTGCTTTTACAAAAATTGTCTCATGCAAGTAATCACAAACAGGCAACTAAAACAAATCTCTGAAACAATAAGAGTTTCTCTCTTCACATTGGCTAATTTCTCTGAACAGAATGGCTCTTCTTGAAATCAGCAGATTTCTGAAGGCCAGGCTCAGAGTTAGGGCTGCAGAGGACAAACAGCAACCCTCTACAGAATAACTTCTGTAATCAGTCCTGTGTTCAGTTACATCATATTGTCCAATTATTTCCCATCAGCTTCCTGCTGTCTTCCTTTCTTTTTCTTGTTTTGTTGCGGCGGTGTTTTGGCTTTCTTCATGGCTGGCTGATTTTGTGTCTCTTGTACTTCTCCTCCCTGCTGTTTCCTCTTCTTGTTTTTCTTCTTGTTCTTCTTTCCTGATGCCGCTGACGCTCCTTCAGCAGTTTCTGTGGAGGCTGGCGTCTCTTTTCCCTCCAGGACCGTGGGCTTCTTACGGTTCTTGCGTTTCTTCGACTCAGGAAGGAACCCCTTCTTCTTATTCTTCTTTGTGGTCTCTTCTGTCTGCTCTGCCTCTACAACTTTCTTCACCTTTTCAATCTTTGGCTTTCTAAAATGAAGCAAAGGAATAGAGACATTAAAGACAAGTTCATTATTAGTTAAATTTGCTGGAAATTGTTTAACACTTCTACTTTTATTATGTCCACGCATTTCACTGTGTGTGTCTATTTTTATTTGGAATATGATGAACACAATCCAAAATATGATTATTCATATCAAACACATTATGAGTCTCACATAATAAAACATGTTATATACACTACTGTTCATTTTGGGGTAAGAAAGCTTTAGGAAATTAACGTTTATTCAGCAAGGATGGATTAAACGGATTAAATCTAACAGTAAGGATTATTATAATTATATATTTTTATAAGGATTATTATAATCTGTCGTTACAACAGATTTCTATTTCAAATGAACGTTGTTCTTTTGAACTTTGTATTCATCAAAGAATCCTGAAAAAATATAGATCACATTTTCCACAAAAATATTAAGCAGCACAACTGTTTGACAATAATCAGAAATGTTTCTTCAGCAGACAATCAGCATATTAGAATGATTTCTGAAGGATCGTGTGACACTGAAGACTGGAGTAATGATGCTGAAAATACAGCTTCATTTCACAGGAATAAACTACATTTTAAAGTATATTGTAACAGAAAACAGTTTTTTTGAAATTGCGATAATATTTCACAGTATTACTGTACTTTACATCAAATAAATGCAGCCATGGTGTGCATGAGAGACTTTTTCCCAAATTTCTGAATGGTAGTTAAGCATACACGTACACATTTATAATTATAATCAAAACAGATTTGAATAACGTGACTCACAGAATGCCAAATGACTTCATCACGCTCCAGTACGTGTCCTCCAGCTGTCCTGGTTTCTGGAGGCTTCCTTCAGTGTTCATGGACTTGAGAACTTTCTGAAGGAGCTCCAGATTAACCGGCATCTTCTGCTCAGAAAGAATCAAAGTGGGGTTTTTAACACTCTCTCTTGAGAATACCTTGTAGAAGCAGAAGGTTTAGTAAAAACATTGATTCATTACCTGATTGTGAACGGATCTGACAAGATGCTGACAGAGCTCTAGCGCCTTGACTATCTTCTCACGAACCGTTTTATTCTTACACTGTACATCTTCAAAACTCTGGAAGAAAGGGATGTATTTTAGTATAAATATTATACACACACACACAGTCAAAAAATATGAAATTATATCTATATAATATTGTGTATACTATATTATATAATATTGTGTTTGCGTGTGTACATATATTTGTATGTTATTTTATATTGATATTTTGAACAGAATGCCATCAAACTGGCAAGATATTAATGTAAAGTGAATGTAAACGTAATACTGAATAATATTTGAAGACTACAAGCCATCATTGCAATCTATTAATTATTTAAAAAAAATTTGTATTAATTATTGCTTAAAAAAAAATAACTTATTTTACATTACTAAAAAAAACTACATTTTTAAATAACTAATATTTAAAAATAGCTATCAATTTGTATCAAAATTAATAATATTTGCAAATGAATTTCACTGGAATTGGTGCCAACTACTGATGTAGTTTCAGCAGCGCTGACCATTACATTATTAAATGGTGAAAAGTCTACCTTGGAGAGTTGGTCCACAACTTTCTGATACAGCTCAGTTCCCTGGGCATCAGACATCAGGTTCTTCACGTCTTTAGACTGCAGGGCCCTGAGCACCATGAGACATGCCTGACCCTGAAACAACCGGACAAAAAAAAAAAAAAAAAAAAAAACTTTAGACGGTACATTATAATTCAAGTATCCAGTAACTGATTAAACATCAAAATATTCATGGCTGCTCCAATACACTATAACACAGATGGATCAGCTTCATTTACCTGCTGATGTTCCCTCACTCCAGCAGTGATGTTCTCCACAGCCGTGTCCAGGAGGTTCACACACAGCACCTTCAAACACAACACAAACCCATCAGTTACGTGCTTTCATCAGATAGAGACGACATTTTTACATTTTCAAGAAAACTTGAGTGTTTTTCAGTGCATAACTCACCACTACCATGTCAGGACATTTATGTGAGGTTTAATCAATACTTTTCCCTGTACTAATATAATTTCCTAACCAAGTATGAGCAATAGCAATACTGATATTGGCCATATCAAAACTCACTAACATTGAGCTGTCTACCTTTATATGGAGCTGAACGGTTAATCTAAATAAAATTTATATTTGTGTGATTACCAAATCATAAAATCTGTGATTTATGTAACTACATTAGTCTAGGTTGCTTATTATGTGCATTTGGGAAAGCAAAATAAGGACACTGAGACATAAATATTAGTATTGTAATTTTACAGTTGAACTGAAAAATGATTAAAATGTCATTGTAATTATTAAATACAATTAAAAAAATATTTTACTCAATAAAACTGTATTACAACAACAGTAATATTTCTTATTTTGTTTAATATTTTATTTAATAATCATAATCATTATTATTATTATTTTGTAGTCATTAATATTTATTAACAATATGATTTTTGGGCCAAACTACAAACAAGCGCAACAAACCTGGAGAATAAAGTATTTTAGATTGCAATTGCCATCAGAAAAAAACTCAATTCGATTTTTTCCCCCTGATCCTTCAAATACTACCTTTAAAATAGTACTGATATTATTCACTACTGAAGTTGTTCTGACTCACAGGGAATCTGCTGAAGAGGTCGATGAACATGGCTCCAGTGAGAGGGCTTTTCCTCTTCGTCATGAAAGATGTCAACGCATTTCTGAAGCAAGTCGTGACCCTCTCAACATCCACTTTACCCATTAGCCTTAGCTGTGATCAACAGAAAAGTTACTTTATCAACCTCAGTACTTAAGAGATTATCAACAGTGTGTCTATTTAAGATGGTAGTTTACCTCTGCCGGAGTTGACGGTGCGTTTGCTGAGTCCTGTTCACTCACAACGCCTCTTAACACCTTCAGCACATAGAGAGCAGCACTACAAAACAATAACAATGTGATTTAAAGACACAAACACATCAAAAACAGACAAGCAATAATCAGAAACGAGTTTGTATACTACAAGCAGATGTTTTGTATTTTTTCCTGCAACATCGGATTAATAATCATCAGTAATCACAGAAGTCCTCACCTGAAGTAGTACAGAGACACAGACGAGTCTGTCAGTTTCTGGGCTCGACCAATCAGACGCTCAAGCATTTCATGAAGCTCCACCTCCCGTCCGTCGATTTCCCTGCAGTAATACTTCGCACGACAGAGTCGATTCCTGCCAATCAGAGACCGAGCGACAAACTATGAGACTTAAACGCAATTAAATACACAAAACTATCTTTCTACATAAAGAAAAGGTCAAATTAGCAGCATGCTTTCTGTGAGCTGAATCTCAGCTGCAATGTTTTGTTATTATTAAGTTTCCTGCATTTAAAATAAAACAGATGAAAGACTAAAATGTTTTAGTACTAAAATTATTAAAAATAAAATTGAAATGAAAGCTATACTGAAATATTAAAAGATATACACACAAATAACACTAAAATAGCACTGCTCACCTGAAGATGTCTGCAGCCTTGCGCAGGAAGTCCTGCTCCTGTTGGCTGGTTTCGGAGCTCATCCCGTTCTCGATCACGCCAAGCAGCGGTTCCACCATCCCAAGAACCAGAGCACTGCTCCCCTGTTTGCTCAAGAACATCTCCACCATGTCCAGTACCTGACAACAACACACCAAATTACTTAAATCAGCCTCTGAGAGACAAAACCTGTATATTTTATTCCAAAATCCATTAGTCACCAATCAGTTTTAAGGAAGCCCTGAATAATTAGACAGGTTTCAGATTCACCTGACCGCAATTGGGCAGGTTTACAAAATATGTAAATGTTGGACAATTTTTAACACAAATAAACTGCTCAAAAAAGTTTTACTGTGCAAACTGTCAAAAAGCACACCATTTATTTAGAATTGATAATTAAAACACATACCAAGATTTTAAAATAGAAATAAAGAACATTGAATATTAAATAAATAAAAAAATAGTCTAGTAGTTAAAATAGTCTAAAAATAGACTAGATGAACAACTCAGTTGTACATATATTAGGAATGATGATATAAAATATTATAATATTAAAATATTAAACACATTTACATACACACAAACACCCTGGAAGTTCTACTTCATTTGATACTTTACAATAAAATAATAAATAAATATTTTATTTTACTATCTTTATTTTTATTAACTATCAAATAAATTGTTCAATATGAGAACAACTACAATTAACTTCAGAAACTTATACTACATCTCTTCAAAACTTATAGACACACTACTACATTAAAATAAATGAGAAACAGCCCCATACTTTAATCTTGAAGTCCCGAACGAGGACCTTTTCTTTGCGCATTCTGTCCTTCTCGTCTTTTTTGGCTTGGATCTTTTTCTTCTGCTCCAGGAAGAGAGTAGCCAGGCTTCCGTCCAGCTTCATCATGGCAGCATCATCCAGTTCCTCTTCATCGCTGCCATCCTCTTCAGTGGCCTAAACAAGAACAACAGAACATCTACTACTACTGATTCACCCTGTGTGTTATCAGAGTTTTCCGGAAGTAAGTCTCAAATCATCCTGCAGATTTCACACTGGAACGAAAGGAACATTCTAGGTTCTAGGTGAAAATTCATTTCTTTGTTCATACCAGAGCGTTCTGACCCTGCAGAACCTTCATCAAATCCAAACGGAAGTTCTGATCCACATCTTCTCCTTCCTCCATGGCTTCATCCTCCTCCTCATCATCATCAGAGGAAGAGGAATCAGAACCCTCTTCATCCTGATGAAATTAAAAAAGAGAGAAGGAGAAACATTTGAAATTTACAGAATTAGATGCAAAAACAAATTAACAGAATTTATTTAGTTTGATGGCATGAATATTCATAAAGGTCAGTCTCACCTCCTCATCACCTTGTTCATCATCTTGCTCTTCCTCCTCTTTATGTTTTCTCTTTTTTTCTTTCACCTTCTCATCAGTCACCATAACGCCGCTTTCATCCTCATCCTTGTTGGGGTCTAGGACCTAAAAATCAACAAGAAATCAAAATCACTTGTACATTCTTTTAAAAAAAGTAAATAAATAAATCACACCTATGAAAATTAACCAATAATATCACAGTTTAACATCCACGATCTAATCAAACCCTAATAAAATAAAGCCCAATCTACATTATTGCCTCTAGAATATTCAGTTTCACTCAAAATTAAATTGAACACGTGCAGTTATGACAACAATTCATAATAAATTGCACTAGTAAGGCAATGAAGAAGCAGCTGTTTTAAAACAACAAACTTGTTAGAAAGTATAAAGATGTTTTTGCATACTGAAATAAAGCTAAAATGAAACAAATATTAGATGAATAGCTTAAAAAGGGTATCGATTTAAAATGCTGCCATGGCAAATAACTTTATAAAAATAAAAATTTAAGTTGAAGAACTAAAACTTAATAAATATAAATGAATGCTAAATAGAAATATGCACATTTACTAAAACAATCTAATATTAAAATAAAAACTAAAAAGTAAAACTAGAAGCCAATTCAAAATATTCATATCATTATAGTATGTAAATAATACTAAAACAGCACTGTTGATTAGTCAGCAGTCTCTTACGTTCAGGATGGAGCTGAGAGCTTCTTGTGTGAGGTGAGGACAGATACGACTAAACACAGATTTACACACACTGCGAAAGAGTCGACTGGGCTGAGACAGGAGCGACAGCAGGATCTCAACAACCACCTCCACCCAGTGCGGCTCCTCATCACAGCTCTTGCCATCTGTAACACACACACACACACCATTTAGTGCATCATCGAGCTGGAATAACAGACTACAAATAAAAAAATTAAAAAAACATTAAATCCATTAACTGCACTGAACTGCTCCAACTTACTCGCTTTCTTCTTTTTAGATTTCTTAGCCTGAGCTTTCTCCACACAGGTCCGCAAATCATTCAACAGCTCCAAACTTTCATCTGGAGCCTGGAGCGAAGAGCGGGGAAAGAAAAACAACATTTATGTTAAGATCACAAAAGTCTTCAGCACTTTCTGAAATTATTTCAATCAATCATATTTAATCAATTTTATTCGGAATAGGAATGTAAAGCATGTGATTTTTTCTTGTACCTTATTTCCAACAAAAATTTTCAAACAGCAAAATTAACAGGCATTAAAACAAAGTCCTCCCCGTGCACAACCAGGGTAAGCTATCTAAAAATATATATATTAGATACACAAACAAATAATAAAAAATTATTCAAATACTTTTATCTTATTTTAAAATAAAATATTAACAATAATTTATAATATTAACAATAAGTAGTTTTGATCTTTCTAATTTGTGTAAACACTGTATAACATTTTTTTTAAATTCATGCATTTGGTAGGTGCTTTTATCCAAAGCAACTTGCATTGCATTCAAAGTGCACATTTTATCAGTTCATGCATTCCCTGGGAATCGAACCCATGACCGTGTTTCTAGCACCTGCTCTACTTTAAGAGCTTCAGGAATGCTTAACTGAAAATCATTATGAAGATCTGATAATTAATTTGATTATTTGTACTTTTTGAAAAAATAAGAACTAAAAAAAATCATTAGAAGAACCAAACCTTGAACATCTGAATCCCAACGAGAAGGAAGAGGTGCTGAAATGCTGTGTGTTCAGGGGAAGACGACTTCTTTGCTTTTTTCTTCAAGGCCTCCACTGATTCCAGCATACTAAACACACAAAACACTAAATCACTAAAAAGAGAATTTGAGCTGCTGTCCATCTCCCTCACCTTTCTTACTTGCATTTAAAAGGTCATAATGTGGAAAACAGCTTTAACTTTAAGAGTAGTGTTTTGCAAGATACGTCACCTGTCCCAGCCCTGCCTCTGCTCTGAACTGAAGGTCTGAACGCTCTGGACGTATTTGCTCTGGTTGAGCAGCATGGTGGCGTACTGGACCAGACAGTAGATCCACATGCTTCCATCAGCTTTAACACCCAGAATCCTCCTGGAGTTCAGCTTCTCCGCCTCAGCAGAATCTCCCAACACAACCATTGAGTTCAGGCCCTGCAGAAGACTGGAGGAGATGAAGTTTATTTATTATTAATTACTTTTCATCTAATAACTTAATTCAACTTGTTTCATTTGAATCAAATCAAATAATTTATGACAGATTTAATTTTTAATTTAAATGACAAAATTTGACTGATAAGTTTTATTGACCCGTAGAAGGCTGAAGAGATGGAGGCTCGTGTTTGTTGATCTATGGGCACCGAGAGAGCCTGCACCGTCTCAGGGATTTCTGGAGTGGGTTTCTTCACATCAAAGAAGGCGTGGAAGAAAATAAACCTACAGATGAAGGATAAAGCATCACAATACCAATGATTCATATCAGAGGAGCTGCCACAGGAGTCATGTAGAGACCATTAGTGAAATCTAAAGATGAGTTACCTAGCCATTTTCATGACAAGAACCTCCTCTTTCTTAATCTGATGGTTTTCCACAATGAAACAGAGGCGTGGAACGATCCATTTACGAAACCTGGCAACACAGCTGTCACTCCTACAGCAAGAAATAAATACAGAATAAATGTGAAATAGGCATGAGAGGGAAAATGCCTGCAGATGACCAAAAAAGAATTAACACTGAAATTTGTAATCACATTTGTAATTTGTATAAATTATTCATTACTAAAATTACAAGTGATCAGAATTACAAATTAATCTTGTCATATAATTTAATGACAACTTATTTATATTAAAAAAAAATTATTTTATGTAAATGATAAATTATTATTGTATTTATGGTTTGATATAAAATAATTCTTTAACATTCATTTTATATTACTACTACTACAATTATTACAAAATAATAATTAATGTATAAATTAATATAGAAATATTAATATTATTGTATATAATATTAATAATGTTTGTATTCATATAATAGAAAAATAATAATACTAATATATATATATATATATATATATATATATATATATATATATATATATATATATATATATATATATATACACACACACATATAAAATAATATATAAAATGCGTATTATGTTGTTGTATTATGAATAAATATTATTATTACCATTATTAATGTACTGTATATAATAATTAATAATAGCAATAATTTTTATTTAATAGTAATATAAATTTTTTGACATTTTTGTTAATATCATTCATTACTGTATTTCACTCAAGTGAAAATTCTAACACTTTTTTTTTTTTTTTTTAAACCTCTATTGTTAATGATATTAAAACAGTAAATTCTTGGAAAACCCAGTGTGAACTCACTCTACTTCAGACTCTTGATTTCCTTTCTGTCTGCGTGTGCTGAAGTCCAGGCACTTCTCCAGCTGTGGCTTGCAGAAGGCCTCCATCAGCCACTCCACGTACTGCTGCAGCGCTGACAGATCCATGTGCTCCAGATCCTTCCAGGAGGACGGGACCACGGGGTAGCCCTGGTTAGTGAGCTGAGTGAAGCAGAGCACCACGGCGAGCTGTTTGTCAGGGTCAGCGCAGCTCTGCATGAACTCACTCACGTACTTCTCCATTTCTGGAGCAAACTTGAATCGGTCTGCCAACTGAAGGGAGACACGCACAATAAACATACAATACAATATTCCAGAATGGAATACTAGCTTATTGCACATTTAAGTTCTTGCATAAATGTTTTAAACAGTAGTATGCTACATTGATGTCACATTATCTCATTAGTTTTAATTCTAGTAATCCGTAATTTACTGCAGGATTAAATGGTAAATTACTCACTCAAATTAGATCACTAGATTTGTGTTAAATAAACCGTTTTAAAACTAAAAAATAATGAATGTCAACATTGAGAGCCATCACTTGAAACATACACGTTACCAAATATAAAGACAGACCTGTGCGGACAGCATGTGTTGACCGTAGTATCTTATCACATCACCGGACAGGACAAACTCAAGCTGAGGGACTGACAGCAGCGGCAGAGATGCTCCCAACAACCGGAAACTCAAATAACTGATAATAAAGAAAGAGAAAAGCATGTGTTTTGCTCATCATATTCTAACTGGTATTGAAACTATTCTTAAATTGAAAACAGTAAATATTTACACTAGGCAATAAAATAAAATAAAATAATTTGTTTTTTATTATAAAATACATATTAAATAAATAAATCTTAAACAACATTAAATAAACAACTAAAACTTAAATAACATTAAGAATAAAATAAATTTTTAAGAATACATTTAAAAAAACTTTAATAAAATTAAATAACATCAGCAATGAACTGTATTTTAATAACATTTTAAATCTTTCTAACTGCTAACAGTTCAATTCTAAGACTGTGAAAACATCTTACACAATTACAATAAAAAAAGATGTCTGATGTTACTATGTGCAAAATAAAAATAAAAAATCAAACGCAGTTACGTAATATCCAGGCGTCCCCATATCTGGCTGAATATCAGACAGATAAATTATCAGGTAAAGGTTTGGTTAGGGCTGTGCAAATAATTGAATGCAATGATCATGCGCATCTAGTCAGTAAATCCGGTTCTGTGATTAGTAGTAAATCTCCTTCACATGCTTTCAGATGGAGCGGCATTTACTACACAGAGCCGTAGTTCACGGACAAGCTACACAATATCATGTTCAAAATCGAATGTGATTCATCAGCGATTTTGAATGTGATATTGCGTAGCTTGTCAGCGAACTACGGCTCTGTGTATTAAATGCCGCTCCATCTGAAAGCTTTACTGACTAGATGCGCATGATCCTCGCATTCGATTATTTGCACAGCCGTAGGTTTGGTTAAACATTTGAAACTCACTGTGTGGGACCAGGCATCTCTGACAGCATGCCTTTGATAATGGCTTCATTCCAGAACATCTCGAAGTTGTCCTCCCGCAGAGAAGCCTGTAACAAGTCAAACGCGACCGGGGGCAGAATGTTGTCCTTCTTCACAGAGCGAGCAGCCATCTTTAAAACCTCCACCAGCCTGGAAGTACACATCAAAAGAGTTAATAAAACAATGAAACACATAAAATACAAGCATGTTTTAACCTACCACGTGTAAAACTACATTTTCAAATGAAGTCAACACAATAAATATGCAACTGAAAAAAAAAAGTAATCATACTAAAATGAGAATTTTTTTAACCTACCATGTGTAAAGTGTTGTGTTGATTTTAGTTTTTTCAAATAAAATCAACACAAAATCAGAAAACAAATTACATTTTACCATTATAAAATTTATAATTTCATAATTAGATTATTTCATATTATGAATTAATACATTTTATTACATTTTTACATAGTTTATATTTACATAATTTATAAACCATTTTAAAATTTAAAATACATTTTAAAGCCATTAAAATAAATAAAACTGACTTAAACTGACTAAATTAAAATGAATTTAATCAATTAAAATAATTAACTAAAATAAATTGAAATAGATACATGCATACATCAAGTAATTTAATAATTAAACAATTATTTTTGCATATAAGAATGTCTGAAAACAAAGACAAAACACACAGAGGAAGAAAGCAGAAAAGGGAGTCAGACACACTCACTTTGGCATGTTCTCTTTAGTAATGACTGCTGTGGTTCCCAATAGTTTCTTGAGTTTTTTGGGTTTGAGTACAGAGGGAAACTTCTGCATGGCCACCAGGAGGAGCTCTAGCTGCTCGGGGGTGTTGAGTGCAGAGGTCAGGTCAGACTGCAGGGCGCTAAGGAGCACCTCTTCAAACACCTCCTTCGACGTCTATACAACAAAACACAGTGCATACGAAACATTACAGAAACGAGAGACAGTAAAAGATCATCAACACAAATCAGAGTTTATCTGAATCCTAAACTCCAGTAATCTGTGTCACATGATCCTTCAGAAATCATTCTTATATGCTGATTTGCTGCCCAAGAATCAGTTCTGATGATGATGATTATTATTATTATTATTATTATATTTAAGTTAAACAATCTTATTATACAGCGTTGAAAACAGCTGTGCTGCTTAATATTTTATGGAAACCACAATACACTACCATTCAAAGGATCCTGGGAAAAATGTTAGACATTAACAATAATAAGATCCATTCATAAAAAAATGAGCACTGATAATAATTCAGCACCAAATTGAAAGAAAACAGAATAATATCTGAAGGATCATGTGACACTGAGGACTGGAGCAATGATGCTGAAAATTCAGCTTTGCATCACAGAAATAAATTACTTTTTTAAATATATTCAAGTAGAAAACAACTATTTTAAATTGTAATAATACTTCACAATATTACTGTTTTTACTATATTTATGGTCAGATAAATGGTGAGCATAAGAGACTTCTTACAAAAACAGGTCACACTTTATATTAGGTGACCTTAACTAGTATGTACTTACATAAAAAAAAATATTGTGGTCACATTGTTTTGCAAAACACTTTTGCTGCTATTGAGGTGGGATACGGGTAAGGTTAGGGACAGGTTTGGTGGTATGGGAAGGTTTAAGTGTGGGTTAAGGTGTAAGGGATGATGGGTCAACAATTGTAATTACAGATGTAATTACATACAGGTATTTTAAAAAGTAAAAGTACAATGTAAAAACATGTTTGTACACAATAAGTGCATTGTATCAAATGATTAATTTAAAAGTAAGTACATAGTAGTTAAGGCCACCTAATATAAAACTTTTTACTGGTAGTGTACATTCATTCATTCATTCATATATAATAGTTTTAATAATAGTTTTAATAATAGTTATTATTATTACTACTACAATGTTAATTAATATACGGATACTATTGTTGCATATATTATTTGTAATGCTACTTGAGCACCTCTTCAAACACGTCTTTTAATGTCTATACAACAAAATTAGGAGAGAAATAATACATCAGTAATCACCTCTGACAGGATGTCGACCATGGTTTTTCTGGGCAGGTCTCTCAGATGTTCTCTGTAATGGGACAGACTCTGCAGGAGCTGCACACACTCCAACATGACCTGCGGCTCCTGAGAAACGACATGCAGTAAAAGATCATCAACACAAATGATCAAAAAACAAATAATGTACTTTTGTGAGTACATTATTCAAAAAACAAAAAGTTTATCTGAATCCCAAATAATATGCAAAATAATAAGTGCTTCCAAAATCTATTTCCAGCTATTTTTGCCCATATAAAAGCAACAACACAACACTGTGAATCTGATTCTCTTACCTTATGCAGACGTGTGGACTGAGACAGGGCGAGCACCCCGAAGAAATTCCCAAACGCTGCATTTCTGATTAATTTCTGTCAAAACAATTGAAGCATCACATGAAAAATCTATGAGGTTGATTATGAAACCATGATTATGACAGAACGATGATTAGGATAATAACAGTATTACGGCCACATCAGGGATCCATGTGAAATCCTCACCTTTTTGACTTTACGGAGGTTGTGCTTTTCTTTGACGCTGTCTAGTGTTGATTTCAGTGAGATCTCCTCAAATACACTCAGCAGCTTCATACAGAAACAAATATTAATCAAATATATATATCTAATAACTGCTACAAAAAGATGTGAAGATACAGCTTGACAGGTTAAAAATACCTGAGCGAGTGCAACACTGTATCCAGACCGAGCGTCTTCTCTTGTGTGAGAAAGACCGTCCACTAGTCTCTTCAGTGAATACTTCAACTCATCTGGCTAGAAGAAAAACAGAAAGATAAAGTGAGCAAACATACATTTCTGACATGAATCTGAATCCACTCACTATCATACAAGGTGTGAGATATGACGATTTTTGATCATGGACGATAAAAATGTCTCCACGATTTGCTTTTGGAGAAATATTGCAGTATCCTGCTACAGCGCGCCTCCGTCTCAATATACTGTACAAAGCGACATACATTCACATCATCAGTGTTACACTCACAGGACACTGCACATATTCACAATCACAAAAGTACATTATTTGCTTTAAAGTCTTGCTGGTTAAACATTTCATATGCGTGTTGTTCTGATGTGCGCTTTCCCAGTGCGTGTACACTAAAAGTAGGGCTGTCGCGATTCGTCGATTTTAGTCGACTAGTCAATTTTTAAAAATCGTCGACTTCATTTTGCTTGCGTCGACTAACCGGCAAAATACAGGAAGTGGTGCATTTTTCGGACGAGAATCCATAAAACACATGTTTAGACTATTTTCCAAGGCTGCATGATATATTAAACCCATTTAAAAATCATAATTAAGCCTAATTGTGAATTCACAAACGCTATGATTAAATGAAATAATTATATGCGATGCAGTTCTAATACAATATATGCGCTTTAATTATTTACATGCGTGTAGGTTAAGTTGTGTGTCACACAGCGTAGCTCCACAGAAACTGTTATCATTTACATGTGTGGAGCGTCTCAAACTCCATCTCTGCATGTTGTTGTGAGTTTGGGTTTATTATAACGTTCATCTGGGACGCAATGTGCACCATTTGATCAGATTTGTAAGGTAAATCATTTATAAATCCACACAAACAGGAGAATACATCGCGCTTTCAAAATAAAAGCTCAAACCTTACTCTGAGTTTACAGGTTTTGATGTCCACATATTCATTTAATTACAGTGGCTATAGCATTTCTGTCCTAAAGAAATGGCCAAATATTAAAGATTAAGCGGACATTTAAATTAAATGGTTCTTGGTCAATATTAAACAAGGATTAGATCGCGCAGTAATGTGTAAAAACAATCGTCAGGCCGTTGGAGTCCCCTGCAGGCCTTTGTTGTTATGTGTAATATACATTAGCTCTATTGTTTATAATACTTTATGTATTTTAACAGTTTTGTTCAATAAAACCATATGATTTCTTGCTTTTGATACTTTATTTGAACTAATTATTATTGCATCATTGCTATTATACATGTATTTGAAGTAATTTTAAAAGCTATTGTTCACTTAAATCTATTTTTATTTATATATATATATATATATATATAATTATAGGGCCCTATGAAATCCGTTTTATTAAAAAGTATTTTTTAATTTATTTATTTTTTCTTCTCAGAAATGTTTAAATTTTTTCACCTAAATAAATTCTGGTAAATAATATTTCGGGTAAATACTCCTTTATACTCTTTGTTTTTTTATTATAATTTTATTAGTACTAGACTAGCACACCTGGATGTGTTGTCATTCTTACACTGTAATACTGAACTTTGATTTCAGTGATTTGGACTATGAGATGGAAACTTTCTTCTTGCACTCTGTTGCACTTTACTTTTGCTTTAAAAAGAATTTAATAGAAATTTGGATTTCATTTGGTTTAATAAAATATTCTTAAGTGAAATTGTAGATTTTTTTGTGGGAAATTAATCGTTTAGATTAATTGATAAATTAGTCGATAAATTAATTGAAATAAAAATAGTCATTAGTGGCAGCCCTAACTAAAAGCCTGTCAAATAGCGCCTAATTACTGCACTAAGTTATGTATCGCATCTGATTGCGCTAATACAATCGAAAACACGCGAGGTTTACATATAAAGACAGTTGCATGTCTAAAGTGAAAGTAAACAATTGAGAGAAAACATGCGTGCCAGTATATTAGATGCTCTTAAAGGGACAGAACTACAGCCGCTTGTCATTAAAGGGATGGTTCACCCAAAAATTATCAGTATTTACTCGCTTACATTTTGTCCCAAACCTGTATTAATTTCTTTCTTGTGCTAAACACAAAATAAGGTATCCTGAAGAATGTGGGTAACCAAACTGGTCCCCATTGAATTTAATAATAGAAATGATCAAATAGATTTAAAAGTTAAAAGCAACCTGAGAGTGAGTAAATGATGGCATAAAAAACACTATGACAGAATTTTCATTTTTGGGTGAACTTTTCTTTTTATGTTAATAAAACAACAAAACACAGAGAAAAATCACTCACTGCTCCTGACTGAAGAACTTTAATACAGTTGCTTTAATAAGAATCAATGTACAATTGATGTATATAGTGCATAAGTATATAGTGTTTCACTTTTTATATTATGTTAATTTAATTTCTTGAATGCTAAATACATCTACTGTACCTGAAAAATAAAGCACTGTTTACTTTATTTGTTTGTGTACTTGTAATGTGTATCCTTGTTCTTATTTTTTTAATAACAAAGATAAAATGACGACAAACATTTTTATCTTCGCTCACTTTGGCCTAAATATCTGCCTTTTTTTATTTTATACTTTGTTACCTTGAAAAGCTTCGTTAAAAAAAAAAAAAAAAAAAAAGGAAATTAGTTTGGCTGTAATGCTCAGGCAGCTTGAAAGAAATCGTGAATCGTGATAAAATCGTGATATTTATGGGGGAATCGTGATATGATATTTTTTCTATATCGCCCACCCCTAATACAAGGTCCCATCTTTCATGCTTGATTCTTCAATTAACGGCATGCATTGGAAATCAGTCGCTGTGGTGGTCTCTCTCTTTGGTAATGGCAAATTAACAGAAAATGTGATTTCTACAATTCAATAAAGTTCATAGGAAAAATACATGATAGAATAGATTTTGAGCTACTTATTAACATATGTTAGGAAAACAATTAATTCAAAGTAATTAATACTTAAAATTCGAACTTTTTTTCTCTCATCCTATGGACAGAAAAGTTTCCACATCTGAAGAACTCATATATATATATATATATATATATATACTGTACAGCTCCATTCAACCCACGTGTTTACAAAAACAACCAAAGCCGAATGGATCACTGTTCAGATAACGACAGCTTATTACATCGGGTGATAAAACAGCACTAATAACAATAACAACCAACTCCGGCCAAGAATATTGATCAACAGAGATCAGCCAATATTAAAATGATCAGATGACACTCCGTACCTTCTCGCTCTGCTTCAAGTGTTCAATCAAGTCCTCTATCGCTTTGAGGCGGATTTCTCGCGCGGGTTTCGCGATGTCCCAGAAGTAATCCAGGAACTGTCGGTTCTGTTTGAGGATGCCTTTAGCATCGGTAACTTTGGGTCTCACGCTGCTGTCCTCGATCTCTCCCATGTTTGTCTGCATCACCGCAATCATGAGAGTGTGGCGCACACGTGGGGGAATCGCGAGGACCTTTTCTTCCAGGGTTACTTCCGCGATGTGATTTCAAAATAAAAGTCCCAAATCATAGCCTGAACTGCAAAAGTTTGATCGAAGTCCCTTTCAAGGAAATTCTGTTCGACTCCCGAATTAAATGGTCATTTACTGATTATTTTATTATTTACGAGGGTGTTTATTTATTGAGTCGTTCAAAGACCCTCTGTAGGATACATCTGATGCTAAGAGGTAAGTGATAGAAATATAAAAGAGATTGTCCTGAACAGTTTCTAAAGGAGGTGACCTGCGTTCAGCCCCGAAAAAAAGTGCAAAACGTTTATTAAACGGAGGTGCGTTGAACACCTTGTTCTGACGACGCAAGTGTTGCAACTATCTCAGCTGAGAAGGTATTTCTTTGTGTTCTTTTTGAAGAATTTTCAGAGCCTGATGAAATCGGTATAAAGGCGTGTTTAATACTGCAAAATAAGCTCGATGTTACAGTCACTGCCCTTGCCGTCCAGAATAAAAGAGAACATCCCAATCCAGTGAAGGATTTGTGGAAACTGTGGTTCCTAATTATTGTGATCCAACATTTGCCTCGCATTTCAGGCTGAAAAGAGAAACATTTCAGGTGAAGGATAATCCACTTTTTTTTTTTTTTTACCTCCGAGACAGTGTTATGATCTATATGACCTTATTATTTTTATTGTGAGTATTAGGCTTATCATTATTGCTGATCACCGTTGTTGTGCTATGATATTGTAATATTTACCATTATATAATCAGTGGAGCATAGAAACGTTTATGAAAGTGTCACCCACAATACAATAGCAAAATATATGTAGTATTTTTATATCACATTAATCAGTGTCTAGCACACCTTCCTAAGGAAAGGATATGGACCAGAAGACATTGCAATTACTACATGATATTTAGACAGACTTAAAGAAGTTCCAGATCTATACTTGTGCTCTTATTTCAGTTTTGCCTTTAATGTAAATAAACATGTGCAAACAATATACTTGCTCTTGTGAATTTATGTTGATGTTAATTACATTTACCATCATGTAACATATGCTATGTTACTATAAAACTCTTAAGACAAACATGTCTTCTAATATCTTCAATTGTTGTGTACACTGAGCTGCAGCGGACACGTATTAAATGACTTAACTTGGACCCATTGTGCAGCTGTCTTTTTAATCCCGCGTGGTTTATATACAAGTTGCTGCTGATTGGGCTGACATTTTTGACACGCCCACCAAACAAGAGAAAACGTATCTCAAAAACCTGTTGCACACCGTTTCCAGGAAACATGTCGTTCAGCCCGGAAACCGTAGCAAAATGTTGGGCACCGGTGTGAGCCAGAACGTGCCCCTGGTTTAGTTTTTATGTCAAACTGGAATAAGTTGAACAAAACCAGAGTTTAAGCATGTCAACTACTTTGGTTGTCTACTGAAATGGTATTTGAATTATATTAATTTGTCGTTTGATTGGTTGATAATCATGTTTGATGTTTCTGTCATTTTGTCTCAAGATGTAAAGAAAAGAAAGTGAAAGTAAATTAACCTGCAGACAGACTGAAGACAAACGTGCTACACTGCAGGTGAAAATCTACATAAAAATGTAGAAAGACAAAATTATACTTTATATTATACTTGGTAAATTAAATTATAATTGGTATCTGTAAATTTAGACTAGTAGTGTAGGTGATTTATCTTCATAATTTCTCTTTCCAGTCATGTCATCCTCCAGTGGTCGACTGACTGAGGAGCTTCAGTGCTCGCTATGTCTGGATGTGTTCACTGATCCAGTCAGCACTCCATGTGGACACAACTTCTGCAAGACCTGTCTGAATAAGTGCTGGGACAACAGCCAGACCTGCAGCTGTCCTTACTGTAATGAAATATTCAAACAAAGACCTGATCTCAAGATTAATACCACACTCCGAGAGCTCGTAGATCATTATAAAAAGAAAACACCTAAGAAAAAACCTGAAGTTCTGTGTGACATCTGTGAGGAAAAAAAGCTGAAAGCTCTTAAGTCGTGTGTGGTGTGTCAGAGCTCTTACTGTGAAACTCATCTGGAGCGTCATTTGAGAGTGGCAGGTTTAATGAAACACAAACTGATGGAGCCTGTGAGTAATCTGGAGGACTATATATGTCAGACACATGAGAGACCTCTGGAGCTGTTCTGTAGAGATGATCGGACATGTGTGTGTCCGATGTGTGCTCTGACAGACCACAAGAACCACAAGACTGTTCCTCTAGAAGAGGAGAGTGAAGAGAAGAAGGTAGAAGTTACTAACAAAACTTTTAAAATGCTACAATATCACGAAGAATCAAATTTTCTTTGATCTTGTAAAAAAATGTATTGTTTATTGTGAAAACATATTGTAGGTCAGAAGACAGTAAATCCCTGTTATGATAAATGTGTCTGTGTCTGTAGACTCAATTGATGAAAACACAGAAAGATGTGCAGCAGATGATTCAGGAGAGAATCAAGAAGATTCAAGACATGAAACTCTCAGCAGAAGTTAGAAAGGTGAGTCTGAAATAATTTAATTACACTTATACAGGTGCATCTCAATAAATTAGAATGTTGTGGAAAAGTTCATTTATTTCAGTAATTCTACTCAAATTGTGAAACTCGTGTATTAAATAAATTCAGTGCACACAGACTGAAGTAGTTTAAGTCTTTGGTTCTTTTAATTGTGATGATTTTGGCTCACATTTAACAAAAACCCACCAATTCACTCTCAACAAATTAGAATATGGTGACATGCCAATCAGCTCAAAACACCTGCAAAGGTTTCCTGAGCCTTCAAAATGGTCTCTCAGTTTGGTTCACTAGGCTACACAATCATGGGGAAGACTGCTGATCTGACAGTTGTCCAGAAGACAATCATTGACACCCTTCACAAGGAGGGTAAGCCACAAACATTCATTGCCAAAGAAGCTGGCTGTTCACAGAGTGCTGTATCCAAGCATGTTAACAGAAAGTTGAGTGGAAGGAAAAAGTGTGGAAGAAAAAGATGCACAACCAACCAAGAGAACCGCAGCCTTATGAGGATTGTCAAGCAAAATCGATTCAAGAATTTGGGTGAACTTCACAAGGAATGGGCTGAGGCTGGGGTCAAGGCATCAAGAGCCACCACACACAGACGTGTCGAGGAATTTGGCTACAGTTGTCGTATTCCTCTTGTTAAGCCACTCCTGAACCACAGACAACGTCAGAGGTGTCTTACCTGAGCTAAGGAGAAGAAGAACTGGACTGTTGCCCAGTGGTCCAAAGTCCTCTTTTCAGATGAGAGCAAGTTTTGTATTTCATTTGGAAACCAAGGTCCTAGAGTCTGGAGGAAGGGTGGAGAAGCTCATAGCCCAAGCTGCTTGAAGTCCAGTGTTAAGTTTCCACAGTCTGTGATGATTTGGGGTGCAACGTCATCTGCTGGTGTTGGTCCATTGTGTTTTTTGAAAACCAAAGTCACTGCACCAGTTTACCAAGACATTTTGGAGCACTTCATGCTTCCTTCTGCTAACCAGCTTTTTAAAGATGCTGATTTCATTTTCCAGCAGGATTTGGCACCTGCCCACACTGCCAAAAGCACCAAAAGTTGGTTAAATGACCAGGGTGTTGGTGTGCTTGACTGGCCAGCAAACTCACCAGACCTGAACCCCATCGAGAATCTATGGGGTATTGTCAAGAGGAAAACGAGAAACAAGAGACCAAAAAATGCAGATGAGCTGAAGGCCACTGTCAAAGAAACCTGGGCTTCCAGACCACATCAGCAGTGCCACAAACTGATCACCTCCATGCCACGCCGAATTGAGGCAGTAATTAAAGCAAAAGGAGCCCCTACCAAGTATTGAGTACATATACAGTAAATGAACATACTTTCCAGAAGGCCAACAATTCACTAAAAATGTTTTTTTTATTGCTCTTATAAAGTGTTCTAATTTGTTGAGATAGTTGTTGTTGGTGGGTTTTTGTTAAATGTGAGCCAAAATCATCACAATTACTTAAACTACTTCAGTCTGTGTGCATTGAATTTATTTAATACACGAGTTTCATAAATGAACTTTTCCACGACATTCTAATTTATTGAGATGCACCTGTATGACTATAAGCATCCATATCACCCTGTAGCCCAAGTCTGGTTGCCCACTGAAGCTAAGCAGGGTTGAGCCTGGTCAGACCTCCCGGGAAAACTAGGTTGCTTCTGGAAGAGGTGCTAGTGAGGTCAGCAGGGGGTTCTCACCCTGTACTCTGTGTTAGAGGGTGACACGGGAGTGAATTTTCAAACCTCTCCAGTCCCATTCCCACAAAAAAAAAAATCTCGTCCCGTCCCGTCCCGTCCCAATCCCACGAAAAAACTGGGGGAAAATCCCATCCCGTTCCAATCCCGGAAGAATGACTCCCATTCCCTCCCACTCCCGTGTTATGTTTTCTTTTCTTTTCTTTTTTTTTTGTACTGTAAAAATACAGTACAGATCACACCGTGCCCACCATAGTTGAATAAAAATCCAAAATATATTTTTTTGTTATTATATTGAACTGAAAGCCATCTTAAACAATGCACACACATAAAATTTAATGTAAATCATCCGTGCAAACACATACGTTTTCTATTTGAATTTTTTTCATTTGAAAGTAGACATTTCACTCTCTATAGATATATTTTTCATAGACGGAGTTTCGAAGTTTCTCACTCAAGTTCACAGAGACCTAGACGGCAGAGAGCGCATCCTGTTTGCTTAAATTACTTTACAGAAGTACAGTGCACACAAATAAACGTAGAGTCTTTACAGATTCGAAAGATGTATTAAGCTACTTTTATCTGTATGACCAAAAATTATGACCGGAGATTTTAAGAGCAAGTGAGGGCACCGGCAACGCCGTGGTCAAGTGAGCCGTCATCTGTGATCACCCGGTCAAGTCAGCCACCACCTGGATTTTGCTGCACGTCTGTTTGTGGTATTACGGTACGGATACTCGAAGCGGCCAAAAAGCTGACGGAGAATTAAATGTGCCCCAAAACACAAAAAAACTATTAACAAGCATATTAATAATGGACATTATAAAAGATAGTTATATTATGTTCAAATATATACTGTGGAGTTTTCCATAAAAATAAAGTTTGTTAAAATGCATTATAGCACTAATTATTTCCTACTATTTTCTACATGCATAATTCAAATTCCTTCAGAGTTAACACAAAAATGTCAATAAATTATTTTAAGGAACGACCATGTCTCTATCTGTGTCAACTTTCACTGGGTTTTACTGTCGAATTTTGGAGAAAATTAATGGCAAAGTCTGTCACAATGCATTATAGCACTCCTTGACATTTATAAAGGCATTATTCAAATTCCTTCAGAGTTAACATTAAAATTTCAATTAATTCTTCTTCGGGACACCCAAGACTCTGTCTGTGTCAACTTTCACTGGGTTTTACTGTAGTATTTGGGAGAAAATTAAAGGCAAAATCTGACAAAATGCATTATAACATTGACCATTTCTTGATATTTATACAGCCATTATTAAAATTCCTTCATAGTTAACATGAAATTTTCAATACTTTCTTCTTCAGGACAGCCGAGCCTCTGTCCATGTCAACTTTTACTGGGTTCTACTGTAGAATTTGGGAGAAAATTGAAGGCAAAATCTGACATGTATTATAACATTGATCAATTCCTGCTTTTTCCACCAGCATTATTAAAATTCCTTCAGAGTTAACATGACAATTTCAATTAATTATTCTTCAGGATGACCATGTCTGTGTCAACCTTCATTGGGATTTACTTTCAAGTTTTGGAGAAAATTAAAGACAAAGTCTGTCACAATACATTGTCACTGGTGTGCGTTTCCCGATAGCGTTGCCTCTTAGCACACTATGAAGACTCTAAAGGTATATCTTAACTAAAGGTATACCATTTCTAGGCGTGTTCCCTGAACTATACCTTAGTATAGGTTGCTTACAGGTATACAGTACCTCACAGAAGTGAGTACACCCCTCACATTTTTGTAAATATTTTATTATATCTTTTCATGTGACAACACTGAAGAAATGACACTTTGCTACAATGTAAAGTAATGAGTGTACAGCTTGTATAACAGTGTAAATTTGCTGTCCCCTCAAAATAACTCAACACACAGCCATTGATGTCTAAACCGCTGGCCACAAAAGTGAGTTCACCCCTAAGTGAAAATGTCCAAATTTGGCCCAATTAGCCATTTTCTGTCCCCGGTGTCATGTGACTCATTAGTATTAGAAGGTCTCAGGTGTGAATGGGGAGCAGGTGTGTTAAATTTGGTGTTATTGCTCTCACTCTCTCATACTGGTCACTGGAAGTTCAACATGGCACCTCATGGCAAAGAACTCTCTGAGGATCTGAAAAAAAGAATTGTTGCTCTACATAAAGATGGCGTAGACCAGGGGTGCCCACACTTTTTTGGATCTACTTTTCAAATGAGAAACTCACCGAGATCTACCAAGTGAAAAATAAATAAATAATAAAATTCATATAAAATAATTAGGCCTAAATAAAAAAGCTTGTTTGGATGTTTCTTTATATTGCATTAATTAAATTTAATCATTAAAAAAAATAATGTTCAATTCTTAGTATCCCCATAGAACCGTGCCTGCATTTACCTAAAGCAGTGGTTCTCAACCAAGACCCCCTCCTCTCCAAATCAATACTGCAAGCCCAAACAGTGACTAGTTCCTCTGTCAGAAGTATATTTTTACTTTATTTAACATATTATTCATAACATTAGTGAATATTATATTACAGTTTTAAGTAACCTCACGCCCCCCGGTAGAGAACCACTGACCTAAAGCGCGATCTACCAGCATTGCCTTCGCGATCGACTGGTAGATCGCGATCGACCTATTGGGCACCCCTGGCGTAGACTATAAGAAGATTGCCAAGACCCTGAAACTGAGCTGCGGCACGGTGGCCAACAGGCCTCGCCATGATCGACCAAAGAAGTAGAGTGCACATGCTCGGCGTCATATCCAGAGGTTGTGTTTGGGAAATGGACGTATGAGTGCTGCCAGCATTGCTGCAGAGGTTGAAGGGGTGGGGGGTCAGCCTGCATGGCTGATGAGACCAAGATAGACTTATTTGGTTCAGATGGTGTCAAGTGTGTGTGGCGGCAACCAGGTGAGGAGAACAAATACAATTGTGTCTTGCCTACAGTCAAGCATGGTGAGCTACAGTTCATTGAGGGAACCATGAATGCCAACACGTACTGTGACATACTGAAGCAGAGCATGATCCCCTCCCTTCAGAGACTGGGCCGCAGGGCAGTATTCCAACATGATAACGACCCCAAACACACCTCCAAGATGACCACTGCCTTGCTAAAGAAGCTGAGGGTAAAGGTGATGGACTGGCCAAGCATGTCTCCAGACCAAAACTCTATTGAGCATCTGTGGGGCATCCTCAAAAGGAAGGTGGAGGAGCGCAGGGTCTCTAACATCCACCAGCTCCGTGATGTCATCATGGAGTAGTGGAAGAGGACTCCATACCCAAGAGGGTTAAGGCAGTGCTGGAAAATAATGGTGGCCACACAAAATATTGACACTTTGGGCCCATGTCAGGAAACAAAACCAAGAAAGATATATGCCCAGAGCACCTCCCAGTGATCACCACATAAAACACAAAGAAAAAAGACCTACATGCATCACTGCTTAATAATTTAACAGCTTTTAACAAAAGAAAGAAAGAAAACTACTATGGTGGAGAAAAAAGAGAGTAAGAGGAGAGGCGCCAGCAGCTGAATTTTGGGGCTGAGGAGGTAGAGCTATAGCTCCTTCGAGTTTGTCTGACCAACAAGATCTAAAAGCTGCTGAATGTGCTGCTGTGGCAGGTGAATTTTTTTAAGAATTGCAGCTTCTTACATGGTAGCTGTCACGGTGCACACAGCAGGGAGGAACAAGGAACACGCAGACGAGGATAAACTTCAAAATAATAGTCTTTAATGAGGACATCAGGGCAGGGCAAGACAAGGCAAGGTTAACACAGACAGGAACACCGGGGAATAACGAGTAGATCAGACGAAAACTAACTAAACAGGCAGGAACTAAATACACATGACAATTACTAATAATGACTAAAACACAGATGGACAAGACTTAACTAATAATCACACTTAACAAGGACAGGAACATGACCAAATAAGGAAACAAGAGGCGGGCTAGGGTCAGCCACAGCCGGCGGACGACGGCGATGATTCAGCCCCGATGTTCAGCCACGAAAAACAGCTGCTGGCGACTCTCCTCTTTCTGTTGGACTTGTGTAGGACTATGTTTTATTTTTTCCTTTTGTTAAAAGCTGTTAAATTATTAAGCAGTGACTCATGTATGTTTTTTTTCTTTGTGTTTTATGTGGTGACCACTGGGAGGTGCTCTGGACATATATTTTTCTTTCCTAATTTTGTTCCCTGACATGATGTATGTTGCAAAGCAAAAGTAAAATTTTCATGCAGGTTTGTTGCATTCTAACATGGAGTTTTGTGTGTCTATTTAAAATCAACAATTCTTTTATAAAGAACACCGCTTTCTCACATAACGCACTGAAGCAGCCCCTGCATAGAGTGAATAATCTATTCTCGATCCATCGCTATCAACCAATTCAGCACCACACTCATGGACAGCACCTGGTAATGTCGCACGTAAGAAGGTATAACTGTAAGCAATCTCCTAAGGTATAGTCCGGCGAACACGCCTAGAAACTGTATACCTTTGGGTAAGATATACCTTTAGAGTCTTTGTAGTACACTAAGAGGCAATGTTATCGGGAAATACACACCCAGTGATATAATATATTGTGACAGACTTTGTCTTTAATTTTCTCCAAAAAGTCTAAAGTAAAACCCAGTGAAAGTTGACACGGACAGAGTCATTATCATCCTGAAGAACAATGTATTGAAATTTTCATGGTAACTGAAAACTAATAAACTGAATTTTAATAATTCTGGTGGGAAAAGCAGGAATTGATCGATGTTATAATGCATTTTGTCAGATTTCGCCTTCAATTTTCTCACAAAATCTACAGTAAAACCCAGTGAAAGTTGACATGGACAGAGTCTTGGGTGTACTGAAGAAGAATTAATTAAAATTTCCATGTTAACTCTGAAGGAATTTTAATAATGCCTGTATAAATGTCATGAAATTTTCAGTGCTATAATGCATTGTGACAGATTTTGTCATCAATTGTCTCCCAAATTCTACAGTAAAACCCAGTGAAAGTTGACATGGACAGAGTCATGGACATCCTGAAGAAGAATGTATTGAAATTGTCATGTTAACCCTGAAGGAATTTTAATAATGCCTGTAGAAAAAGCAGGAACTGATCAGTGGTATAATGGATGTGACAGACTTTGCCTTTCATTTTCTGTAAAATTCTACATTAAAACCGAGTGAAAGTTGACACAGACAGAGTCTTGAGAATTCTGAAGTAGTATGAATAGAAATTTTCATGTTAACTCTTAAGGAATTTGAATAATGCCTGCATAAATGTCAGGAATTGATCAGTGTTATGTTGCATTGTGACCCACTTGTTGAGATTGAGGACCAGTATTTACGTTCATCACAGAAACATAATTATTTATAGCATAGGTAGGACTAATATCATGGCCACGAATTAATCATTTGTTCCCCAGACTTAATTCGTGAGCCGCACATATTTAGACATCTCTGTTCTGCCCAAAGTACTCGGAGATCCCACCACCAAGCATTTGATAGGAACTTAACCTAACTAATTCGTCATAAGTAAAAAAAACAAAAACACATTTGCTTATTGATTCTAACTAAAATCGCTGTTGTTAGCACTTAATATGTCTGTAATGCAGCCAAACAACGTAGATCATTCATAAAAACTTCTATACCAGTAAGCTCTGCTGTATTATAAACCAATGAAATTGGGGGTGGGCGGAGTGAGACGTGTCTCCCCATCTTAATGTGTCACCCCGCTCCATCGTCCAGGGTGCACTCGGGGGCTACTCATTAAGTCCACGAGACTGTAGTGTGTCCCATTCGTCATTTTAGCATCCAAAAGACTGCTTGCGAGCTCCCCCTTTTCTGAGGCCGCACCGGGTCGAGCTCTGTAGCAGACTTCTACCCGACAGTCAAAGCGGCATTATGTCACGAAAGTGCAGACTCAGAGGAAGACCGCGAGGGTTTAGGGTGCCATTTGGAACGGGGCCAAAAATGCTCTTCAGTGACGTCACGGACACTACGTCCATGTTTTTTTTACAGCCTAAATGGTCCTAACACTCCAGTATAGTGATGGGGACACTATAAAAAGCTCCATCCTTCAAATGAGACGTTAAACCAAGGTCCTGACTCTCTGTGGTCATTAAAAATCCCAGGATGTCCTTTGAAGAAGATTAGGGGTGTTATCCCTGCATCCTGGCCAAATTTGCCCATTGGCCTCTGTCCATCATCATGGCCTCCTAATCATCCCCATATACTAATTGGCTTCTCCTCTCCACCAGTAAGCTGGTGTGTGGTGGGCGTTCTGGCACAATATGTGTGGTTGAGGAGATTTCCCCCCTTCCATGTAAAAGCGCTTTGAGTACCCAGAAAAGTGCTAAATAAATGTAATTAATTATTATTATTATTATTATTATTATTATTACTATTAATTTATTATATAGTACATAATTTAGTTCAGGTCCTCAAAGAGTCCACAGAGAGTTACAATGACTCTTTCTGCAGGTTACATTGTTATACCAATAGGTGGCGTCAAGTGTGAGACACTGCTTTTGATTCATTTGCTCAGGTGATTCATTCAAAAATACTGATTCATTCAGGAACAAATCTCTACTATAGTGTGTTGTGCCTTTGTTTGAAACTCTTTTCTTGGGTCAGAGCAAATACAAAGTAAATGGAAACCATTTCTTTAAAATGTAAGTTATTCAATATTAACATCTTTGAATTGTTGTTTAAAAGCAATATTACACTTGTAATCATGAAATTTATCAATTCAGTTGAGGGATTTTGAAAACTCTCAAATAACACTGAAGTATGAGCAGTAGTAATACTGATTCTTGCCTTATCAAACACCACTAATAATTTGCTGACTGACTGGTTGAGCAGAGAAACACAGAGATGGAGAGAGCAGCCTCTGTTGAGCTCTTCACTGATCTCATCCGCTCCATTGAAAGATGTCAGACTGAACTGCTGGAGATGATGGAGGAGCAGCAGAAAGCAGCAGAGAAACAGGAGGAAGATCTCATTGAAGAGCTGGAGCAGGAGATCACAAAGCTAAAGATGAGAAACACTGAGCTGGAGCAGATCTTACACACTGAAGATCACCTCCACCTCCTACAGGTTAGTCAACATCTCTCTGATCAATGATAATGCAGTATATAACACTCCTCATGCTGAGGGATTTTTCCTCTCTCCTGCTGTAGAGTTACTCATCCCTGTGCAGCCCTACAAACACCAGGAACTGGCCTGAGATCAGTATGAAGACTCATGTGAGTCTGAGGAGTGCTTTGACTCAACTGCAGCACACTCTAGATGAGAAACTCACAAAAACTGGTACATCATTGTCAAATACACCATACAGATACATACATTTATCATTTTTAATATCATTAATGAAGAATGAGTCTCATTCATGAACACGCACTTTTACAAGTTGTTTGAACTGAAATGTGTGTTGACAGTGTGCGTACACTAGGGTTGAGCTGATAGACGATGCCATCGTCGCGATGGCTGGTGGACATGACGATGTTGAGCCGGCATCATGTTCACCCCCATACCCCCGCAATCCGGCCGCATCCCAATACCGTGTTTGGAAAGAAAATGACATGTACTTTAACAATACTTTCTTATTGTTACTTCCCAATCATTGGGTAATTATACTGTATATAAATTGTGGGCATCAGGGAGCTGCTATTATGCCTGGCATTGAAACTGCTTTCTAGATTCGCAATCGCACATACTCTGTGTATACTGTGGAGCAGCAGTACTTACCACACATTTTACAAGATTAGATGCTTGTCAGTGGTGCTCAGGATCTGTAAATCATTTCCCATCGTCCAGTTAACTCTCCTTACTCTGTTTATGTGGTAAGTGAAATTTCATGTACTGTAATGTAACAGGCAACCGCTGGCAAACCGCTAATACCTTTCTGAATATGGATTCACGCTTCGGGCACACCCCTTAACCCTCATTCTCAGATGCCTGTCTGTGTGATGTCACACAAACCCAGGCCCCTCCCACGTTTGTCGATTGACACTAGTTTTACCTTAGACCTGCCCTGAGTGAGCTGTCATCAGTCTGCCATTGTTTCGATGCCAGAGCAGGAGTAATGTTAGACAAGAATGGCTCCTAAGTGACTGAGGTGTTCTGTTGTTGGATGTAATAATAAACATAGCAGTCGTCATTTACTACCGACATCTGAGCTGCTGAAAATGCAGTGGATTACCTTTGTTTTTGAAGGGAATGCTCCCCGATCTACCTAAATGCGTTTATATACGCGCAAATCATTTGTGATCCAGTGTCACCTACAAAAGAAGTGATTATAAGGTTCTTTTATGAATCTTTGCAAATCGCCTTATTAATGTGCTAGTTTGCAAGTTCCGTGGCTAAAGTAAACAGTCTCATGAGAACAGCTCGTCACCCCACGGAAGAGAGGGGCGGGGTGAGCAGAGCTCATTTAAAGGAACATGCACTTAAATGGGTTGCTGAAAACAGAGCTTGATTTTGACAAGGTAAAAATGGTGTTGTTTTACACTACCATTGAGAAATTTTAACCAAAGTATGTTATAGACGTTTCATTAAGACCCTAAAGAATCACAACAACTTGTGGAAAATGGGCATCCGATGACCCCTTTAAACCTTCTTTTATTGTTGTGTGTCTCTACAGAGCTGAAGAGGATGCAGTATGCAGGTACAGTGAGCTGTCTGCACTACACTAGT